>NW_022631047.1:4786342-5386342 GCF_010015895.1 Lontra canadensis | reverse complement strand
CCAGTTACTAATTAGCTAAACTAATTATATTGTTTTGATTTTGTCTTATTTTCCCTGCCCACACTCTGAGAAATTTCATGGTAAGTAGAAAAGTGGCTATGTGACAAAAATAAAAAAGATGACTGGATACATGTGTTCAAGACTAAAAGTGTGCTTCAGTTAACACAGGTAATTTTTTGTTTAGAAAATATGACTTTGTTCAAACCACCCTAACTTTAAATATCAGATTTTAGAAAAAGAAAGTAAGATTCACTGAGGCATATGGTTAAATATCAGGAATTTAGAACTGTTTCTTTTTCTTCTGCTTTTTACCTACATTCTGGTAGCAGCAATTCAGTATATAGAAATGAAAAAACAGAGTCACCTTTCACTTACATGCAGGGATCTGCTGTGGTATCAGGAGGTCTGTAGTTAGGACACACGAGGATTACTTCTAGCTTTGGTCTGTGCCCTCCCCAAATAAACTTCAGATAGAAGGGTTTTTGTTTTTGTTGTTGGTAGCGATAGTTTTAGAAAACTGGCAAAATGAAATAAGTCTTTTAATGCTAGAGTGGAGTGGTTTAAATCATAAGTTTACTATAATAGAAATAAAGGGATAACAAATATTTGATTAAAAACATTTATACTTAGGATACAAAACTGTTGTTTTACTAATGTTGACAGGCAAATTAACTCTCAATTATGCAAAATGATGGACACTTGATTAATCAGGCCGGGGTACCAAATCAAGTGCCTGGGGTTTTTTTCTTTTTTAAAAAAATTAATTTAATTAATTAATTAATTAATTAGTTTATAGATTTTCTTTATTTATGTGTCAGAGAGAGAGAGCACAAACAGGTGGGGGAGTGGCAATCAGAGGGAGAAGCAAGCTCCCCACTGAGCAGGGGGTCTGATTCAGGACTCCATCCAAGTACCCTGGGATCATCACCTGAGCCCAAGGCAGACTCTTAATCAAATGAGCCACCCAGGTGTCCCTGAGTGCCTAGGTTTTAGAACCTCTTTAAGAGGTACCACCTCTTTGAAACTATGATTAGAAAAATGCAAAACTATTACAACATCTACTAAAAAAAACTAAAATCAAGGCTCCTCCAAGAGTGAAATGTTATCATCATCAGTTTAAACAGAGAAGGCTTGGTTATTTATAGCCAGAAATGCAGCAATTTTGATCTACACTGTGTTCTCCCAGACTTTTTAATACAAACTGTAATAGGCATGAACTGGTTTGATTTGGGTGCTAATTTCTCTTTCCTAAACTATCCTCTGGAGGAAATTCTAAATAAAAAAGGAGAGGCCAATAAATAATAACAAGAACTCTGAAAAAAAGAGAACCAGGGGGCCTAGATCATCTGCAAAGTATACAACCTGGCAAACCTTAATAAGAGTAGTGAAGATTTTATGTTTCAAGCAGGGTAAAGAAGAAAAAAAAACTTTTTAGTTAACAGCAAAGCCTTTACAATGAAGGGACTCTAGAAACTCTGAAATTTGAGAGCTGGGTCATTGTAGGAGAGAGTTTATGTAAGAAATGGTTTGGAGCGGAGAATATATAATGATATACTACATTAATATTCAATAGTGCATACAGTATAAATTTCATATTCTTACAGATATATATAAAATGCATGTTTGTATATTTTTAAACATACAAAAATTTTTTTAGAAAGAAAAAAAATGGACTTGGCTTTAGTTTTGTGAGACCACAAATATTGGAGATGACTTTGAGGAAATTCTGGGTTAAACTATTGATGCAAAAGAATGGTTGCTCTTTAAAACAAATACGATCATGTAAATTTCCTCCTAAGACACCTTTAATAAAAATCTAATGACTAAAGAAGGTGTAAAGGACAATCTCTCACAATGCCTCATCAATGAAATCAAAATCTCCAATGATTATTTTCCTCCTTTGTATTATAAGATAAAATGCAGCCGCTAAAACCGCACCAAAATTGTCTAAATTATTATATGGATTATTATGCCCCTATAACCTCCTCACAGGCCAAATAACAGAGTTCTTGTCAGTCTCACCCCAGAAACTCTTCCATATGCCCCATCCTGATCACAACCCTTTGTATCCCACCAAAGTAAACAGTGCCTGACTTGCATACTGATCACTTCTTTGCATTTCTTTATAGTTTTAACATGTAAGACTGTATTCTCGACCCTATAATTTGGTCTTGCTCATTTTAAAAGAATTCTTTTTTTTTTTAAAGATTATTTATTAATTTATTTGACAGACAGAGATCACAAGTAAGCAGAGAGACAGCCTCCCCGCTGAGCAGAGAGCCCCATGAGGGGCTCCATCCAGGACCTTGGGATCATGACCTGAGCCGAAGACATAAGCTTTAACCCACTGAGCCACCCAGGCATCCCAGAATTCTTTTTTTTTAATGCCTTCATTCTTTCATTTATTTACAATTTACCTGTAAATTGTGCCTGAGCTACTAGAGACTAAAAAATATTCCAATTCAATAATTTCTCTTTATCTATTACTAGGTTGTCCAGTAATTAAGTTCACATAGGAAATGTAAAATACATTCCTGATTTTTTCCCTTCATTTATCAGTTTTCAAGGTAAAGAACTATTTCCCCATCATCTTCCATCCTCCCTCAATTAGTTTTAGGTACTCACAGATGATTCGAGCATATTTATTAGGCTTTATAGCTTAACAATCCCTGGAAGAAGAAGTTCAAATCTTCTCATCTTTGAGAAGGAGGAGTGTCTTCAGATTGACTTGAGTCCTTGTGACCTGATGTGAACTTTGATAACTTCCTTGAAATCTGATATAATAAGATGTTCCAGGCTCATCTTGTGTCTTTCCTGACCTAGGCCTACAAGGAGATGTTTTCCCAAAAAGGCCTGTTTTGTTTATTTGTAAAACTACTTAAGAACACAATCTGTGCATGAGGGATGCTCAGTGCTACCTGGCTGGTCTTGCTTCTAGCCCTTTTTGGTGGACAGAGCTAGTAAACACAGACATGGATTATCATATACACATGATAAACTGCTTCATGATCTCAGAACGGCTCTTCCAACTTGAATTCTGTAATAGGTCATCTATTATTTACCCTCTTTTATACAGTATATCTGTCTTCTTTCTTCCAAATCAAGAATCATCACACTCCAGGGCCTAGGAGATGTAAATTTGGAATAACCATTCACTTACTTTATCCTCCCTTGTAATAACAGTAGTCTCAGAATAGCAACAAAATAATATCACCAAAAACATAATCCATTCTGTGTGCATACTGGCCACTATACACTATGCTTTCTCCTTTTCAATCTTTTTAACTTTAGTTCTCCAAGTAACTATATGTCTATTGCTCATCACAAGTCTTTGTGCCAGTATCTGTCTACTCATTTGGCCGCCTAAAGCCTGCTCTCTGGTAGATTCCTCAGGAAGTTCTCAGAGGAACAATATTTTCTGAGTTCCTACATGTTGATAATAGTTTATTTATACCTTCTATTCTTGAGAATCTGTCTCCATGAATACAACATTCTTGGCTCACATTTAATTTCTTTTGAGTATTTTGAATATCTTAGTCTATTTTCATCTGGCAAAAAAAGCACTGTGGTTGAAAAGTATGATAATAATCTAACTTGTTGAAGTTAATAACTTTAAATGCAGGGAGGTCAGCAAACAGCGAGAGCTTTATTCTTTGTAGAGGGCTGTTAATATAGGAACAGGACCTACTATTTTGAATATCTGCAGTGAACTGTGGGCTTTCTGTGTGATATCTTAATATTATATTCCCACACTTTCAAGGTGTCTGTATTAACCCAATTTGATAAAAGAGGCCTTTGATGCTCGTGTAAATGTTTTATCATAAAACTCGGGAGTTGGAATTCAAAACACAGGTCTGCCTAACCCTAATGCCAAGATCATCCTAGCGGGCTACGCTGTTCTTTTGGCATGGTGACTTCATGTTCTGTTTTGCGTGGAAGTGTCCTCATTGATGCCTGTCTCCTTGTAATAACCACTAATAGGAGACTCATTCGCTCAAAAATTTCCTTTTGAAAGGTAAATTAAACCACACTATTTCTTGACCATCTAGTGATGGATTCAACATTATGTCCTTTAATAAACACATGTGAGCACATGAACTTTCATATTTTCTGTGCCTAATCTTCGTCTCTTGCTGTGTCTTTAGACCGTGTGGCGCTGCCAGCCTGGGCTATGTCGCCACTGAGAGGCCTTATGAATTTAAATCTTCTAGAACTTAAAGGCAAACAAAAACTTATTTTAGAAGTGTAAATCTTTCTTTTTTATGTGGTCCAAGTCCAAGTCCAAGTCTCTGACCATCCCTTGTGGGAGGAACCTACTTCTTTTAATATAGAAATCACAAGATTTTTGCTTGGTAAAAAGTGGTGGGAAATACCATTTTGTTGTGATACCAAATACTGAATATCTGTGCCCTCCTTGTGGACATAAATTCTACTGATAAGAATGGTGAATGAGGATGGTGAATGGGATGAGGGTCTGATTTCATGTGGTCTATCAATTTAAGTTCCTAAGAAAGAGAAGATTAGTCTACTAGGGTCCTCCAGGGAAGCAAGATCCTGCATTAAAGGACAGGACCAGGAGACAAGGGATGAAAATGTCACCTGAGCTCCCACCATCTGGAAGCGAACAGCAATTTCAGAAACTCATATGCTGCTGTGGTTTTGTGAAATTGCCATACTAAGTAACAAGAAGTAAAGCCCTGAGGAATTATTTGTAAGACTGAAAACATCGGAATTTTTTTTGCCAAGAAACATTCTGTTACAAATCTAAATGGAGCCAAAGAGACACTGGATGCCAGACTCCATTTTCTGAATGTAAGCACTGTACAAGGGGTGGGTGTCTTGCATCTGGATCTCACTTGGCCATGGGGATATTGTTGTGTTTATTTTGGGCCATATGTACCACTCATTATGTTTTATTTTCATGTTTTTAGAAGGTAAGAGGTTTATATTATATCATTATCTAGTTATTTCAATCTCAAAGTAGTACATGGTCATTAAAATAAATTCAGGATAGAAAGATACATTTTAGTTAGAGAAACTGCTCCAAATCCATCTCCCCAGTTGCTAACCAAGTTATACAGATGTAACCACTATTAATATTTCAAGTGTATCCTTCCAGAGATTTTCTAAGCATACTTAATATATTAACATTTGGGGGCACCTGGGTGGCTCAGTGGGTTAAGCCTCTGCCTTTGGCTCAGGTCATGGTCTCAGGGTCCTGGGATCGAGCCCCACATCGGGCTCTCTGCTCAGCAGGAAGCCTGCTTCCCTCTCTCTCTCTGCCTGCTGCTCAGCCTACTTGTGCTCTCTCTCTGTCACATAAATAAATAAAATATTTAAAATATATATATAAACATTTGTCATTAGCAAATTTAAAAATCTTTTTTCAGCAATTTGCCTCTGTTATTTTTTTCCTTCTGTCAAGAATAACACATCATGGGGTGCCTGGGTGGCTCAGTGGGTTAAGCCTCTGCCTTCAGCTCAGGTCATGATCCCAGGGTCCTGGGATTGAGCCCCGCATCGGGCTCCCTGCTGAGCGGGGAGCCTACTTCTCCCCCTCTCTCTGCCTGCCTCTTTGCCTACTTGTGATCTCTGTCTGTCAAATAAATAAATTAAATTAAAAAAAAAAGAATAACACATCACGTCAGTATAGACACAACTGCTTCAGAGCATTTTTTTAATAGCTACACATTATCCCATTGTTTGAATATAGTAACATGAAGTAAGGAGATCCCTTTCCTTTTGGATTTAGATAATTTTCACTTCTATTAACAGTTCTGTCTTGAATGTCCTTGTGTCCTCTCTTTGTACATCAATGTTTGTATCTCTAATTAGTTTGAGTTGAAATATTGTATCCATTCTTATTTAATTTGCATTTTTCATTATGAATAAGGTAGACCATATTTTCCTGTATTTATTGTTCTTTGAGTGATGTGGAATAATGGTTAAGCATTCAAGCTCTGCAGCTACACTGTTTAAATCTCCACTCCACTGTAGAATAGCTATGTGGTCCCATCCTGGTAACTTCTCTATGTCAGCTACGTCAGTGAGGGTTGAAATAAGTTCTCTTTCCTCAACCTTGAAAAGTGTTCCTAGGTGTATGGTCTCCATAAACAGGAACTACTCTACATGGGGTCAGAAATGGATTTGTTCATTTTTTTTCTGTCCATTTGTTCGAGACCTGTCTAACATAGGTCTGGGTATATGACAATGGGTAGTAAATACTCTTCATCTTATGCCCCAGGACCCTATTTAACTCTGGGTAATACAAAATTAAAATGTCTTAGGATTATATTGTGATTATACTTAGAAAGACAAAAAATTGATAGTTGGACAAATAACACAATTCACGTTTTGATTTACAACATACATACCAAATACTATACAAATATAGAACTTTAAAAATGAATTTATACATATACATGTATATATACAAACATATGAATTTCTACATTGTTTTGTTTGAACTATTCTATTGTTCTTAATAACACTGTCTTCATTTAGTTATGGAATAAGCCTGTTTTCAGATTGCTAAATCTCAAGGAGACCTCTGTAAAATTATTTCGGTTTATAACATTTCATCAGGTCTACAGTATTTGTATATCATCAAGGTATATCCTTATTAATGTTTTCAGATACTTGAAAAATTTCTCTTCTTCACTGCCACGTTTTTCCCAAATTAGGGATTTTTGTTTGTTTTTCTGTTTGTTTGTTTTTTAGAATATCCTTTACCTCTTATCTACTAAGTGGAAAAAATTGTCTCCATAAATTTGCCACAGAAACTAGTAGACTTATGGGGATGTGCCAATACAGAGCTTCTGCATTCCCACTTTTGCTAGTTTTTGTTAACTTCACTTTCATACACAGCATACCTGTTAGTACCTCAATAACTTTTTAATTCCTTTCTTAGGCCCTTACTTCCCCCATTTTAGGATTCCCAGTCCTGAAGACACTGCTTCTTAATTTGAATATTGTTCTCTTTAGTTCTGTTGTCTGACTGGCCCGATTATATACCAGTTACTTTTGGCAGTGTGTGTGCTGTTTTACCACTCAAGATAGAAGGACCAGAGCACACAAAGCTTCCCACTATTGCCTACTCTGCCCTCTGATGAAGTAATATTAATAAAAGTTATGACAATTTACCAACCAACAACACTGCACAAGTATTGACACTTAGAACGCTATAAGCCATGAAATTATTCGTTTCTCTGACTTTGCAAGAATTTTATAAAGAAACCATAGTGGAATTTTGTTTATAGAATATTAATTTTTAGGCTTTCTAGATGTATCAGATTATTGTCAAATTCCATGTACTTTTTTCCTTATTAAAAATGTGTTTATTAAAATAAATAAGACTACTAATTAAGGTAGTTATTATTATAAATGTTAAGAATGGAAAATAAAAGACATTGAAAAAATACAACTTTGCTGATATTTTGGGAAATACTGCATAATTTAACCTGGTTCTGTCTTTTGAGACTGAATAAAGAAACTCAGCCTAAATCTTGCTCATCATTACGTACCGAGTGAATAGCACAGATGGTATCTAGCAACAAATATGGTCTAAAAATACATAGTAAGTGACAGAAACTGAATTTTATCAGATGACTACAAGGAGGGTGTTCCTTTCCATGGCTTTGTCTTGGTGCTGCAGAGAAACTTGGTATAAACATGACCTATGAAAAGCTTTTTTAATAATTCCTCTGTTATGCTACCTGGTTCATTAATTAATTAATTCATGCACATTCAACAAAAATGTATTCAGTAACAAGCGTGTCAGGCAAGCTCAATCAAGATTTCAAAAAAGCAATTTGACTGCACAGGTTGCCTAAGATTATGTTAAAATTTGTGTGAAAATGAAAAAGCCAAAATAATCTTGGAGGACTAACATTCTTTTTTTTTTTTTTTTTTTTAATTTATTTATTTGACAGAGAGAGATCACAAGCAGGCAGAGAGGCAGGCAGAGAGGCAGGCAGAGAGAGAGGAGGAAGCAGGCTCCCTGCTGAGCAGAGAGCCCAATGGGTATTCGGCTTGATCCCAGGACTCCGAGATCATGACCTGAGCCGAAGGCAGCGGCTTAACCCACTGAGCCACCCAGGCGCCCCGAGGACTAACATTCTTAAAAAGACTTATCATAGGGATGCCTGGGTGGCTCAGTTGGTTGAGCGATTGCTTTCTGCTCATGTTATGACCCTGGGGTCCTGGGGTAGATTCTGGCACCAGGGTCTCTGCTCAGCAGGGAGTCTACTTCTCCCTCTGACTCTCCCCCTCTTGGGCTCTCTCTCTCTCATTCTCTCTCTCAAATAAATAAATAAAATCTTAAAAAAAAAAGACATATCATAAAGCCACAGTGATGAAAAGATCATATTTTCAACACAAAGATACACAAACAGACCTATGGAACAGAATAGAGTTAAGAAATACACCTATACTTGGTTACCTGATTTATAACAAAGGTAGCCATTGGAGAAGGGTTCTTTGGAATAAAAAAATTCGTACTGGGTCACTTGGATATCCTGGGAAAATAGGGAACCTTGGCCCTCCAATATATAAAAATACCAATTTGACACAGATTATAAAATATAAAGTAATATATCCTTTAGAAGAAAATCTAGAAGATATTACATTCTTGTAGATAGACAAACATGGATAAAGTGATTGTGGTGTATTTATACAAAGAGACATTTAATAGCAATGCAGAAGAATGAACTGCTATATGCAACAACATGGTTAAGCTATAGAGACATACTGAGCAAAAGTAGCCAGAAACAAGAGTATATACTTTATACTTCCATTTACATGGAGATCAAGAATAGGCAAAATTTATCTATGATGACAGAAGTCGGAATAGTTGTTGCCATTAGGTGCTAGAGACAGGGAGAGACATAGAGTGGATTTTGGGGTGTTCATAATATTCTGTTGATCTGGAGGATATTACATGAAGTCATCCACTTGGTGAAAATTTCCCAAGCATTGTAGCAGTGTAGACTCATACTTTGTGCACTTTTCTTTGTGTTACCCCCCCCAAAAAAAAAACCTCCTCATTTATAGGGCCTTGTATTTGCAGATTTGGGTATGAAATAAAATATTTTATGTACTCTCTATGTATACTTTGTATATACTTTATATATCATATACTATATATCATATATCTCTAATATATATTATATATAACATGTTATATATTATCTAATTTGTGTTATATTAGATATATACATATTAGATATTAATATATACATTATTATATCATAGTAAATATTTAGACACAGTTTATCATATAAATATTTATAGATCTTATATCTTTTATCTATATTATATTATATATTTAGAGCTATGTCTTATTATACATTTATATATTATATATATTTTTAAACATAATGTAATTATATACGTAATCTATGTCTGCATAAGAAATGGGAACCCACTTAAAGAAAATATGTTCTGGGGCACCTGGGTGGCTCAGTCGTTAAGCATCTGCCTTAGGCTCCAGACTCCTGGGATCACAGCCGCATCTGGGATCACACCCGCATCGGGCTCCCTGCTCAGCGGGAAGCATGCTTCTCCCTCTCCCACTCCTTCTGCTTGTGTTCCCTCTCTCACTGTGTCTCTCTCTGTCAAATAAATAAAATCTTAAGAGAAAAAAAAAAAGAAAAGAAAATATGTTCTATCTCCAGGCATGTAAGAAATGTGTCTGCTTTGTAAACGTGAATGCCCTTCACAACCCACTCCAGATTTGTGAGAACTGTGCACTTTTGTGACATAAAGCAGTACACTACTCAATCCCAAAGACATTTTTACAATCCTTCCCCTAAACTTCCTCTTTTTAAAGCTATGGTAAGCTTAAGCCCTTCACTTGTGATTCTAAGGGCCTCACTCACTTTGTTTTGGGTGATGCAGCACTACCTTGCCTGACATGAAGTAAATTCAGTTGTGGTTTTTGTTTTTTGGCTGAACCCCACCCCCAGCTCTTAGTATTTTTCCCTCTCAAGTCTTAGAATTTTGACTGGATAGTTTACACATTGAGATTTTGAGAGCTGGTCATTGTTTTTGTTGTTGCTGTGAATTAGAGATTTTCCTCAAAGCATTTTTAATCACTGGCACAATGTACTCAGCAGTTTTTGTGGTAGGAACTGACTTAACAAGCATAAGACTGACATATTCATTTGATGAGCTTGTTTCTGTTCAGGCACAGTTTGGAGGAAGTAACTATTTTAGCGAATGGTTTTAGCAATCGAAAATATCCAACAGTACCTGCTTACAAACTTAGAATGGCTTTAGTATTATTGTATACCCTACTAATAGCTGATATAACATGATTCATATGTACCAGTTTCACCAGTACAAGTTTCAGCACTTATACCACTGTAAGTATTATTCAAAATTTAACATTTTCCTAAGTATTGATACCTTTTTGCCTATCGTGCCAGAGCCATTTAGAAATCTATACATATGCACAAACATAGTATAAAAATAATTGTATTAGTGATTGTGACGGTTTCCTACTCAAAAGAATAGATATGCTAGATATTAAAAAATATGAGAATTCTGTTTATGAAAATTCATATTTTCTATAACTTGGATTTAAGTGGCATATATGCTTGCTTTTTTTGAAGTGACTGCCTGGAGCCTGCACTCACATATTATATAACCCTGACTAAAGTAACAAAAGGTAAAGAGAAAAGAAGTAAAGTGGTTGTTTAAATGTTAAAAAAAAATCTGTAAGTTAAAATGCATTTTTATAGAAAAATTGATTATTTAAAACATCAACTGATCATCTACTGGGCAATACCTTACAGCCAACAACCATTGGCTTCTAGTTCATGACAACTGAGGTGAAACTTCAATCACAATGGTTTCTTCACTGGAATCAGTTAGCAGATATGAATTATTTTTTAAGACCTTATTTTCATCAAAATAAAAAGCTTCTACACAGCAAAGGAAACAATCAATAAAACTAAAAGGCAAACTATAGAATGGGAGAAGATATCTGCAAATGACCTATCTGGTAAGTTAGTATCCAAAATATACGAAGAACTTATCAAACTCAACAGCCCCCAAAACAAATAATTCAGTTTAAAAGTGGGCAGAAGGCATGAAGAGACATTTTTCCAAGAGAAGACATCCAGATGGCCAACAGACACATGAAAAGATGCTAAACATTACTCAGCATCAGGGAAATGCAAATCAAAACTACAATGAGATACCACCTCAGAACAGTCAGAATGGCTAAAATTAACAACACAGGAAACAACAGGTATTGGTGTGGATGTGGACAGAGGAAAACCCTTTTACACTGTTGGTGGGTACAAAGTGGTGCATTCTGGAAAACAGTATGGCGGTCCCTCAAAAAGTTAAAAATAGAACTACCCTATGATCCAATTATTGCACTACTCAGAATTCATCCAAAGGTTATAAAAATACTAATGCAAAGGGATACATGCACCCCAATGTTTATAGCAGCATCGTCAATAATAGCTAAATTATGGAAAGAACACAAGTGTCCATCAACTGATGAATGGATAAAGAGGATATGATATATATATATACACAATGTACATATACACACATACAGACATACACAATGGACTATTACTCAACCATAGAAAAGAATGAATTCTTGCCATTTACAAAGGAACGGATAGAGCTAGAAAGTATCATGCTCAGTGAAATAAGTCAGAGAAAGACAAATACCATATGATTTCATTCATATGTGGAATTTAAGAAACAAAGCAAAACAATCAAAGGGGAGAAAAGAGAGAGGAAAACCAAGAAACAGACTCTAAACTACAGAGAACAAACTGATGGTTACCAGAGGGGAGACGGGTGGGGGTATGGGTGAAATAGACGATGGTGATTAAGGAGTGGACTTGTTGTGATGAGCACTAGGTGCTGTAAGTAAGTGTTGAATCACTAAATTCTATACCTGAAACTAGTATTACACTGTATATTAACCAACTGGAATTTAAAAACTTGGAAAAAAAATACCTTATTATACTATTGTATTACATATCTAAAACAAGTCTTATTATTGTATTTGAATGTCACCTAATTTTACTGCAGTAAAACAACTACAAATATCACTGGGACCTTCTCTTTGTTAAATAATTACATATAAATTAAGTTAATAAAATGATATTTAAGAAGAAATCCAAATCCAAATTGATAAATAACATATGGTAGTGATTATAAAGACACTTAGTTCAAATAATCACTGGTTTTATTTTTAAAACCAGAGATTACACATTAGAAATACTTATTTCATAAAAAGAAATATTTGGCCAAAACAATTCTATAGAAGTGAAGACTCCGTCAGTAACTTCACATCAATTTTCCTAATACACCCTCATGGAAATACATCAAATTTTAAGACCCTTGAACTCTTCTAAATCAAATACAGCTAATTAGCTTTGAACCACTGAGTTTCCTGAGGGCATTTATTGGAAAAGTTATGCTTTTTGCTTTGTTTTGTCATTAACATTCCAAATCCCTCAGTTGCCTGAAAAATAAATGTTCTCTATACAGTATAAAGGTTATTTATGTGAATTCTGGACACACTTCAAAAATGATTAACAGTTAATGTTAAATAAAACAGATTAGTTATATTTCCATTAGAACAGAAGTAGAAATTCCTGTTCAATGGAGTTATATAGATCTTTGAATGCTGAACGACAATTGGCTGTTGGCTAAGACCTAGACTAGCATAGGAGCTGAGTAACATACAAGCAATTACACTTTGAAATATTTTTCTACCTCTTCTCACCAATGCCAAAATGCGAGTTACTCCTGTGCTGAGATGTGGGAAAAGCTAAATGGTGTTATGATACTCTGTGTATAGTCAAAGGCAAAAAAACAGGAAAACAAAAATTTGGAAGAGCCAAACACAGTTGACCTCAAAATTCTATTCACAGAAAGAAACCAACTTGGTTCTAACTCCTAACCCTAACCCCCAAATACATTATCTTTTTTAAATGACCTTAAAAATTCAAGGTCATCTTGTAATTATTTGAGGGAAAACATAATTATTTGTTTATGTTTAAAGGAATCTTTCTTTAAGAATACAAATAATTATAGGCTGAGATAGTATCAATCACATGTATCTCAGTGTGCATTTAATCAGATGATTTTCCTTCCAAAACTGACATCAAGTCCACTATTTGGTCTTAGAGGGGCCATATGGGGGACAGTGATCTCTCTTCTTTTTACTTTCAGTACAAAGTGATTCTCTGCTTCTAACACCAAGAAACTAGGTTTATAATAGTTATTACCAGAACTAAGCCATATTTTTTAGTTGAAAAGGGTAGTCAAAACTTTTAGGAAATATTTCAGTTTCCATGACTTAGCTTTTATGAAAGAAAATCTTACAAGCTTATCTATAGCTTTCTGGGACATGACACGTTTTTAAGGAGCGGGGTACCTACATGGGTAAGAACATAAGCATTTTATTCAAAAGTATTTTGGGGGCACATTTACACATAATAAAAACACATTTTCAAAGACAGGTAAGTTATTTTTGTTGGGTAATAGTGAATATGTATACCTAATGATTTCACCCCTATTTTAAATGGAAGTTGGAAGGTACTTAAAGAGAAAATTTAGATGTTTATGTTTACTTATTAATTTGCTTAAAATTCTTAAAAAGATTGTGGTAGGCATTAATAAGGCTTTCTAATACTCAATTCTCTATTTCTGGAGAAAGACTACATTTATTTGCTCCTACAGCTAGGAGTACACTATATTTATTTTCAATTCATGTATAAGAGTTACATTCCAGGGGCGCCTGGGTGGCTCAGTGGGTTAAGGCCTCTGCCTTTGGCTCAGGTCATGATCCCAGGGTCCTAGGATCGAGCCCCACATCAGGCTCTCTGCTCAGCGAGGAGCCTGCTTCCTCCTCTCTCTCTGCCTGCCTCTCTGCCTACTTGTGATCTCTGTCTGTCAAATAAATAAAATCTTAAAAAAAAAAAAAAGAGTTACAGTCCAAAAGAACAAAAAGAGAGCTAAAATTTCCAGAATTTATTAGTCCAATTCCTTAAAAAACAAAACACTGTATCTATAATAGGAAAAAATCATGTGCTGTAAATCTAACATTCTTATAAAATTTATTTGAAATACAATAGTATAATGGCTACATATTGTTATTATTTTTTAAAAATTTGGAATATTTTATATTCATTGAGTTTCCACATCATCTATTTCACTCAATCTCAACAAAATGTATTGTAAGCACAATGGAGAAATTACCAGTATTGAGATTTTCTTTGTCACTTAAATGAGAGAGAAACCATGGGCTATTATTCACAAACAAACTGCTGACTCTCAATTAACATTTACTCTAAAATGGAGTTAATGTTTACCTCACATAATTGTTTGGATGATAAAATAAGATAATGTATATGTGATGTCTTGTAAATTGCGAAGTACTAATATACAAAATTAAGGTCTTGTTTTCACTGTGATTGTACAACCTTTTCAAAGAGAATGAATATGTTAAAAATAAAAATTAAGAAACAACATTGTCAACACAGTTGAGTAGTTTAAGTTCAGCTATGATAAAAATAAAAAGATATCTATCATCATTTTGAGGTAATTTTTAGCTTCTATCATCAGATTTTTTCCTTAAATGTGATTGTCTGGGTATAATAGTAAAACTCTTATGCTTAGATGGGTAGTTATTGAAAATAGTGTTTTTCTTGAGATTTCCATCCAAAAAATGTCAGCACTTTGAGAAATATAACTTTTTTTTTTTTTTGCTCCTAATTGTGTAGCTGAATAAATTATTCACGTTAGATTGGAGATAGATAAAGACAGTCTTTGGTAGTAAGTATATATTTCTAACATATTCACACTGTGAACACAAGAATTTGGGGCATATCACAGCACACAATTCTATTCTGATGCTAAAAATGTGTTGTCATTGTCTTGAAGATATTTTTAGTTTATTTTATATTTTCTTTTTGTCACTATCCCTTCTTTTCCTTTTCACTCAGTGGATCAAATAAGTGGGGCACTTTTCCTTACTAATGAAAGCTACTTAAATATTGGTGCATACACAACAACACTATGTAGTAACTGCTATAAGAGCATGGGATTTTGCTGCTCAAAGGTCTTCTCATTTTTGCTGTCACTCAAGAGCTTAAAAAGTCTGACCATATACTTGATTTTTTGAGACTTTTATAATCCCCACAAATCCTTATACAGTGGGGAGAAAAAAAAAGTTATCTGAAAGCTTCTCCTATAATAGAAATAATTGCTTTATGTCCAAGAAATTATATGGGAAAAACTGGGGGAAAATCAAATTCCTATGAATAGCTCATGGAATAGAATGTATACTTTCTATCATTCTCTGTCTCAAGATTTCTTTCGACATTACTAAATATCTTCTGAAGAGTGTTTGAAATAATAAATAACTGGAGTTTCTATGTTACTTCTATAAATATGTAAATGCAATTGCTAATATTTAGATGTAGTTCACCCTAAATGTATATATCCATTTATTTAATAAGGAAAAGCAGATTTTATTGTGGTGTTTTATGTGGATTATATGAAACGGTAGACTCAAAACAATACTGGTAATGTGATCTGGTATAATCAATACCTTGTAAGAAGAGACTAAAACATAGCATTGGGGCAATAATTACTTTCAATATCGAGATGATCTCGTTAAGTCATCGGCATGTTGGAACACAGGAACCTGAGTGTGACAATCAGTTGTGTATGTTGGAAGTGCCTATTCACGTTTATCACACCATTATTTTCCAAATATAATAAAGTATATAATCTGTTACATTAAAAAAAAATTAAACCACTTTCTGAACAAATAGTATGTTGATTTTGCCAATTTTCTGTCCTTTGTAATTATCACTATTGTTATAAATATTATAAATTAACTGATTTTTTTGGTTTATGACATTGCACTTAAACTTATTTTATAACAGGTTCATTAGATGACTTTATTATCAGCAAGGTTTGGGAACCTCAAACTAAGAAGTTAATGAGTTTATCTCATAGTTTCACACTGAGCTGCTGTTAGCTAAGAAATTTACTTGGGGATGGAATACATATTTGTGTTTATATGAGAACAATACCTGAAAGTCATCTGTGTTTCAATATTCTAGAAATATGGTATGCTAATAAGATAAATACTTCAAACTATTTAGACTTAAAAATGGAGCTGAAATGTGAGGAAAAAAATCAAAGTATTCATGTTTTCAGTTTTGGTGGAAGTCTCAGTTCTTCCCATTCTGCAATCTATTCAGGAGCGCTACCATACGTGTGGTTATCTGACAGTCACAGGATTTCTGAAATTGTGACATGTCTCTGTGCATGGTTTTGTTTTGTTTTATTTGGATCTTCCTCTTACTCCATCCTCAGACCCTAATAAGAACATTCTAGGTGATTTGGAGGTAGAGTAAGGATCTTACTTGACAGATGCTATGGTTAATAATCCACAGCTGTAATTACTCAAAGATTTGTTGTTTGCCCAATGCAAGTTCAAAGGTTGATGTTTAGAGATGCTGAGATGAACAGAGTGAAAGCACAAAAGAACTACAAGTCTCAAAGCATAGTATAAAATCCTGAGTTAGGAAAATAGGACTTCTGCAATAGTTTCCACATTAGCCAAATTAAATGTGACAATTTTAACTTAAATTTATTAGCATTTATTAAAATTAAGAGTTTGGTTCCTTGGTCATGCTAGCCACATTTGAAGCATTCAATAGCTTAACTGTCAACATTGAGCACCACATTGAGCAGCACAGTTATAGACCATTTCCATCGATATAAAATGTTCTATTGGACAGCAGTGGTGAAACCTAACCACTCATGCAGAATAGAAATGATAGTTTGTACTAGGACTGCCTGTTAAAGACTGACTGTTTAATTAGAAAACATAATCAAATTCATCTAGTTAATAAGAGAAATCTAATACCGAGTGTGTTTTTAAATGATGATGATGATATTAAGATGGTAATAATATCACTATATTTCTAAATATTTTTTCAGTATATGTGCTGTTAAAGAGAGCACTATGAATATTTTTTTCAGATTTTAATTATATGACTTATTTATTTTATCCACACACATAACATGTTTGTTTGTAACAATCTTTTCATTGCTCTATAATATTTATTCTAATGTCAATGGACAGTTGGGTTGGAGAGGTACCCTACAAAGGTTGAAAAGCTAGGTTGAACTTAAATGCATGCAAAAAAGATATACATGGCAAATAGTAAGCACACTGGAAGAACTATATTAACATCAGACAAAATAGACATCAGGAGAAAAATAACTACTGGAGATAATGAAAGAAATTACATAAAGATGAAGGGGACAACTTAAGAGAAAAATACATTACTCAAAGTTTTTATGCACCTAAACATAGAGCTTCAACCACTGGAAGCAAATAGTTATAGGATGAAACTGAGAGACAATTCTACAGTCATAGTTTTAAATTTTAACACCCATTTCAGAGCAATTGATGTAACAACCAAAGAATGAGGAAAAAAATGGAAGATGTGAAGAACACCATAAACCACCTGACGTAACTGATATTTAGAGGAAAACGCACCGAACAAGTGCAGAACGTACATCATTTTCATGAGCATAGGGCATTTTCAATGATACACTGGCCAAAATACAAGTCTCAAAAAATTTAAAAACATTAATAAATTACTTAAATTATTAAGAGTTCGTTCTATAATCATGACAGAAATAACATTAAGATTTAGAGAAAACTTTATCCCAAAAAGGATCATTAAAAAATACTTTTAAATAATCCATAGCTGAAAGATGAAACTTAAAAGGGAAATTTTTAAAAATTAAAACAAATGGGGGCACCTGGGTGGCTCAGTCAGTTAAGGTGCTGCCTTTGGCTCAGGTCATGATCTCAGGGTCCTGGGATCAAGCCCTGCATTAGGCTCCTCTCTCAGCAAGGGGCCTGGTTGTCTCTCTTCCTCTGTCTGCTGCTCCCCCTACTTGTGCTCTCTCTCTCTCTCTGTCAAATAAATAAATTAAAAATCTTAAAAAAAAATTAAAACAAATGATAATTTAAAAAAACAAGGTATCAAACTTTGGGGGATACAGTTAAAGCAGTGCTTAAAAGATAATTTATAACTTTAGATACTTAACTTAGAAAAGAGGATGGGTGAAAGAAGTCAACTGTATGATGACAATGGTAACTAGAGCTCTACCCAGGTGATCACTTTGTATTTTATGCAAATGTAGATTTACTATATTATACACCTGAAAGTAATATAATGTTATATACCAACTTAACTTTACTATTAATCAATCAATCATAAAATAAAATAAAATAAAATAAAATAAAATAAAATAAAATCTTTTTTGGTCCTAGGAGTTTTGGAACAATACCAAAGTGTCTCTGCATTTACTTTTAAAAATAGGGGCACCTGGGTGGCTCAGTCAGTTAACCCTCTGCCTTCAGCTCAGGTCAGGATCTCAGGGTCCAGGGATCAAGCCCCATGTTGGGCTCCCTGCTCAGCAGGGAGTCTGCTTCTCCATCTCCCTCTGCTGCAACCACTGTTCATGCTTTCTCTCTCTGTTTCTCAAATAAACAAATAAAATTTTTAAAAAATAAAAATAAATAAATAAATAATATTTTGTCATCCTAAATATTACATGCTTTGGGCTTTTGTGCTAAATTTTCATCAAGGAATATTACACACAACTGAACGCTTAGGGGAAGGCCAATAAACTCTACACTTCAGTGTCCTAGATATTCTGTTTTCCATGAGAAAATAGTTTCATATTCTTCCTATTATAATTGTCCGATTTATTTTCTACCATGCTCTTGACAGAAAGAAATCAAGTCATACAATTTTTAGTTAATCATGTCTTCTATATAATCATAAAAACTAGAGAGTACTTGTCCTTGGTGAAGATTTGTTGTCCTTTGAGATTCTCATGGCATGCAACTGACGAGGAACTCTATGCAAACAATATTATGACTCAGTAATAAGAATCATCTTCAAATTTAAAATGTAGACCCACATTGTATATGTTATGCATAGCCATTCATCTTTGCCTGTAAGGAATCCTTCACTACTAGAGAGCTTACTTTTAAAAAGTACGTTTGTCATCCAGGTCTTTCTTATTTCTTAATGGTATATGGTTTATGCAAAATGTTGCCTTGCTCATTTTCCTAAAATACTAAGATTATGTCCATAACAATTTGCCCGTTTTTCTTAAGCTTCTGATTTCTGTCTTTGTTTCCTGATCACCACTGCTATTTTCCTGCATTTCTTCTCTGCCTTTCCCCTCTTCCCAAATTTAGCCTTTGTATTTTCAGCTCATTTCCTTTCCCACAATTAAAAAACTGGTATTTTACCCTACCAACAGAACCACTCATGTGGTTCTCTTTTTCTTCCCTGGTTTTGAAACAATGAACAACATTCTTTCTGATTCTTTTTCATTTAACTTCCACAGTATTCCTCTGTTTGCAAATTTCTTTTTAAAGATTTATTTATTTTGAGAGAGAGAAAGCATGTGCATGCACACACTGGGCAAGTGGGCGTAAGAGGCAGAGGGAGAGAATCTTCACGCAGACTCCCTGCTGAATGTGGAGTGGGGGTGGGTTCCATCTCAGGACCCATGAGATCATGACCTCAGCAGAAACCGAGTCAGATGCTGAACCCACTGAGCCACTCAGATGCTCTGTTTACGAATTTAAACTATATACATGCCATTGGCAGTTGTATTTCTTTTATCCCTTCTTAACAGTTACCCTTTCATTTCTGTTCATCTTCCTCAGAATACAATTTGTTCATGTTCTTAGTCAAACATAGACAACAAAATAACCTCCTATTCTGATCTCATTTGCTGATGCTTTTCTTTCGCTAAAGTAGACAGGATCTCGGAATGCTGAGTTGGAAGGCGACTGAAATCATTGTTTTCTTGCCAGTTGATCTTCTAAAACAGGAATGGAGGCACAAGGCAGTTAGAAAAGTTGCTTGACACTACAATTCAAGTTCCGCAACTGGTAGATCTAAAACCCTCCTAATTTCCAGAAGCAGCAGAACCAAATATATCTCAGCAAAATTATAATGACTAGATTCAGAAGGGAAAAGGGGCATCCTGGGCTCACTCAGCTAAAAGACCTCTTGGTTGTACCACTGATTGAGTGGGTAACCACAGAGCACATAGTTTACTTCTTTACATTTCAGTTTTTCTCTATAATGGCCTTTATGCCTACATCACTGGAATTAATAAATATTAAATAAGGTAATGGATGTGAAACTGCTCACATGCAAGTTTTCCATAATTCAGCCATTAATGGCACTAACTGGAAACAAGTGATTTCTGATAATTATAGTTAAAATTTCTTGTCACCTTATTAGTTAAGCCTGAAGGGATATTTAAAATAATTTGACTGAAGTGTACTTGAAAACAGCTAGATCATTAGTTTTCTCCTATCAAACAGAAACCACATGTAATCAAGAGCTAGAAACTGAGTTTCAGAAAACAGAAATTTAGGTTTGTTTGTGCTACTATTTGTTAAATTGCTGGCTTGTGAGGACCGTTCTGTGGGATACATGACCATTATCAGTGGTCTGCATCCATGATTCGAAGAAGGGACATGCTGGGTATATCTACACCAGGGTCCGGCTACAACAGAATTCCAAAGTCTAGTTATCTGGAGGCAAGAGTTGTTATCCTGTGAAAAGAGTTGTGCAGAGGTAAGATGGAGTCTTAGAAACCACTGTGGATTTTGAAAATGCCCTGGATAATTATAAGAGTGAATCTGAAAGGATAGGTACAGGGTAATAAGCTGCAGTCAGGGGATTTAGAGCAAATGTGAAGAGTAGCTGAAGACTTCATGTCAAACTCGGTCTCACATTAGCATCTCTCAGAACTCGGGACTAAACAAGCACAGGCCACCGAGGACAAAAGAGGACAGACTGATATACTGGCAAAAACCTCCAAAGCCAGGCTGGAAAGAACACTGCTTACCCCTGAAAGGATTAAGGCACCTGCTGGAAGGAGTGGGAGCCTATTTTTTTCTGTTTTGTTTGCAGTAAAACCAAAAACTTCACAATGAAGAACTTCCTGCCAGTAATGCAGAAACTCTGGTAAGCTGGAGGAAACTCCAGAAGCAGAGAGGTTTTTCCAAACTCCAAAGAGCCTGAGTGCCAGGACTCATTTGCAAACATAAACAGAGGTGTGGGGAGGAAAAGCACATGGCAGGAGATTTCAACCAACATGCCAGTTCCAGAGGGCTGTGGTGTAGGTAAACACATTTGCTCATGTGTCATCATGCAAATTCCACAAAGTTCTTTCAAGAGGATGGAGGTGAGGCCCTTACAGTAATATAATCGTTGTGTTTGCAGTAGGTACGCAAAAAAGAGGGACACCACTGGCAATCAGCCACACAATAACATACTGCTTTGCATGAATGATTTTTCAACCTGGGAAAAATTATTTAGAGCAGGTAACTGGGTCTGGCTTCTGGAGAGCATAGGTCAAAATATTTACCGTCATTAGAACTATAATTGAGGGGTGCCTGAGTAGCTAGGTCTGTTAAGTATCTGCCATCAGCTCAGGTTATGATCTCAGGGTCCTGGAATCAAGCCCCACGTCAGGCTCCCTGCTCTGCAGTGAGTCTGCTTCTCCCTCTTTCTCTGCCACTTTCCCTCCCCACTGTTCGTACCTGTATTCACTGTCTCTCTTTCTCTCTATCAAACAAATAAGTAAAATTTAAAAAAAAAGAACTATAGTGGAATAATATTTTGAAATATTAATAATAGATACTTATTTTTCTTTCTTAGTCTTTCTTTTAGCATGTAACACTCTACCAATGGAGTCAAAGATTTTTCTTTTGAAAGATGGCATTTAATTACCACAAGGTAGGTTAGAACCTATAGAAATTAAGAAAAATAACAAAAAAATTTATATTATGGCAAAGTAGCCCTGAAAGCCCAGTAAAAACTTTACCACAATAAATCTGAGGAAATGGCATAAAGGATAATTTTCTTGCCCTAAGAAAGATAAAGCCAACAAGCTAGAAGGAGGAAAATGAATAGGAAAAAAAGAGCAATAGAATACCCTTAGAACAGGCTCCCTTTTGCTAGAATCATTCCAGTGAGATGTGAAAGGGACTCCTGTATTTAGAGGGATCTTAGTACAGTGAAGGAGTCTATACCTGGCTTTTCAGAGTGTAGCTCAAGGAGCCTATAATACAGTAGAGAAGACTCCTACTCCGCAAAGCATCTGAAGAGTAGAGTAGCATTGTTGAGGTGAAAAATTTAAGGAAATGGTTCTAAAGGATTTCTCACTGCTCTGCAACAAGGATTACTGTTAAATATCCATGAACCCCCAATTTCAGTATGAAAATGCCTAAGAGGAGACTGCTGTTCATCAAGGAGCCTGGAGTTGGGACAAGAAAACAATCTGTCACCTAGAGATGTCAAGATATCGCCTACCTATGCTAGCAGGGATGAATGCCAATGACTATGTCATAAAGGTCAAATGCAAACCATTAGGAGGGAAATTACACACCATCGGATGGCAGAAAAAGAAATACATGCCATCCCAACTTGCGCTGTCTGCCCAACAGGTATCCTCACATACGCAAGACCTCTTGAAGCTCAAACACATTCTGAGGGAAGAGGTAGCTCACTGCACGTGCTGAGAATGAATTTGGAGTTGATTTATTATAAATGCAGTCAAAACATTGGATAACTACTAATTTCACTGTTTACTAAAAATGAATATATGAACTTTTCTTACAATAAGAGGTTACTGAAACCAAAAGTTTCAGTTGAGTTATAGGAAAAAAAATACACTTACTGTCTACTTGGTATTTTTGGCTGAAGTGTCTGGGAAATGTATGGAAAGCAACTGAAGCAATGATTGGTTGGAACATAAAATGGTACAACGATTTTGAAAGCAGTTTGACAATTTCTTAAAATGTTAAACATGCGGGGCGCCTGGGTGGCTCAGTGGGTTAAGCCGCTGCCTTCGGCTCAGGTCATGATCTCAAAGTCCTGGGATCGAGCCCTGCATCGGGCTCTCTGCTCAGCAGGGGGCCTGCTTCCTCCTCTCTCTCTGCCTGCATGTGATCTCTCTCTGTCAAATAAATAAATAAAATCTTTAAAAAAAAATGTTAAAAATGATATGATACAGCCATTCCTCTATCACGTATTTACTCAAGATAAATGAAAACGTCTATCTACACAAAGATATTTAAACAAATATTTACAGAAGCTTTATTCATAATAGCCAAAACTTGGGGAAAGAATCTAAATATATACAAACAAGTGAATAAATGAATGTATTATACTACTTTCATAAATAGAATACTCCTCAGCAATAAAAGTAAACAAATCATCGTGAGATTCAACCTCATTGCTGAATCTCAAGATAATTAGTCAAAGAGAAACAAGATACAAAACTGCACATACTATATGACTCCATTTATTAAAATTCTAAACAGTGCAAACTAATCTATATTGACAGATACCAGGTCAGCGGCTTCATAAAGATGGAGAATGAGGAGGGGTGATAGGGACAGGAACAAGGAAACTTTTGGGGAATGACAGATTTCTTCATTGTCTTTACTATGGCTATGATTTCAGTCAGTATACATATCTTGGAACTGATAACTGTTTACTTTAAATGTAGACAGTTTATGCCAATCAACTGTACCCCAATGAAGCTATCAAAAATATTCACAGAAAAGAAAAGGCAAAAGTGAAATGGAGATTTTTTTTTTTTTTAAAGCAGACAAAACATTATGGAAGGCCTTCAAATTTTTCTAAAAAAATACAGATTTTATCCTTGGGGTAGTGGTAGAATCACTTAATTGAGAAAGCTGTTTCAGGTATCTAAGTGAGAGATGTTAGCCCCTCGTAGGGAAATAACAGCGAAAATGGAGCAAAGTGAAAGTACTTCAGACATTGCTTTCTGTATTATTTTTTCTCTGTATTTTTTAGAATATATCTTCTAAAATACTTGGTCTCCACATCCTAAGACAGAGATGCTTCTAAGATTAGGTCTTAAATTGTACTGGTGGTTAAATAGCAATTAAATGTAATTTTTCTGGTTGGGAACTGGTAGAAAAATTATCTTTGAGTCCTCTGAATTATTTATTTCACTATCTTTGACATGCTTCTTCATTATTAATATCTTGTGATCTCAATGTCAATACTGATTTAGCCTTATTCTAGAAATACTGTTCTGTTTATGAGTGTCTTTTCTCAGTTGTGCTATTTTATAATAATATATACTGACATTCATTCAATAAACCTTACACAATGAAATAATAGATTATGAATATCCACTATTCAGAACTTACCACCATATTTCACTATATTATTATTCCTACATATATATATATATATATATACACAATATAATATAAATGTATATACCACACACATACACACATATATAATTTCCATGATATAAAAGTTATTAGCAGGGCTTTTCCTAAGTACTAATATGCACTGGTATTTGCAAGATTGCAATGATTTTTTAAAAAATATTATAAACATCTATTTCTACTTCCATTATGCATTTCACTCTGACCAGTATGCTCAGTAGATGCACGTTGCCCTAATTTTTCATGTATTAACAAATCAGGGAGATGAAAAACATGCCAAGATATTTTAGACATATCAAATCTTACCAAAAAGAAAAGTGTCAAGCATCTCCATGAATGCGAAAATACTTTCTTAGAGACAATTATACGACTATGCAAGTGATAAGAACTTGGAACCCTTGAAAGTAAGAATAAGAGTAAACTTTCCATTCTTATTGCCATGAGAAATTGAGATTAGTGTTTTCCTGAACTATAGTTTCAAACGGAACACCCAGAATTATTAGGTTCATTTAGATCCTCTCCTCTTCACCTGTTATTACACAACTCTGCTGCTTTCTTCTTGACGTCCAGTTTCTATTCTCAACTCCAGAACCAGAGAAGTCTTCCTAAAGTACAGTGCAGATATGTTCTTCCTACATAACTATTTTCAATTTATTTTCTCAGAAAAAACACCAAATTCAAAAGAACTGGGCTTGCTTGCCCACCCAGTTTCCTTCCTGGACTCCTTGTCATCCACCCCCATCTCAGCCTCCACCATCTGGAGTAGAAGCTATAGCTGTGAGTTCAGGGACCCGGTGTCTCATGCTTTCTTCCACTTGCAAACCTCTATCACGGTTGCTCTTTCTGTGTGAAATAGTCTTCTCTTGTTCAGAGTGAATTTTGTTAGTTTTCTGTGCCTCTATTTAAAACATACTACTTCAAGAACCTTCCTTGACCCCTCCCACGAGGCTGAGCTGGGTACCACTCTACACTCCCTGAAAAGCCTGTTTAATACTTACCCTCCTGCCTTTAAGTGGCCTGTCAACATAGGAGCCTCTTTCGTAGCCTATCAGTTCCTTTAAACTGAACTTTGTCTCAATAACCATTTTTGATGTTTACTGAAACACATAACATGTATCATCTGGTCTAAGTTTTTCCTTTCACAGCCATTTATCTATGGTTCTTTATTATTATTAAGCTGCTTAATTTCCATTTAATCCAGTTTCACTTTGCTATACCAGCTTTTTTTTTTTTTAAGATCCTTTTAAATTTATTTCTTTGACAGACAGAGATCACAAGGAGGCAGAGAGGCAGAAGAGGGGGAAGCAGGCTCCCTACTGAGCAGAGAGCCCGATGTGGGGCTCGATCCCAGGACCCTGAGATCATGACCTGAGCCGAAGGCAGATGCTTTACCAACTAGCCACCCAAGTGTCCCTCAGAGACACTTTTTAATACAATCAAGATCAGGGTGAGAGTAACATTAAATGGTCCTTATCTCAGCTCTCTACTTAATGATGCTCTAAAAAGCCTAAAGCAGATGATATGATTGGATTTTATGTAGGTACTATCAAAAGCGAACACATATATTTTCCATTGCTTAAACAGAGAACAAAAGGAAAGCTAAAACATATTTGGATTGATACATCTGTACTATATTTGATTTGGTCAAACTATTTAGGTTTTATACTGATAGTACTTAGACTTATTTGCTCTTTAATAGATAATTTTATTTATTATTGAAGAGCTAGAAAACCCATGCGGAGAGCCATTTCCTCCAGATTTTATGTTTTTCTTTTCCCAAAGTGCCATAAACTCATATAGAATCTTGTAAGCAACTCATCGCTTGACAAGTCATATATTATAGTGTCTCTCACCCAAGCTAGTTGATCATATTAATATGTCAGTTTCTTAATTTTGAATAAAGAATAAAGAATCAAATCTGGGAACAGCATGTGGTATATTAAAAAGATTCTTGAAGCTTAGAAATATGAAATATGTTGCCCAGAGTAAAAAAGACAGTCTTTGCCATAGCTGAGACATGAATCCAAATCTTTCTGACCCCATGTGTTTAACTTCTATACTCTTAGGGTTTCATAATGTGTCCATGGTTATCTCTCCCACTACACTACAAAATTTCTCTGAAGTCAGTGTTGGGTGTTACTAATCTATCCATTCTCTTAATGGACACAGAATGCACACAGCGCAATGCTTACACATTTTTGTACTTTTTCTCTTCTTTCATCTGTGTCTGTGTCTTTACTGACAACAACCACAAACAGCAACAACGACTACTGCTAACCATGCATATATGATTAAAACATGCAAGGCCTGAAATCAATGCAACTGGAGAAGTGAAAAGAAGAAAATTTCTATGATTTTCCACTGCCCGAATACATTCTGTTGAATAGCCTACTTTTCATTAACTTTCCGTTGCCAACTTGTTTCTCCACTGGGAATGAAAACTGATATGCTGATATGAGTAAAGCTTAAATAATAATTATAATTCTGGTTTATACAACACATTATAATTTATAAAGTGCATTGAAATACATTATCTGCTCTATCCTCAGTATCTAAAGAGTATACAAGGCTATTAATTCTATTCTCGTTTTACAAATATGTAAATCAACTTTCAAGAAGATTAAAAACTTATCAAAGGTTATGTGACTGAAGAATGGCAGATCCTAGATGAAATCTTTTGGCTCCCATGTCAGAATTCTTTTAATTTCTTTAATTCTTCAGAGGAAATTAAAGCTAATGATTTTTGATATGATATTAATAATGGATATTATATTGAAAATGTTATGAATTGCCCTAGGTGAAGACATACTACTTTTTATTTAAATATTTTCTTTTTCTTTTTTAATAGAAATTCAGTTGAGATGAAGTTGATTCTATTCGCTCATGAAGGCTAAATCCTAATCTTGAATTAGCTTCTGAACTGAATCATGTTTAAAGGTGGCATATGATAAAACTTTGGGCTAATAATTCATGAGAAAATTCTATGATGGATGGGAGGTATTTGGTGAATAATTCACTCACACCTAAAATAAGACATACAGAATGAAACAGCTTCTTTAGAATAATGCTGTGTCCATCTCGTGAAGAGCTTCCATACTTTGTGAGGATGAAACTCCGTCTGACAATTCAGGATAAAAACTAGGTTTTCAACAGTGTCTTCGAGTCCTCAAATAAACCCATCCTTACCGCAGGTTCCATATTATGTGAGATAAGAAACAGTCCTTCCTGTTTAAATCAGTTTGTGTCATAATTTCTGTCTAGATACATCTAAACTGATCAAATCAGGTGTTTATTGGGGAAAAAAAGAAGAATGAGCCCCATGTACATACAATAGTTGTTAAAATAAATTTCATTTAATTTACATACTATTTTATAGAATATATATATATATGTTGAATAATCTGAATTATTGTTACTTATTGACTGAAACTTCAATGCCATTTCATTGGCATAAGCTGCCATAAACATTCATATCTTCTCAGGTGGGTCATACGATTATTGTACTTAATTTGAATTTGGTCTCTTAAAATACAAAACTTAGCGGGATCCAAAATGAGATACTAAATATTTTTTTAAAAGGATATGTATTATTTATGTGATCAAAATATCTACACATAGCCCATATGAGATTGAAAATTATTTTCC
Organism: Lontra canadensis; assembly: GCF_010015895.1. Classification (NCBI taxonomy): domain Eukaryota; kingdom Metazoa; phylum Chordata; class Mammalia; order Carnivora; family Mustelidae; genus Lontra; species Lontra canadensis. The sequence continues at coordinate 5,358,363 of NW_022631047.1, read as the reverse complement.
TTAAAATATAGTTAATTATGAAAACCTGAGAGTGTTTCAGATGGAAAAAAAAAACCCACATTTTAAAAGTTACATTCATTTCAACCCTAGAATTTTGATTTTACCGTTTGGTTGGTTCAAATCTGAAAGAGTTATTCATAGTGAAGTCTGCCAGTGACAAGTTGTTTCTTTTTCCTGACATACTTGGACTAAATTGAGGTCAATTAGGTTACTAGTTAAAATATTTTCCCATTGGGGCGCCTGGGTGGCTCAGTTGGTTGGGCGACTGCCTTCAGCTCAGGTCATGATCCCAGAGTCCTGGGATCGAGTCCCACATCAGGCTCCCAGATCCATTGGGAGTCTGCTTTTCCCTCTGACCTCCCCTCTCATGCTTTCTCACTCTGTCTCTCTATCTCTCTTAAATAAATAAAATCTTTAAAAAAATATATTTTTCCATTGATTTTTAATGTGTGCGAATGTATGTAGAAGCTAAACCTTTATTAAAGGAACTGATAGATGAAGGGGAGTGGGTGGGAAGATAAAAGGATTTTTTCACTGTATGCTGAAGTTTGTATCACTGTGATTATAGAGTATGGCTTTTATAATTTCACATATATTCTAATACTCATTAATGTTGCCGGAGATAAGCACTTTATTTCCCTATGAAACCTTATATTTTTAACCACTATCATCTATTTTTTAGGCCCCTTGGATAACTGATATTTTCACCTTATGCTTTATTTAATAACAAATCAAAACCAGACTGATAAGGGAAATCTGTGTTCTAAGGTGGCTGCCCAACCCAGCTGGGGAATCCCAATCCGGGCCCCTGGGCCATTTCGGGTTTTCTTTCCTGCCCTGCCTGCCACTTGCACAAAAGTGCCACAGATAGGGAAGTAAAAGTGTATAAACTCCCCTCTTTGTTTGTGCTTGGGGCTCAGACCTTAGATCACTCTCCTTTGAGCTGACTGCTAATGCAGGCAATAAACCTCCTATCCTCGAAGATCTCCGAGTGCCACTTGGTTTCTCCATCAGGAGATCCAGTCCAGGTTCTGCAACAAGACTATTTCCAAAGTTTGTGGATATTACTGGGTGTTACCCCATGTTATGGCCATTTCACACCATGTCATGAAATTATTGTGTTTCCATTTATTCATCTTCCCTTGTTTTATGATCATTTTTCTAAGAACTTTATATAGGTCTTAACACATTTCTTGGAATTTTTTTTCATTAAATTATCTAGTTGAAATGGAATACTATGCAGCCATCAAAAGAAATGAAATCTTACCATTTGCAACGATGTGGATGGAACTAGAGGGTATCATGCTTAGCGAAATAAGTCAATCAGAGAAAGACAACTACCATATGATTTCCCTAATATGAGGGAGTGGAGATGCAACATGGGGGGTTAAGGGGGGTAGGAGAAGATTTAATGAAACAAGATGGGATTGGGAGGGAGACAAACCGTAAGTGACTCTTAATCTCACAAAACAAACTGAGGGTTGCTGGGGGGAGGGGGGTTGGAAGGGGGGGTGGGGTTATGGACATTGGGGAGGGTATGTGCTATGGTGAGTGCTGTGAAGTGCATAAACCTGGCAATTCACAGACCTGTACCCCTGGGGGTAAAAATATATTATATGTTTATAAAAAATAAAAAATTTAAAAATAATAATAAATTAAAAAAAAAAGTGCTGCAAAAAATAAATAAATAAATAAATAAATAAATTATCTAGTTGATTCTTCGGCTGTGCAGGAGATTTTTAGTGTGATACAGTCCCACTTGTCTATTTTGCTTTAGTTCTTTTTGTTTTTGGTATCATAACCAAAAAGCTGTTGCCAAGACCAATGTCAAGAAGGCTTGTCCCTGTTCTTCCCTCTCTAGGAATTTTATGGTTTCAGGTCCTTATCTTTAAGTCTTCAATCCATTTTGAGTCTTTTTTTTTTTTTTTTTGTGAGTGGTATAAGACAGGGGTTTAATTTCAATCCTTTGCATGTGATTATTCAGTCTACCCTCTATCATTTTTTGAAAAACTATTCTTTCCTCACTGAGTAATTTTGGTTCCCTTGTCAACTATAAGTTTGACTGTAGATGAGAGGCAACCTAAGGAATGGGAGAAACTATCCACCAACCATCTATCTGACAGGAAGTTAATATCCAAAATACATAAGGAACTTCTACAACTCAATAGTAAAAAGCAATCAATTAAAAAATAGGCAGAGGAACTGAACAGACATTTTTCCAGAGATGACATGCAAATGGCCAACAGATAGAAGAAAAGATACTCCGCATCACTAACCATCTGGGAAACAGAAACCGAGACCACAGGATATTACTTTACACCTGTCAGAATGGTTATCATCAAAAAGACAAGAGATAGGTGTTGCAGAGGAGGTGGAGGAAAGAGAACCCTTCTGCACTGTCGATAGGAATGTCAATTGGTATAGCCACTACAGAATATAGTATGGAGGTGAAAATTCCTCAAGAAATTACAAGTAGAACTACTATTTGATTAACTAACCCACTTATGGGAATATACTTAAGGGAAATGAATTCATTATGTTAAAAAGGTATCTGCACCGGCCATGTTCATTGCAACATTGTTCACAACAGCCAAGATAATGGAAACAGACTAAATGTCCATCTAGGCATGAATGGATAAAGATAGACAAATAGATGGATGGATGGATAGATAGATAGATGCATACACATATACAATGGAATATTACTCAGTCACAGAGAGCCTGACATATGTGACAACAGAGATGACCTTCAGAGCATTACCTTAAATGAATCATAGAAAGAAAAATACTGTATGCTCTCACTTACTTAGTATCTAAAAAAGCCAAATTCATAGAAATAAGAAGTAGAATGACAGTTTGTACAGGACAGGACCATAGGAAATGAATGTCAGTCAAAGGTTATAAAGTTCCAGTTATAAAAAGAATGAGTTCAGGGCCTCTAATGTACAACATGGTGATACAGTTAACAATACTGTATCATAAACTTAAAAGCTGCTAACACAGTAGATATTAAACATTTACATTGTTTAAATGTTAAATGTAATGTTTAAATATAAAATGATAAAAGACAAATATCTGAAAGACTTGCTTTTAGGCATTATTTTCAGAAATTTGTTCATTCAACAATTTGAAAAGTTCTCTTAATAACAGAGGCCTCTACACTCTAAAAATAAATGATAATTACGTGAAGTGAGAGAGGGGTTAATTAGTCCTATTGTAATCATTTTGCAATATACATATCAGATTATCACACTGTACACCTTTAAACTTACACAATGTCCTATGTCGATTATATCTCAACAAAGCTGGGAAAATTATCATTAGTTACTATGTATTTACACAAAACTATATATTTTTGTATATTTTATTATGTGATCTTATTAAACTCTCTTACTCTTTATAATCATTTTTCAGTTGAATCTCCCAGATTGACAGTTTTGACATAGGTCAGAAATAGATCTGATTTATCTACACTGTTAAAACTGCTATTAAAATTTCCTATCTAATATTACTGAACATCAATTCCAATCTTCTTGTCAAAGGAGAGCTGTATTTCCTTTATTAATGACATCTTTTGATCTACAGCATCACGGCCACTTCCTTTCTTCACTGCTCTTAGACATCTGACTAGTAGAACCGACTCCATCAGATAGAACTCTGTTGGTTGCAAGTAAAAATTAACCACCTGACCTAAGCATATAAGAGCTTTTGCTTTTGGCAGATATGCTTTACCGCCAACATCATCCTCAGAATATATTACTTCTCAAAGCCTAGAAGTAGCCTCAAATGGAACTCCCAGACCAATTCAGTCTCTAGTCCTTGCTCACTATAACATGAAGTACATTTGCTGGTCTAGGATTCTCAGAAGTAAATTCTAGCAAAAAGAATGCAACCCAGAGGTTTCGGGCTTAATCTAGTCTTTTCTGCCTTTCTATCTACCAAAACATTATTGAAGTTATATTATTTTGGTATCTTTGTCAAATTCCATATCTAGTGTAGAGTTTCTCCTATTTTAAAATTTAGTAGGTCATTTCCTTTGGAGGATGATTCTGGGTGGGAGCAGAGTGGAGAATCAAATATTCATTTGTCTACTTAGGTTACTACATTTCCTCAGAAACCTTCCAATGCTTTTTGGAAAATAAAAACACTTTTAGCCCTAACACGTTGATTTCTCATATTTTTAATGGTTTATTAAAATACAATTTCCCATTTGCTATTAAAACACTTCATTTATCCTTCTTTTCTATCTATTGAAAATACGGAGGTTTTCAAAAAAGGTTTATGGTATTTTTTGCCAGTGGTATAAACCTAAATCCCACATTCTTGGACAAATATCTGAAAGACACTCACTTTTAGGCATTATTTTCAGAAATTTGCTCATTCAACAATTTGAAAAGTTCTCTTAATAACAGAGGCCTCTACACTCTGAAAAAGCTTTTGGAGCATCTTTATACATTAATCATGGACTTTTCTTGTTTAAAATCATAAAAAAGGGTATACTTACTAACCAAATTAAAAAAAACAAAACTCCTACCAATCAATAAAATATATTATAGCTCCTCCCACTTGTTTCCAATGTCTGGGAGACAAAACCATAGTTTTCCACTTTTCATTTGACATATTAAAAATTGATCTTTATAATTTATGGTAATTTCAGCAGAATTGCTGTTTTGTTATTTGATCTGTCATGATCTCAGTGAAATATGCATGATGCTAATCATAATAAATGAAACTATATCACTCCCTACTACAAAACTTTGAGGTATAATAGGATAAAATTTGCAAGGTATCCACAACTCTGGTAAGAAATGATTTGTACATCTGAATACGCACATGTGAAATAAAAATGATTATAGCATTATGATTTTTTTCTCACATCTAGAGTTAGAAAAATGTGAAGTGGTATCATCTGAGGCATTACTTACATACAATGCATCTGGCCATCACTGCAAAAGTATTCCACTCCATTGTTCCCCTCTTGTTTCCTGAAGGAGACAAAGGGAAACATATCATAGTCTCTTCCCACAAGGACTGATAGTATCATATGGAATCTGAAGTACATGCACACATGAACAGATGAAAACATTTTGTAATAAAGGTATAAATACCAATGGATATTACTGTAACATCTGGAGATGAAAGGACAACCAGTTGAGGAGAGAGAATATGCTAAAGTACAAAGGTGGGAACGTGAAGCATGTACTTAAACCACCAAAAATTCTGGATTAATTAGAACTCAAAGACAGTGAAGTGGCAGTGTTTGAAAGATGGCTGGAAGGATGTTCCCAGGAGTCCTTTCATTTGTATTTATTGTTTTATTTTATTTTATTTTGGTTTACCCACACGGTTCATCTAGTTCAAAACAGCGCTGTAGGGAAATTATAAAGTTAAGGTTTTAAGACATTGACCAGAGAATCTGGAATTAATGTATGTCTTAAAGTAGCCTGCTGTTGATCAAATATGTGAATCAAGTTCTTGGTTATGGGAAATTCTTCTGTGTTGTGTGCAGGAGTCTAACTGCCATCTTAATTGAGAAGGCCCCCATCATGGTCTTCAGCTCATTGAAGTATCGGAGGTGTTGTGAACAGGATTTTTTTCTATTAACCTTTAAGGTTATAAATATCAAGGGTGATACACCTGCTTGTACTAACAAATGACAAAAATAACTAAAAATCTTCTCCCAACACAGAAATCTTTTCTATAAAAGTAGCAGAGAAATAAAACACCTTTATTACTGAATATGCGCTAAGCCAGAGTATGAGGCACATCAAAGGCAATCTGTTAAGAGACTGCTAAGACACAAAGAAATCTTATATATTTACAGAGCCAAGGAGACATAACCTACTAACATAACTCATATGCTTTCAAGATAAACAATAACTAATCCTCAAGTAAGAGGAACTGATGGCATCCTGCGTCACGCAGGCTTCTTTCTAAATTTACCCGATAATTGGGGTAATCAGCTGTATACCTAATTGGCTTCATCCAGAGGAGAAGCAAATTTCTTTATCATTATGACAAGAGGTGGTTCTGCAACTTGAAAGGTGCCCACCAAAGTGAGGTGCCTCCCCGTCCCAGAAGCAGAGTCAGAGGCACTATCTTCCAGACGTTCACATTTCAAAGACATGGCACTCACACTTGGGTCTTTGAGAAAGTTATGCTGGGGTTACAAAGCTGACAAACACCCACCAGACAAAAGATCTGTCTAGTTTTCAAAAGGATTTCTATATATTTCAAAGAGATGAGAAAATACAAGTTTTCTAAGGCAAAAGTTCTGAGGAAACGGAGGGGAGGAAAATCTCTTTGGCTTCATTTTTAATTTTTATTTGTCCTTAAAGTATGCCCTCATTCATCCATTCTACATCCTAATAAGTGAAAATCATCTTGATTTTTAAATAATTTTACATAAAAGTTTTAAAAATTTAAATAAGAATGTGTTACCCTTCTACATTCTAGGCATTCTTCCAGGTACAGAAAGTAAATTGTCAATCCCTTTTACATAATGATAGGAGAGCAGCAATGATTAAAATGAAAACAAAGACTTTAACCGAATATTGGCATTTCTGATAATGTTTATTATGATCTTCAGTTTGCCTTTGAAAGACTCAATCAAGTTCAACTAATTCAATATATGAAGCTGACATGAAATGAGTCCTTTGTGCCTCCTCAGGTTAAAAACACGTACAAAGTGTCAAACCACCACATTGTACACCCGAAATAAATGTAACATTGTGTGTCAACTATATTTCAATAAAAAATTTTAATATAAAGACTATGAATATAGCAGGCAACAATGATTTGTAAATACTGGAACCAAGGCACTGTTAGAAATTAAAAACTAAATGAACAAAGCAAAATTTATCAAGCTCAAAAGTAGCAATTTCTGCAGCTCTATGAAGCAAAGCTAGCAGTGACATGCAGAACATGGCTATGTAATTAACACTACCTCAGCAGGTGCATTTCCTTAACTACGCAATTATATTTTGCTGAACATACTAAAACCTGGTACTGAGACTCTATATATATCAAATTATCTTGAAATCTATTGTATCTGCAATGCCATTGTTGAATATATTTCAATAACTACAAATTAGATTTCATAAAATGTATTTTCTCAGTGTAGAATTCAACATAGCATTCTTAAAGCACTGGTGTCCAAAATATATTGCAAGCATTTATGATCTCTATTTGTATCATGTGTGCCTTCTGTACTAAATAGTTACTGTTACTAACTTGTTCAAAATTTACTTACCACTAACATCAACATATATAGTATTAGGCAAGTTTTTTTTTTTTTAATTATTCTTTAAGAGACTAAGTTTATGCTAATGGCATAGATTTAAAAACACACTGATAAGAGTGACAAGAGCTTGGAGATGCAAAAAGCCATTTTATGCCAGAAATCATTACAAATTAAATTCCCTCCTAATGGCCAGAATAATGCCTACTTTTTATTTACATTTTTTATTATTATTAACATATAATTTGTTATTTGTTTCAGGGTTACAGGTGGGTGATTCATCAGTCTTACACAATACACAGTGCTCACCACAATGTCTATTTTTAATTAACTATGATATCCCAGGACCAAGTAGACTACCTTCAACTAACAAACTCTCAACAAATGTTATTAAATCAAAAGTAAATAAAATATTCAACTATAAAATTGAATGCTTTAAGGGTATCTATAAAGTGTTTAGGGTTTGGTTAAAGAAAAGCCCCAGATAGGTATCATAAATTTACTTATCAAAGATTAAGCTTAATTCACATAGTAATATAGACAAAATATACATGTAAAAAATAAAACTATCATCTGATAGTTTTAATCCAAGATTTTGATAATATTTTGTGTATCTCAAAATTTACATTAGTTTTCAATATAATTTACTTAATGTTAATCTAAATGTTTAATTTTTGACTCACAATAAAATGCACTATTTCCCAAAGAATAATTATGACATTGGATTTTTATGCTAAAAGAATAGATGATAATATCAAGAATTATTTAGATCAAAGGTTATAACCTCAAATGTTTGAACTCCTAGAAGTTGAACAGATGACCTTCAGTAAATCTGTGAAATCTTTGAAACTGTAAGTAATATTTTGAATGTATATACATTTTGGGGAGTAGGGAATGTCAATAAGATTCACTATTTTTTAAAATGTTCTATTACTTCAAAAATTTAAGCATTATTGACTCAGTTCTGTGCTCTTCAAATTATGGTCCCCAGTATTAGCACATCTGGGAACATTTTAGAAACGTGACTTCTTGGGCCCCCCTCAGACCTAGTGAATAAGAACACTCTGAGGGGTCATGCAATATGTGTTTTAATACCTTGCTTTCCAGGTGAGTTTGATGTATACTTACAATATTTGCCTAATGCTTAATGTCTAATCCAATAATTCATAACCCTGGATTCAAAAATCAATCACCTGGAGAGTTAAAACAGAAACAGCAAATCCCGGAATATGTGCTGAAGCCATAAAATTAGAATCCAGAGAGATGAGAAAGGTAAGGCCCACACATTGGTATTATTTTTTAAAGCTCCCCAGTGGATTTCATGTACTGTAAATGTTGACAACCATTGGTCTGGGTAAATACCTTTTTTAACAGCTAACATTTAAATATTACTTTCAAATTAGCAAAATCATTTTAGTCAACACTCTCACCTGCTCACAAGTTTTATTTTTTTGCAATTTTTAAAAAATTTTTATTTAAATTCTAGTTAATTAATATACCATGCAATATTGATTTCAGGAGAATTCAGTGATTCATTACCTACATATAACACACAGTGCTCATCATAACAAGGGCCCTCCCTAATACCCATCACCTGATTAGTATTTGGATGGGAGACATGCTCATCAATTTTAGAAGGCTTAGGTTAAGACTAAATATTCAGATGTCTAAATATCTTAAAGTTACAAATCATTTAACTATTAAAATATATTTTAGTATTCCTTCTTGACAAATGTTTCTTCATAAAGACAAAACCAAAATACACAACTAAACCTATTTTTAAAAACTTTTAATAATATTTACTAAACCATACTCTCTGTCAAGAGCCTATGAATACTATCACAATTATTGTTTACAATTCTTTTTTTTTTTTTAAAGATTTTATTTCTTTATTCATTTGTCAAAGAGAGAAAGAACACACGCGCACAAGCAGGCAGAGTGGCAGGCAGAGGTGGAGAGAGAAGCAGACTCCCTGCCAAGCAAGGAGCCCAATGTAGGACTAGATCCCAGGACCCTGGGATCACGACCTGAGCCAAAGGCAGTGGCTTAACCGGCTGAGCCACCCAGGCATCCCTGTTTACAACGATTCTTAAGAGTAGATATTAGCCCCCATTTAACTTATAAGGAAGCTGAAACTCAGGGAAAGTTAGGAAATTGGCTAAAAATGAAATAGCTACTAAGGAAACCCTACCTGGCATGACTGACCTTAGCTCTTCACCTCACCTCACATCTTCAATATTACTAAAATAGTAACAGGTAACACTGATGAAGGACAACATGGCATGTGTCATTTTTTTTATATGCATTGCATTATCACATAATAATCATAATGAGGTCATTATCCCAATTTTACATATGAGAACACTGAGGCAGATAAGGTGAATGACTTGTTCAAGGTCATACAACTAGTCTCCTAGTTGTCAGATTTGAATCTTGCCGATGTTAACCCTGAATGTGGGAAGAAATTACTGAAAATCTGTCAGGGTAGGAGGTGAGAGTGCTTTTAAAATAAGAGAACCTGCACCAACACCCCTTGAGCTGCCAGAGCATTTCTCTCACCCTCTCACACCTGGAGCCTTCTACGCGTGACAGCTGGGCCACAAATCCTTCTGAACGAGCTGCTTGCTTGGCTCAATGTTTGCTTGACTTTGAGCCAATGTTTTTCTCTTCATATTGAGTTCTGGGCTTTTCTTCCAATAACAAAAGATGTATCAGGCTGCTTCATTGGGCAGTTACAGTCCAACAAGCTTCTGCTGTTTTAGCCTAATCCTCTTCTGATGTGGTTTAGACCAGGCCATGATGAGGGCTTCTTCAGTGCTGAATAAAGGAGTCACTGGAACTATCTAATATTTTAGGATCATCAGAGTCAAAGTAAATGTTTTAGAGAGCTGGATGGCCCCTTGAATTATATTTGTCTTTGGTACTAGAACAAGGGCAGTAGTTCCAGTTGCCATATGGTGCTCTTAGGAGTCTTTATTTGCTAGTAATATCTTTTAAAAGAAGTGTCTCCTTTTTGAATAAAAAATAAGTTAGGCTTTGAATATTTATGTCCATCCCAGGATGCTACTTTGAATTGCTCTGAAGTAACTTAATTTGTCCATCCAGTTTCTTTTGATGCCTGTGGGGGTGTGAGGTAGGGACATATGCAGTGGATTCCCTGAGAGGCGTTTTAAGTGGTGAAAATGTGGTGCCAGAGGGTGGGCCAGAGTGTTCAGGAAATATAGAGCTCAGCTCCCTTTTAGATTTGTACTCACCTTTGGCAGGCATGTAGGTTCCTTCTCCCATAAAGATTTGCCATCTTACTTAGATTTTTATTTGGTCTCAAGATTAGTTTCTCCACCCACCTCCGTCCCCATCAAACACATGTTGACTGCTGGTAGGAGGAAAATGTGGGCTGGTGGAAGGCTAAGTGGTGAAAGAGAAGTTACAGGAATGAAGCACCTGCTTCAGCACAACCAGCTCTAAGTCTCTACCCCTCTGTTTCCCCTTTTGTAAGAGATTATACCCACCTTCCTTGGAGCTCTATCTTTCTCTTTTCAATCTCTCCCAATAGGTCTATTTTGTTTGATCTTAGTTTAGCATCAATGCCCTCTTTTCATTGTTCCTTGCATGGCATATCTTCTTTTATCCTTTCACGTTCAAACCATCCACCTCCTTAGATCTAATCTGAGTCTCTTATAGACAGCATATAGTTGAATCTTTTTTTTTTTTTAATTTATTTATTTGATAGAGATCACAAGTAGGCAGAGAGGCAGGCAGAGAGAGAGAGGAAGGGAAGCAGGTTCCCCGCTGAGCAGAGAGCCCGATGCGGGGCTCGATCCCAGGACCCTGAGATCACGACCTGAGCCGAAGGCAGAGGCTCCAACCCACTGAGCCACCCAGGCGCCCTCATCATGTTTTTGTTTTAAATCACTTCTATCTCTCTCTTTTGCTTGGAGAGTTTGATCCATTTACATTTACAGTAATTACTGGTAAGAAAAAAGTTACTATTGTCATTTCGCTCTTTGTTTTCTATATGCTTATAGCTTTCCATTACTTTTATGTACTATATTTTCTTTATTCATTCTTCTGCTGATGGACATTTGGTTTACCATATGTACCTTCTTAGCTACTGTGAATAATGCTGCAATGAACATGGGTATGCAAGTATCTCTTTAAGATCTTCTTTTCAATTCATTTAGCTATATACCCAGAAGCAGATCGCTGAACCTTATGATAATTCTATTTTTATAACTCTTTGAGGAACCTCCATACTGTTTTCCAAGTGGCTATATCATTTTGCATTTCCACCAACTGCACCAAATTATCTAATTTCTCCACATCCTTGTCAATGTGTGTGTGAGATAGATAGATAGATAGATATCAGCCATCTCAGTAGGTTCAAGGTAGAATCTCATTTTAATTTGATTTGTATTTTCCTAATGATTAGTGACAATGAGCATCTACTACCAATTGGCCATTTGTTTATCTTCTGCCCTCAAGCTCCTTTCAATAAGCCTTCTAATGAATTCCTCACTTGGACTAAACTTATTCTACATGGGTAGCTACATTTACAATCAAAAAGCAAAATCCTAAATAATAAACATTGATAGTTTCTATCATAATGTTTCCATTTATAATTTAAAGTACAGGGTGCCTGGGTGGCTCAGTGGGTTAAGCCTCTGCCTTCGACTCAGGTCATGATCTCAGGGTCCTGGGATTGAGCCCTGCATCGGGCTCTCTGCTCAGCGGGGAGCCTGCTTTTCCCCTCTCTGCCTGCCTCTCTGCCAACCTGTGATCTCTGTCTGTCAAATAAATACATAAAATCTTAAAAAAAAATAATAAAGTACAAAGTAGTGAAGCTGTGACTTAAATTAAAACCCAGGTAATGCAAATTATAAAAACTGTTTCCAACCACACTGCTACAATGTTTCTTCATTTTCTAACATGCATTTAGCACCCTGGATTGAAGATAACTTTGGGTATAAAAACCGATTCTGTCACTAATCAACCTGGTATCTATGTAATTTTACAGTTTTAAGTTAACCATTTATAATCACCATTTCATCTTTTCACCTTTCTTACCTTATAAGATATAGGATATTTGAAAGAATCAAGATAATTTGAGTAATATACCCATAAGAGTACATATATATTCCATAACCAGTAACTGGTGTTTCTGTCAACATCATCATCATCACCACCACCACTTTTATTTTTGTTGTTATTCTGAGGAAAATAACCAATACTTTATCTTGGGGAAAATATTAAAGTATTTAACCCCATAATCAGGGTTACATTGATTTTAAAAGGGCTTATTTTGGAAGGGCTGCCTTTATTTTTCTTGTTTTCTTTCTTTCTTTTTTTTTTTTTTTTTAACACTTCCTAATCACATCTCATAGATACACAGTTAAGGCAGCCAAGCTATTGTTTACAAAAGAAAGTAAAAACTCAAAGAAAAGAAATCTGTTAAAAATGGGATGAAAACATTTACTATTACAAAGCATATTTGCCTAAAGGTTTTGAAAAACAAAACAAAACAAAACAAAACAAACAAAGCAGTGGACATTATTTACTTTCCTTTGGAATATTTACAAAACAAAGCACATAAAGTCAACAGACAGTGTCACGATGTGCATATCAGATGGGATTTTGTTGGGAAAAAAAGAATTTGCAGTCTTTCAGAGTGTGAGGTCAGAGGGAAACTCATCACATAGAATGTTAAATTCATGTAATCATATCAACAACTGAATTTTGACTTTATGGCAGTAAAAAAAAGATATATTTTTAAATTGATGTTTGACAGTATTTTTAAATGAAGTTATGAAGAGGACACTAAATAAATAATTTTGGCATTACTTCGTTACTTGACTCTGTAAAGCAGACATGAGGGCAACATCAACTAGAGATTACTGAAGACTAACACTCTGAGCACTTGCCAGGCAAGCCCTGAACCTGTGTAACTCTTGATTCTCACAACCCTGTGGCAAAGTTTCTATTATACAGATGAAAGAAAGTGATACAAAGAGAGTGTAGACACTTGCCAGTAAGTGATGGAGGTGAGGTATGATCCAGAGTCTAGCTCAAGAACCACTGCTCTTAGCCACAATGCCATCATATTCTGTAACATTATTTAAGAAATGAAGAATTTTAAATTCAGCTTAATTCATGTTCGGGATAGTTTTCCATGACCTTACCCAGATTGTCTGAGAAGGACGATGGTACAGCCAATTATTCAAATAAATAATGCAAAGAAATTTTAGTACAATATGCACCAGTTTTTTTTTTTAAAGGAAGACATCTAATATTATTTTCCAAAAGTCCATGTAAAAATATGTTCTGTTTCTCAGATTGCTTCATTGATGTCATGATCTTTTTAATTTAATATATCAAGGGCATAAATAAAGGACAAGGTGTGTAACTGAAGAAGTTATTAATGTCAAGGAAACTATTAACTCAATTCTCAGTAGGGTCTCTTCATATTCAGACAGGATTTAGAGAGAGCTGGAGTAACCTTTGGGTTTCTAAATCACATTATACCTTCAGTTTCAGAACAATTTGGAAAACCTTAGCCACTTGTATTTTATAGTCTTACAGTTAAGAAAATGTTCACTAGGCTAACTGCATTTTAGAGAGTGGATGATATATACAAATAACCTTAGATACAATGTTTAGAGTTTTATGCCATCACCTTTCTCTCAGGGCATAACATCTGCTCTTGGTTCCATTCTTTTCTCTGCCCCTAGTTTCTGGCTGCCAGTGTTTATAAATCATGCCCTCTTATTCTTCTGGCCTCTCCCATCATCTCTGTAGTACAATCTTGTTCCATTGCCATCTTCCAGCAAGAGCTTCTTGAGATCATCACTGATTTCCCAATTGAGAGGAAATCCAGAAACCAAATGTTAGTGCTGTTACCAATACTGTCCTTTATAAAATCAAACTTCTCAGATGTTAGTATAGCAGGGCATGCAGTGAGCATGCAAACAAATCAAACTATGGTTTGGTTTGGCAAACAAACAAAAACTATGTTTTATTTATCTATAGGTGTAGGTAGATATACTCGCCTACAGAAAAATAAACCATAGGGGCGCCTGGGTGGCTCAGTGGGTTAAAGCCTCTGCCTTCGGCTCGGGTCATGATCTCAGGGTCCTGGGATCGGGCCCTGCATCGGGCTCTCTGCTCAGCGGGGAGCCTGCTTCCCTTCCTCTCTCTCTCTGCCTGCCTCTCTGCCTACTTGTGATCTCTGTTAAATAAATAAATTAATTAATTAATTAAAAAAAAAAGAAAAATAAACCATAACACATCTGGTGATTTTTCTAATGATTTGTTAATTATTTTTCTCTACACTATTGCAAAATGGCATTGCTAAATTTCTCAACATTGTGCGGGTTTGTTTATTAGATTCTTCTTTCAGCTTTTGTTGACATTTTGAGTGGTTACAGATTCCCTGGAGGGTTAATCAAAGATGCCTTAACACAGGTAATGCATTTTACATGGACATGAGATTGCTAAGAAATGAAAGATTTCAGTAAAATTCCCTTTTAGAATTCATCTTTAAGATATTATCATTTTCCTTGAACACAGGGGTACTATGCTTCCAGGAAGTTTAAACCTAGTTACTCAGTTAAGTGAAAGTAACTGTAACTATGTCTCTACTATATCTGAGGCAATTTATACTATGGTATTATCTTGATACTGTCATCCTTTTAACCTGTCTCATAATTATGGGATTTGGTAATCCTTGTTCATATGCCACTAAAATCCAGATCAAGATACAAATCAAGATATTTTGTTTTGGGGTACAATAGATAGGGAATGTCAACAAATTCTATATTAATTTCTTCATGCAGAAAACTTACTCATTCTGAGGGCCTCTATGTGCCAGGCATAGGAGTGCTAAGCCCTTTTTTAGATACTAGAAAAACTACTTCTCAACAAATTTATGAGGCTGTTACTACTATGCCCATTTTCCAGATTATAAACCTGAGCTTCAAATCCCATAGCTGATAAGTAATAGCAAGGCCCATACTGTCTGACTCCATTAGCAAAGCTCTTTATACTCCAATTCTACAAATTCAATTATCTTTATCATGTTCTCATTTTCTTTCTTGGATAGTTTTGACTGCCTACTGCATCTCTTCTGGAAATTTCAATCTCTTTTAATTGGCTTGTTCTCTCTCTCCCTCTCTCCTCCCTCCCTTCTAGTCTCTTTCTCTTTCCCAGCCCCCCTTCTTCTTCCCTTCCCTTCCCTCCCTCTCTCTCTCCCCCAGCTTCCTGGCTCTCTCCCACCTTTTCTCTAAAAGTCCTTGATTAAATTTCTTTCTCCTTTTCTTTCCCAGACTTTTGTAAATTATTTACATCCCTCCTCATTCTTTTCATTTCATTTCATCCCTCCTCATTTTTTTCATTTCTCATTAAGAGAAAATTGAAGTTTTCCTCTTCCCTTCAGGAAAACCTTTTTCTCTTTTTCTTTACTTCAGTAGCTCTATAGCTTTCCTTAACATACCACTCCTTCCTGCTAAAAAGTAATAGGTTATTCCAAAATAGATAAGCATATCAAATTATTCTAGCAAAGTAAAAAATAATATCCAAGTATCTATGAAAATGCTGGCACATGAAATCTCAAAGTACAATTTCTCAGGGCCTATGTAGGACCATGATTTTTCTAGACCCTTGAATTTGTGAGATTATATATATATATATATATATATATATAATATAGACTAATATATTAGTCTAGGGGAAATTTTTCAGCTGTAAATGACCAAGAAAGTATATTGCTGATAAAAGGAGTAGTAGTGCTCCCTTGGTTAACTTAACCATTTAAAGCACCATCTGTCTGCCTGTCTACCTATCTGTTGCTTATTGTCCTATCAATTTAACATTTCTCATCTATGTAGTTCAATGAGTCTCAATCTGCCCATACTACCACTTATAAAATAATCTGAAAATGCAGATACTTTTGTTTTTCACATAACTAATGGGCACAACTGGTATTTAATAAGCGAATCCAAGGATGCCAGAATGCTGGGAAGAGATATTTATTTTTAATTCATATTTCAAAATATCAGATAGCAGAAAAATCAACACTTTTGTTGGTCAATTTTTTAGTTATCTTGCAAACTAGTTATCATGATGTTCTTTTGTAAAAATAAAGTATTAAATGAATATTTTATAAACATTATACAGATAAAGCAGGTAAAATTTTACTATACTCAGCCATCAAAAAATGCAATATTGCTATTTGCAAGGACATGGATAGAACCAGAAGGTATTATGCTAAATGAAATAAGTCAATCAGAGAAAGACAATTATCATATGATCTCACTGATATGTGGAATTTAAGAAACAAAACAGAGGCTCATAGGGGAAGAGAGGAAAAAATAAAACAATTCAAAACCAGAGAGAGAGAGAAACCTTAAGAGATTCTTAATCATAGGAAATAAACTGAGGGTTGCTGGAAGGGTGGGGGGGTGGAGGGAATGGAGTAATTTGTTGATGGACATTAAGGAGGGCACATAATGTAATGAGCACTGTGTGTCATATAAGACTGATGAATCATGGGACGCCTGGGTGGCTCAGTGGGTTAAGCCGCTGCCTTTGGCTCAGGTCATGATCCCAGGATCCTGGGATCGAGTCCCGCATCAGGCTCCTTGCTCAGCAGCAAGCCTCGTTCTCTCTCTGCCTCTGCTTGCCACTCGGCCTGCTTGTACTCTCTCTCTCTCTCTGACAAATAAATAAATAAAATCTTTAAAAAAAAAAAAGACTGATAAATCACAGGTCTGTACTTCTGAAACTAATAATACATGATGTTAATTAACTGAATTTGAATTAAAAAATTTAAAAAAGATTTTGTTTGCTATGCAGTATTTTGTGACCTATTTTAAATTAAGCCAATGAACTTTAAATATCAACATTTAAATATTGTTCAATATCATATCTTTTAATTAAATATATTTAAAAATTTAAATGATGTCCTTAAAAAACTTATAAAAGAAATAACCTCATTAATATGAAGGCAATTATGAAATTAATAAACATATTTACTCATTAAAAAGAGATACTTGTTGAGAGTATTTTCCAACACTGAAATATAAAAATAGACTTAAAATGTATTTCCAAATGACTCTGAAAATATATATTGCCCCTAACTGGAACATATTAAAGAGATATGAGGATATTTCCATTTATCTTTATATTTAAAAATATAAATGAACTTACAACACCATGTTGTATGATTTAACATTTGACATGAATGTAAATGTGTTCCTCTACATTTCTATAAGTAACAAACTGAAAAGAATAAAAAACCTTTAATGGCAAAATAAAATTTAATCAAATTATAAAAAGTTCTTGGATTCAAATAAAAATTATACTCTCAAGAAATATCAAGTATTGGCAAGGATTCGGAGAAAAAGGAACCCTTGTGTTCACTGTTAGTGAAAATGTAAACTGATGCAGCAGCCACTGTGGAAAATACCATGTTGTTTCCCCAAAAGATTAAAAGTAGAAATACCATATAATCCAATAATTCCACTGCTGGGTATTTACACAGAGAAAACAGAAACACTAACTCAAAAAGAAATTTGTACCCCTATGTCTACTGCAGCATTATTTACAATAGACAAGATATGGAAACAAAGATCCATCAATAGATGAATAAAGAAGATGTGATATATATATAAATATCACACACATACACACACATATATACACAATGGGACATAAAAACATATGAGATCATGCCATAAAAAAACAAGATAATGCCATTTAGACAACACGGATGGACCTAGGAGGTATTATGCTAAATGAAGGAAGACAGATAAAGAAAGACAAACAGCATTTAATATTATGTATATGTAGAATCTAAAAAATAAGACAAAATAATTAGAAACCCACAGAAACACGCTCGTAAATACACAGAACAAACTGGTGGTTGCCAGAGCAGAGGGGATTACGGGGAAGGGTGAAATAGGTGAAGGGGATTAAGAGGTACAAAGCTCCACTGATGAAATCAGTAAGCCACAGGGATAAAAAGTATAGCATGAGGAATACAGTCAATGAAACTGTAACAACTCTGTGTGTGACAGATGGTGACTACAGCCACCATGGTGAGTGAGAACTGTATGATGCAGAGACTTGTTGAATCACCGTTGTACACCTGCAACTAATACAATACTGTACGCCAACCATACTTACATTTAAAAAATAAAAATAAAGAGCTGAAACATTGGCACGAATGAGCAGAAGTCATAAATAAGTGACCATTTTGTGTAGTAATATCTACACAAATGTTCTAGCTTACTGTTGTTTTTGAATAATAAAAACTGGTAGGTAAACTTTCCCCTTTGTAGAAGTACTTGTTCTGTAGTAGCCACTGAATAAAACAGATTTGCCTAGGAGTCCAAAAAAGATGTCATTCTCATTTCTTTAATACACACTAAATTACCTGTATCACATTCAACTACACAGTAAAAAGGATTTCAGTGCAATAATATTTGCAGCAATATTGCAAGCATACTACTACTTATAAATATTTAGAAATTACTACAACAAGAGACTTGATAGTCCTTTTCATAGACCAGTATTAATTTTTTGAATAATAAGCAGCTCTTTATTTGCTGACATCATTATAGAAACTAATTACATCAGCAACGACAAAGTGTTTTTGTGAGTTGAGGTCAGAGACAGTTACTCCAAAATGTTAAGGGAAACAGTTGGATACCTCAGTATTAAAGTGGTTAATTTTACATCGTCTTTGCCACTCTGGATCTTCTGAACAGTTTCACTCAATGAAATAAAAGATTACATGTTTACAAAAAATATTATTAAGTGAACAGAGATACATAAAGTTGAAGTTTCACTGAATTGTAGTAATAAAGATTGTTTTTAAAAATATTCCATAATATCACATATATATTTTAAATGTCAATAAAATGTTTAAAAAAATTACATGTTGGAAGTCTTTTTAAAATATTTCATGTTTTGTTATTCTAAATATTTTCTAATGGTATTAAAATGATGATATATGTTCAGGAAAATTGCCTGTTAAAATTATTTTTGAGTTGCCCAAGGCTCTCAATCCCATCCTAAGGTCTACAGACTTATTTCTGAACACTCACATTACTATTTGCTTTTGTTTTAATTCATTCTGCATTCCACTTAATGAAGATTACAGTCTCTGAAGTCTTTAAAAGTCTCAGATACTGAATGCATGTTTTCAAGATGGGAGACATACATTTCTGTTATGACATGGGATGGGCTAAGAAAATATCTAAGATCTCTTCTTAGCCCATCCCATGTCATAACAGAAATGTAAATACACTTACTAGACATGTAAATATGATGCAGCTCATTTGTGAAAATACCTGCTCATTTTCTCCATTTGTGATTGGTCCGTTTTCCTTGACGAATGCCATCTAGTTCAATTAAGTGTGTTATTTCATTACTTATCGTTAAGGCTTATTCTTGTGTGTACTCTTACCTGTTCAGTTTTTTTGCACTTATTTTAAGGAAGGTTCCTGATCTTAATTTTCTTGTAGCCATACTTGTTCCCCATTTCTATGACCCACCTTTTAACGTCAGGCATGTCATGATATTGGAATTATCTAAAAGGGAGCCATAAAACCTTGTGCTCACAGTTTTTGGCTTGGGGAACTAAGTCTTTGATTCCAGTCACCTGCTTGACCTAACTCTCTTCAGGTGAAAGAAGTCAAACCGAGCTTTTCTGCTTCTATTTATCTTTACCAGCTAAAGTCGTTTTGGCTGTGATGCCAATACTACTTTATTTAAAAATAACAAGATGATCTGGTTAATGTGGAAAACAGAGGAGCCCAACTGACGAATCTCCTGCCCAACTTTTCATTAAAATACACCTCAGAGCAAATGAAAAGGAGCAGAGTTTGTCTGCATGGGCTCATCAGCCATATGGAAGAGGCAAAGGGAGCTCGCTCTCTGGCGTCTCACAGTCACCGCCGCCTTGGCAGAGCTCTGTGAAATCGTGTTTTAGATCATCTGATACGCCAAGGGGCTTTGTGTTGTTTCTTTTTGTCCTCTGTGACCCTCAAATAAAACGGAAACTTTCTATGTTCATGACTTTCTTTTCATGTTGAGCTCATGGGGGCATGGGGTCATGCTACCAATATATTTTTAAGCTTCACACAATTACCCTCAACCCCAGTAAAGCAGAGAGCAGCAGGACAGTATTTATGACCTGTCCCAATGAAAACCACTGTCTTAGGCGGCCCCACAGGAGACCAAACATTATGCAGTGCTTATGAAATAGATGAAGGGACAACACAGGGCTAACATATTTAAACATCCTATTACCACATCTTTGAATATTGGTTCTTCCAGCCTGAATTTTCTGCTCTGAAGTTAAGCTGCATGATTCCTCTGCAGGTTGCTGAAGTGGAAATTATTTCTCTATTTGTCTACCACCTATTATTTTCCAAACAAAATTATCATTCTGAATTATATAAAATGGAGGAGGTGTGATTATCAACTTGAACCACACAGATCCAAGGCCACTTCACAAGATACGGCCACTTTGTTCCATTAAGCCATACCATTTAACTTGTTCTAAAGTAAACATAATCACACATTATGGTACAGTTTTGAAAGGAAATTTTTAGTTTCCAAACTCCTGTTCTTTGTGCTTTATTTTGTGACAATAAAGTTGCAGTCTTGATTAAAAAAAAAAAACTATCACAACAAAAATAACTGACCCATAATATTAAAAAAAATAAATTATAATTGTTTAAAACCTATTTCTAGAAACTTTACTTCTACAGGATATTACATAGCAACTGTGGTCTTGAGCAAGACAAATAATATGAACTACACTTTCTGCTCTCGCATTTGTCAGATGTATTTTCTCAGCTCAGCTGTTCTATTAACTTCATACTTTTCACAGGTGCATTTGACTAGTATCTGTCATGTATGTCATTAAGTCCTATGTAAATAACAAGCCCAATGTGATTCATCAGAAGACTTCTTCCCAATCCTTGAAGCTTGGAGCTTACCTTGGCATCTCCTATGAAGCTAAATATTCTAACATCTATGTAGACACTGGATCTCTTTATGACTCCATGTCTGCTGGCTTATACTTTTGGATCAATGTCAGCAGAGTCTTGATTAATTATGCATAGGAAGCATCTGGTCAAGAGAACTTTCTACATTCCCACCAGCACTTGTGTATATCCCTCACAATTAGAGTATTCAAAAGCCTGATATCAGGAAGTCAGCAGAAGTACTGGAATACGGAATTTGTGACAATAAAGACGACAGAGTAGACATCTGACAGTACATATCTGGAGCTTAGGTGGTTTTCAAACATTTTACTATGTTCCCATAATGAAAATATTATTGTTCTTGATATAACTGAATCACATTTAAAAAATCACTCTTTCAAATAAATATACTTATGATCACAGGATGGACCTGGATCTCTACTGTGATCATTTAACAGAGATAGCAAATTTTGATTTTTAGTGTTATATAAACTGAGAAGTAAATATAGTATATGGATGATTTCTATGGAAATAATAGAAGAGTTCTGAATTTATAAAAAAATGTATATATTTAAAAATATATAGATGTATATTATATCCCCTAGAGAATATAAAATATATATATGCATATTTTATATTATAAATTATATATATACACTATACCTTAGAGAATATTAAGAATGCAAGCAATATTTTCCTTTTTAATTTTTAAGATTTTAAATATGATTTGAGCTTATTTTGTCAAAAATAGATAATTCAGTGTTTTATACTAACTAGAAGGATGCATTACGGCAAGACCACAGAACCTGTCTTTAAATGTTTGTCCTATTGTGGCTACAATGAAACAAAAACATCAAAAATAGGGGCACCTGCCTGGCTCAGTCGTTACAGCATGCGACACTTGATTTTGGGGTTGTGAGTTCAAGCCCCACATTGGGTGTAGAGATTACTTAAAAAATAAAATCTTAAAAAAAAAAAAAAAGCAATGAAAATAAAACACATACAGACATACACGGTTTCTCTATCACTATCTTTTTTTATGAACTGGAACCAGATGTAAAATAAGAAACCTCGTTATATAAAGAGATGCATCATTTGAAAATTGAAATTCAACCTAATGACAAAATAATATTTATTCTAAAGACTTTGAAAATATGAAAAAAGCAGGAAAAAAAACTGTCGACCATAATGCCAAAGTCAAGTGTATCCACCACTAGCATGTTGATGTCATTCCCAATTTTCTATTCAGGTGTCTACATACATTGTTGAGAAAAATGGAAGCATCCTTTGCACACAGATCCAAACTTCAGTTTTCCATGTACATTTCACGTATATTTTTTCATTCCTATAAACGTACTGCAATGAATATACCTGTAGTTGTATTATTAGTACTTTATAACATATCCCTAGAAGCTGAATGGCTAAATCGAGAGATTCCTTGTTCAGAAAGTCTGTGCCAGTGAACAACAGACTGATTTCTCTGCATCTTCACAAGAAAGCTGGAGCAGCAAAGCCACAATTCTCATCCCAGCTGAAAGCAGGTTCAAAGTAAACAAGTGGAAAGTACGCCGATAGTGTGAGTTAAATTCATCCTCGGAAAAAGCCAGAAACTTTATATGGACATTGGGGAGGATGTGTATGTGTATGGTGAGTGCTGTGAAGTGTGTTAAGCCTGATGATTCACAGACATGTTAATTAAAAAAAAAAAATTCAGCACACTAAATTCATTTTATTTCAAAAAAAAAAAAAAAAGCTAGAAACTTTAATTGCTGAGGGGATTTATGACATTTTGTGTGTTTCATCTGGTTAAGGTGCTCCACCATGGTGATTTTTGACTTAAGCGGCCACAGCTGGCTTATCTGACTGAATGTGGTCCTGGAGTCCTGCTGATGGCTTTGTGAAGTTTAATGACTGTGCCTTTGTTCTAAAATCAGAGGTGAGAGTTGAAGGCTTTGAGACTTAGCCACAAAGCAGCTGCGCGACTGAGTCTTGAAGCACTCTGCCAGTCAATGCCTCCAGCCCATACTTGTAGTCCACGCACCTTTCTGCATTTATTCAGTACCTTTCTTTAAGGAGAAAAGGACAGCTGAGAGGGCCATTTTAAGTGCGCTTTTATTCTAGTTGCAACATAGAGCTATTAATTTATAGGCATGTGGAAGTATGTGGAAATAACCTTCTGATAATGGAGCATTCTTCTTTTAAAATCTATCCTTGATGTGAAATTTCCAGGTATTTTAATTCAAGCAATTTCTTTTGCACAGTATATCACAGCACTTAAAATGCCACTGTTAAAATTGATAATGGAAAGAATAGTGGCAAAAGTACTTTACTTTAAGATTTAGGAAATAATGGGAACAAAGAGTAGCTTTTTTGGAAGCTCTCTGCTTGGTATTTTGCTACAGGAATTAGGGTTAAGTAAAACAATAGCAAAAGGCCTAGTATCTAAAACACAAACTCTTCTACATCACAAGTGTTAACATTTATACAGGCTATGACCTTTCACTTGTTCGATTACATGAAAAACACTGGTTTTGCTACTCATTTTTATATAAACAACATAGTATTTATGGTGATAGGTTGCAGCATTTTCAAGTCCAAACCAATGTACTATATTTCACTTTTCATACTTTCATTTTAATCTGTCGCAAGGTAATGACTAAGCAGAATTATTAAAACAACAACCTCATGATTGACTGGTAATATATTAGAGGAGGAAGCAGCCTGTCTTGTTTTTTCATTGATTTTTAACTTAGTGAAGCTGAACAGTGGAGGAACTAAAATTGTGTGTGTGTGTGTGTGTGTGTGTGTGTGTGTGTTGGCAGCTCAGGCATGAAATTTTATAATTACATGATTACCTAGTTTATGTTCAAAACAAAAAAGTGTTGGGAACATACACATAATTACTTTTACAAGAAGTTATTTTGGAATATAAAATTGAAGCATATTCTTTCTTAGGGACTGAACCGTCAAGAAAAATTTTGAAAATACTTTAATTTCTGATCTGGATTCCTATACTGGACTACATTGACACTTGACCCTCACTTCCCACTTCTTCCACTGATTTATATAATGCCATGTTTTCAATTCTTACACACGAGTTGATGAGAAAACAAAAGGAAAAATTATAATACAAGACAATGATAAGAAGTGATAAAATATGAGCACACGGCCAGCAGACATAAGTACATGTTATTCCAGGATATAGGTAGTTAATAAATTTGCTGAGTTTCATAGAGTGGTTTAAAGATTTTAAAATTTCCAACTTTCAAACAATGCTAATATCAGCGGAAAGGTACTATACATAAAACTTTCCAGATTGCGGGTGCCTGGGTGGCTCAGTGGGTTAAAGCCTCTGCTTTTGGCTCAGGTCATGATCCCAGGGTCCTGGGATCCAGTCCCGAATCAGGCTCTCTGCTCGGTGGGGAGCCTGCTTCCTCCTCTCTCTCTGCCTGCTTCTCTGCCTACTCGTGATCTCTGTCTGTCAAATAAATAAATAAAAATCTTTAAAAAAAAACTTTCCAGATTGCAATTTCCTTGAAAATAGCAATAAGGCAAAAAACACAACACTTTGCATTTGAAAGGCTGATAAAAGCTTGCTGGGTAAGAACAAAACAAAGGGGAAATAAAAAATTGGAAATAGAAAAAGAGAGTAATCAAACACTAATAAAAAATACAATAATAGCATATATAATGCTTGCAGGGGAAAGAAAAGAGCAACAAAAGTGATTGAGTTAGTGTTAGAGTTTAAAAAAATGACATTTATTGAGAAAAATCTGAAAGGGTATTACAGACCACTCTGGTCAAAAATATGTACTTACTAAATGATGAATAAGTTATTTTTATAATATTAATTTCCTTTTTTGTTGATGTAAAAGAAAAAACATCAATTGCCTAAAGGATTTTCAAAAAATGCATATAATAAAAAGATTACTAGAGGTGAAACGGTATTTTTTTTTAACAGAAAGTAAGTCCATTTGGCAAAAATGGGCTTTATTTAATTGGGTATTAGGTAATAATTTTCCTTAAAAGAAATAGATATATTTTAATTATCACAAACAATGAAATCAAAAGATAAATATGGTAAAGGCAGATAAGTAGACACATAAGTAATATCTTATATGTATATTTTGAGACATTAAATCCTTTTGAATAACTGACCACTGGAACTTTATTTGATAAAGAGATTTTGTGGCATAAAAGATCTATCTTGGATGAGTGAATGACTTGCAGAAAACGACATGGGATTTATACGTGTTTAATCTATACTTTTCACTTAGGACAAATGAGCCTCGGGGTTCAAATCAGCAGCCCTTTGCCTTTCTTATTTGGAATTCTCACTACAACTCATCCCAATTTCTTTCTGTTTCTTTTTTAAGTGCTTTATTAAGAGATAATTCATATATCACACATTCACCCACTTAAAATATAAAATTCAATTTTTTTTAGTATATTCACTGGGTTGTACAATCATTGCCATAACGTAATCCAAAACATTTTCAACTGTCTAAAAGAAACCCTGTACCCTTTACTAATCATTCCTTATCTCTCCCCCTCCCCCAACATCTACCCCACCAGAAAAAAAACACTGAACTGCCTTTGGTACCTAGCGATGTGACTATTCTGTAAATTTTATGTAAATGGCAGCATATAGTATGTGGTAACTTTTGTGATTGGCTTCTTTCACTTTGTGTAATGTTCTGAAGTTTCACCTATTCTGTGGCACATATCAGAACTTCGTTTCCTTTTATTGCTAAATAATATTTAACTGCATGTATATGTCACCTTTTGTTTAGCCATTAATCAGCTGAAGGACACGTGGGCTGTTTCCCCTTTTAGGATAATATAAATAATGCTACTATGAACATCTACATACAAATTTTTGTGTACTACTTTTACACTTCCCTTGGGCATAATCCTAGGAGTGGAATTCATTGGTCATATGGTAAGTTGATACTCAATATTTTGAGGAACTGCCCAACTGTTTTCCAAAGTGAATTCACCATTTAATATTCCCACCAGCAATATATGAGGGTTCAAATTTCTCTATGACGTTGCCAACACTTGTTAATGTCTCCCTATCTGATCACAGCCATCCAAGTTTTAGTAGTATTTTACTATGATTTTGATTGCATTTCCCTACGAATAATCATGTTGAACATCTTTTAACTTCTGGAATTGACGATAACCCCCCAAAGACTCTTATAGGCTCTCTCTTTCCCTGCTCCCCTCTATTAAACTTATAGCTACTTTGATATTTGCTTGTGTCCTGGAGCTACTTCCTTTTTTAACTGGCTTCCAACGATGCCCTTATGCAAAGTATCTGTACTCTCTGCTCCAAATGAAGTCCATCCCACTCAGGCAGAGCCCTGGGGCTCTACAGTTAAATTCCTTGCCTTCTCCCTCCTCAGAATATCTGTGCCCCTGCTCTTGAAGTGGAGGCAGTGAGTCTCTTTTCCTAAGGGTAGGCATGGAGGGAATGTCAAGCCCTGATCTTCTGGACCTGTCTACCTTAGAGTAGAACTTCTACTCTAAGAGCATCCTGGGTCCTTTTATTCTTAGCCTTCCATGTCTGAGGAGGGAATCCCGGCCCTCTTGGCCTAACCTTTCTTAGAGTAGAGCTTCTAGGATACAAAACTGGAGAGATGAGGAACACCAGTGTTCTACTCTTCCCAGAGTGAAAGTACAGGTCTAGGCTTAGAGCTTGCAGGAGAAGAAACCTGTCTCCTTGGCTGCATTTGCACAGAACAAAATGCTCAGAGTGATTTCTATAAAATGGAGCTGTGTGAAGTTGAGGAGGG
This sequence comes from Lontra canadensis, assembly GCF_010015895.1. Lineage (NCBI taxonomy): Eukaryota > Metazoa > Chordata > Mammalia > Carnivora > Mustelidae > Lontra > Lontra canadensis. The sequence continues at coordinate 5,331,334 of NW_022631047.1, read as the reverse complement.
AACAGATTCTCACTGGTCCTACTGAGATTAGCATATTTTTCTTAAAGAACGTTTCTCCATTTGCTGTTCCCTCATGGGACAATTTGCAAAGACTTAAAATACTATTTTTTAAAAAATAATATTGATAATGTTCATTCAATTGTTGTTCTGCTACTGCAGAGAGGGTCTATCAATCTCTTTATTCTCATTCCAGAAGTTCTGCCTTCATTCTAGTTTTTACCCCAAATATACACTTTCCTTACTTCAGTAGTGAATGCTCACTCTTCCTTCATTGGTATTCAAATAAAGACAGCACACAATACCTAAAATTAGGCATTACGTTGGGTCACTGATGGTAGAAATTCAAAACTAAATGAGATCATTTTCACTTCCTCTCCCAGAGAGCTCGGAACCATCTGGGACACAGACATGCATACATACTTTATGCTAATACCATATTTCAACATCCCAATGGCTGAAATAGGATAGATACAAACTAAAGACTTTCATAAACCCCAGACTCAAACATGCCATACCTGTTAAGTTAGAATGAGACACTCCCCCTAAGAATTACAAAATGAGAAATTAAAGTTTCCCTCTATGAGTTAAACTGAAAACAAGAAGCATACATTGCCAAGAGATAGGGATATGCAAAAGTACCTTGAATAGAAAATAGATACCCAACCAAAAAACTAGATTTTAAGCATGACTGAATTAACACATCTATAAAACGCATATCCAATAAAAAGGAAGCCAACAGAAACATAAGAAAAGTTGTAACTCTTGCTGATGATAGGTTTTTGATGATAATTATTAACAAATGGATTCCATGTTTATCGACAATATCATTTCTGATGTTAACACAAACTCTGGGTAAAAAAAAAAAAAGCCTTAGTGGTTTTTATTATTTTCATTCTACTGACAAGAGCATATGTATTGTGAGCTGGGCAGTGTATATTTCTCAGCTTAATTACTTTAGATATTTGATTCAGTTAATCTCTTTGGTTTATCTGTTCATTAAGGGCTTATAATTGTGGTCTAGAGCTCTATGTGGTTCTATCTACCAGGTGTGAGTAGCCTTTTCTTGTACATGGATACTCTGTAATACATGCTAATTTTATTTTTGTTTTATAGATTTGTATTCAGGTTTTATATATCACTCATCAACTGTGGATAATGTGGGCATGCTTTTGAAAGATGAAGGCATATTCATTATGTGGAAAAATTAGGTTTCTCTTCACATAGAGCTGCATATTAGATACTGGATTATGATGAATGAACCAAGGTAATTAAAGGCATTCTGCAATTCTCTTGGGAGAGAGTGAACAGCTAGAATTCCCCAGAAAACACACCTTTCCACTTGGCAGAAGAGAAGTGTTACAACACACCTTTCTCACTTAAAATTTCTATTACAAACTAAACTGAAAATTAGATAATGAGGAGGAGGAGGAGGACTATTATGATGAATGCTACTGGCTCCCAGGTTCTATGATAATAGTCTTACATCTCCTCTCTTTTAATTGAAATATAGTTGACAACCAATATTGCATTAGTTTCAGGTGTACAGCACAATGATTCCACAAGCCTAGATGTTATGCTATGCTCACCACAAGTTAAAATGTCTGTCATTTTCACCTCATAAGCTGCAAGAGAGTTAATAATGAGTTGTGGATTAAGTTCCAGTAATTGGAAAAACGTAAAAGTTTGTTGATTTCTCTGCATGTTTCTGAGGTTTTGACATTACTGAATTTAGATTCCATTGAGCTTTCATTTTCTATTTAAAAGCCCTCCCTAAATAGCCAGCAAAACAAAGAGGCAAACCACAGAATGGGAAAAGATATTTGCAAATGACAATAAAGACAAAGGGCCGATATCCAGGATTTATAAAGAACTCCTCAAACTCAACACACACAAAACAGATAATCATGTCAAAAAAATGGGCAGAAGACATAAACAGACACTTCTCCAATGAAGACATACAAATGGCTAACAGACACATGAAAAAATGTTCATCATCACTAGCCATCAGGGAGATTCAAATCAAAACCACATTGAGATACCACCTTATACCAGTTAGAATGGCCAAAATTAACAAGACAGTAAACAACAAGTGTTGGAGAGGATGTGGAGAAAGGGGAACCCTCTTACACTGTTGGTGGGAATGCAAGTTGGTACAGCCACTTTGGAAAACAGTGTGGAGATTCCTTAAGAAATTAAAAATAGAGCTTCCCTATGACCCTGCAATTACACTACTGGGTATTTACCCCAAAGATACAGATATAGTGGAAAGAAGGGCCATCTGTACCCCAATGTTCAGCAGCAATGGCCACAGTAGCCATTGCTGAAAGAGCCAAGATACCCTTCAACAGACGAATGGATAAAGAATATATGGTCCATATATAAAATGGAGTATTATGCCTGCATCAGAAAGGATGAATACTCAACTTCGGTATCAACATGGATGGGACTGGAAGAAAATATGCTTAGAGAAATAAGTCAATCAGAGAGAGTCAATTATCATATGGTTTCACTTACTTGTGGAGCATAAGGAATAACATGGAGGACATCGGGAGATGGAGAGGAAAAGGGAGTTGGGGGAAATAGGAGGGGGAGATAAACCATAAGAGACCGTGGACTCAGAAACAAACTGAGGGTTTGGAGGGGAGGGGGGTGGGGATTGGGTGAGCCTAAGTGGTGGATATTATGGAGAGCATGTATTGCATGGAGCACTGGATGTGGTGCATAAACAATGAATTTTGGAACACTGAAAAGAAATAAAATGGAAAAAAAAAATAAAAGCCCTCCTTATTCTAAGCTGCTCTGGTTTGGTGCCTTAATGGGTAAGTAATGTAAGCATTTTGTAAAGCCTTATGGAAAGCCAATACAAGTTAGCTTTGAAACTCTCCCATGTTGGGGCACCTGGGTGGCTCAGTGGGTTAAAGCCTCTGCTTTCAGCTCAGGTCATGTTCCCAGGGGCCTGGGATCAAGCCCCGCATCTGGCTCTCTGCTCAGCAGGGGGCTTGCTTCTCTTCCTCTCTCTCTTTCTGCCTGCTTCTCTGCCTACTTGTGACCTCTGTCAAATAAATAAATAAAATCCTTAAAAAAAAAAAAAAAAGAAACTCTCCCATGTAAGTCTGGGGAATATGCCATGAGAGATGCTTCCTGGTGTCTACCCTTGTACCCATGTGAAAACATACAACACATGCAAACATGGATTTGGATTCTGCCTGCAAGTGGAAATGCACATATGTCTATGACACATTCAAACTCACAGAGCCATGAATATACATATACAAATAATACAAGTTCAGACTCATACATTCAGACATGCCACCTGTATATCACCCTCCTAAACACAGATATATATACGGACACACACAAACACAAAACACCTACACACGTATACACTTACATACACAAACACATCTCCAGATATACAATCATATACAAACACAAATACATAGGCACACACATATACACACACAAAATTCATCATACATAGAATGGATACTTTCTAAAAATAATTAAAAAATAATTTAAAATATTTTGAAATACATAATCAAGTTAACATACTTAAATATACTTTTTTATACTTCACATTTCTCCCAGATTAAGGCTTTAACTGTCGTTTAGAGAACACAACCTCTTGCAGAGATATTTAGATGTTACAAAGTGATAATCTCACCTCAGAAACTATATTCAGTCATTCCAACCTCAATTCTTTGTCTAGTGGCTTCATATATATACTCCCTAGGTAATCTTCTCTCTTCCATTCTTCTTTTACTAAATTTTATGATGATAATTTTCTTAATTTTATAACTTTACAATCTAAGAATATATGCCTAAATAGTACATTACTTATTTAAAAACAGAATCTACATTTCTACCCAATAACTCTACACAAGCTCCATTCTATCAGATTCTTACCTCATCTGGAAATTCTAGAATCAACTCAAATTTAATATGTTAATTACTGACTACATCATATTTTTATAGGTTAAGGAAACTGGCCTCTAAGTTCACCCGAAGGAGAGTCTTGTGAAGGGAGCTTTCACTGTCAGGTGCAAGTGAGTAAAAGAACATGTGAAAGTAGGGAAGCTCCCTACTGCGTCCCTGGGTGGCTCAGCTGGTTAAGCATCTGCCTTAAGCTCAGGTCATGATACCAGGGTCCTGAGAAGGAGTCCTGCACTGGGTTCCCTGCTCAGGTGGAGCTTGCTTCTCCCTCTCCTCCTCCTCTCTGTCCTGTTCTCTCTCTCTCTTAAATAAATAAAATTTAAAGAAGAAGAAGAAGAAGAAGAAGAAGAAGAAGAAGAAGGAGAAGGAGAAGAATCTGTCTCCTGCTAATGAGAAATTCTGAGCTTCCAGACTGCTGACCCACTTTTCAGATTTCAGACTCAAGACTACATCAAGACTTACCTGAATAAACACCCACCTTGCTTGTCCACTCTATACATATCAGACTTGCCAACCCCCACAACTGGACAAGCCAATCCTTCAAATAAATTCTTCCCTGTCTCACTCTCTCTTCCTGTCTGTCTTTGTACATATCATTTTGATTCTATGTCTCTGAAAACCCTAATTAATACAATCTTCATGTTATATATAAAATTCTAGATGGACCAGTTAGATATAAAAATATGAAATTGCAAAGCATTTATACAAATATACTGGTTCATATACAGTAAGTCTCAAAGTGGTTTTAGTAAGTTAAAAAAAATCACAAGTAAAGGATTAATGCATTTGACTAAATTCTAAAAAGAAAAATATCCTGTATATTAGTAACCATTATAAACATCATAAAACTAGAAAAAACAAGTAAGACCCAAAATACTTAATATCTTTTAGATATTAAGAACTACTACAAGCTACAACATACTAACATAAAAAAGTTACAACATACTAATAGCAAAAATAAACCCTAAGGGCATCAATAACAAATAGGTTCCAAAAGTCTAAAAATATTTTAATACTAAAGATATGGTTAAAATGGACTGTGATATAAGCAATTACATGAATTGTAATATTCCGGACATGCACTCTCAGCTGGGTTTTAAATAAATGCCAATTTTTTGAAAAGCTACTTGGTAATATGTATTAAGGGCCATTGACACAGTAAATTTGCTTTTAGAAATATGTCCTAAGGAAATAAATGGATTTAGGTGAAGACTTATGTACAATGACATTCATGGCAGAATTATTTATAATAGTACAAAACTGGAAGAAACTTGAAATAACCGACAACATGGAGAACGTGAAATAAATAATTATACTGTCAAGTAAGGGAATATTATAAAGGCATTAAAAATCATGCCTTAAGGAATATATAATGAAATGGGAAATGGCACAGAACACAAGGCTAACTGAAATTCCTTCTTAAAAAAAAAAAAGATTCTGCAAGTGTCTGGATCACGACTGTGATTTATGCTAACACATTTAATTGCCCTTCAATCAAAATTCTGATTGAAATGGACAAAGAATAGAAAAGGGTAATAATTTATTTCAGTATTGAAAAATAGGGAAGGGAGCCAGAAATGGAACTTTCTATAGCAGGACATAAACATCCAGCCCGTGAAATATAAGTTCTTTTGTTTCGGTTTTGCTGTATTTAGTTCAGATTTCCTATTGGTACGGTGGGTGAGGTTGAAGTTACATCTTTTATGAGGTGTCATGTAAACAGGTCCCAGAATGAAGAGTGGTGTTCCTCAAATGAGTGTCATCTCTGGACTTAAGGAAGTGGGACCTAACTGTTTTGTGATCACATACCTGTGTGCAGGTTAATGTGTGATTTTTTCCTTCCTTGAATATCCCCTATGAGTTACTGTGAAAGAAAGAAAACAACAAGTAAGATGAGAGCTCAGAAAAGACAGCAGGACACAGACACATTTAAATGCCTTTGTACCATGGGTACAAAGTTCCCCAAGACTCCTTTGGCTATGTAGTGATCAATCAAGGCACCTTAAATCTTCCAATGCCCTTAGCACACCACTGGAGTCCCATGTGTGCATCTCTATGGGTTGAACTAAACCAATGGTAGAAACCCAGTGAGATGGCTGTTTGGTGGAAAATGTCTTTGGATTAATTATAGTGTAGAGCCGTGGCCAAATGAAAATGAAAATGGGCTATGTTCTTTTCAGTTATCAGTCCCTCTGCGTCTCCTCCCAATTCCAACCCTATATTCAGTCAGTAAAGAAAAAAACAGCCCAGAGAACATCAGTAAGCAAATGTGGAAAAAGAAACAGAGAGTCAGATCCTTGGTCCTAATGTATAAGGCCTTTGAATGGGTCCTTTCAAGACAGGGCAGCAGCAGGCCTCGGAACTGACTTCTCTTTCCAGCTGCTTGGAAGAGACTATGTCCCAAGAACAATCTACCATATACTTATTCAATCATGCAATATTTATGATTATTGCTCTGTACCAGCACTGCATGTATATAAGAATGAATAAAATAAACGAAATCCTTGCTGTCCCTAGGGCTTACAGGCCAGTGTTAGAAGTAAATAGAGTAGGTGATAATAGCAATGTAATATAACTTGGAGCCACACACAGGAACTACAGGCAATATTAAGTCATTTGGATTTTATTTTATTTCTTGTTCTTTCTCCAGCTCCTTTAGGTGTAGGGTTAGGTTGTGTACCTGAGACCTTTCTTGTTTCTTGAGAAAGGCTTGTACCACTATATATTTTCCTCTCAGGACTGCCTTTGTTTTGTCCCACAGATTTTGAACCGTTGTGTTTTCATTATCATTTGTTTCCATGAATTTTTTCAATTCTTCTTTAATTTCCTGGTTGACCTATTCATTCTTTAGAAGGATGCTGTTTAGTCTCCATGTATTTGGGTTCTTTCCAAATTTCCTCTTGTGATTGAGTTCTAGCTTCAGAGCATTGTGGTCTGAAAATATGCAGGGAATGATCCCAATCTTTTGATACCAGTTGAGACCTGATTTAGGACCCAGGATGTGATCTATTCTCGAGAATGTTCCATGTGCACTAGAGAAGAATGTGTATTCTGTTGCTTTGGGATGAAATGTTCTGAATATATCTGTGATGTCCATCTGGTCCAGTGTGTCATTTAAGGTCTTTATTTCCTTGTTGATCTTTTGCTTGGATGATCTGTCCATTTCAGTGAGGGGAGTGTTAAAGTCCCCTACTATTATTGTATTATTGTTGGTGTGTTTCTTTGATTTTGTTATTAATTGGTTTATATAGTTGGCTGCTCCCATGTTAGGGGCATAGATATTTAAAATTGTTAGATCTTCTTGTTGGATAGACCCTTTGAGTAGGATATAGTGTCCTTCCTCATCTCTTATACTCTTTGGCTTAAAATCTAATTGATCTGATATAAGGATTGCCACCCCAGCTTTCTTCTGATGTCCATTAGCATGGTAAATTCTTTTCCACCTACTCACTTTAAATCTGGAGGTGTCTTTGGGTTTAAAATGAGTTTCTTGTAGGCAACATATAGATGGGTTTTGTTTTTTTATCCATTCTGATACTCTGTGTCTTTTGATTGGGGCATTTAGCCCATTAACATTCAGGGTAACTATTGAGAGATGAATTTAGTGCCATTGTATTGCCTGTAAGGTGACTGTTAGTGTATATTGTTTCTGTTCCTTTCTGATCTACTACTTTTAGGGTCTCTCTTTGCTTAGAGGACCCCTTTCAATATTTCCTGTAGAGCTGGTTTGGTGTTTGCAAATTCTTTCAGTTTTTGTTTGTCCTGGAAGCTTTTAATCTCTCCTTCTATTTTCAATGATAGCCTAGCTGGATATAGTCTTCTTGGCTGCATGTTTTTCTCGTTTAGTGCTCTGAATAGATCATGCCAGCTCTTTCTGGCCTGCCAGGTCTCTGTGGATAAGTCTGCTGCCAATCTAATATTTTTACCATTGTATGTTACAGACTTCTTTTCCCGGGCTGCTTTCAGGATTTTCTCTTCGTCGCTAAGACTTGTAAATTTTACTATTAGGTGACGGGGTGTGGACCTATTCTTATTGATTTTGAGTGGGGTTCTCTGAACCTCCTGGATTTTGATGCTTGTTCCCTTTGCCATATTGGGGAAATTCTCTCCAATAATTCTCTCCAATATACCTTGTGCTCCCCTCTCTCTTTCTTCTTCTTCTGGAATCCCAATTATTCTAATGTTGTTTCGTCTTATGGTGTCACTTATCTCTCGAATTCTCCCCTCATGGTCCAGTAGCTGTTTGTCCCTCTTTTGCTCAGCTTCTTTATTCTCTGTCATTTGGTCTTCTATATCGCTAATTCTTTCTTCTGCCTCATTTATCCTAGCAGTGAGAGCCTCCATTTTTGATTGCACCTCATTAATAGCTTTTTTGATTTCAACTTGGTTAGATTTTAGTTCTTTTATTTCTCCAGAAAGGGCTTTTATATCTCCCGAGAGGGTTTCTCTAATATCTTCCGTGCCTTTTTCAAGCCCGGCTAGAGCCTTGAGAATCGTCATTCTGAACTCTAGATCTGACATATTACCAATGTCTGTATTGATTAGGTCCCTAGCATTTGGTACTGCCTCTTGTTCTTTTTTTTTGTGGTGAATTTTTCCGCCTTGTCATTTTGTCCAGATAAGAGTATATGAAGGAGCAAGTAAAATACTAAAAGGGTGGCAACAACCCCAGGAAAATATGCTTTAGCCAAATCAGAAGAGATCCCAAATCGTGAGGGGGGAGAAAGGGGATAAAAAGGTTCAGAAAGAAAAAAAAAAAAAAAAGAAAGAAAGAAACAATTAAAAAAAGAAAACTAATAAAGAAAAAATATAAAAAGGAAAAAAAAATATATATGTTAGATAAACTAGTTAAAAAACGTTAAAAAAGAAAAGGGTAAAAGTTAAAAAAATTTAGCAGAAGAAGAGAAAAAAAATTGAAAAAGAAAAAAAAATTAATTAACTGCAAGGCTAAAGAATCATGGGGAGAAAGCCATGAGTTCCATGCTTTGCTTTCTCCTCCTCTGGAATTCCGTTGCTCTCCTTGGTATTGAAACTGCACTCCTTGGTACGTGAACTTGGTCCTGGCTGGGTTTCTTGTTGATCTTCTGGGGGAGGGGCCCGTTGTAGTGATTCTCAAGTGTCTTTGCCCCCAGCGGAGTTGCACCGCCCTTACCAGGGGCCAGGCTCAGTAATCCGCTCGGGTTTGCTTTCGGGAGCTTTTGTTCCCTGAGCGCTTTCCATAGAGTTCCGGAGGATGGGAATGAAGATGGCGGCCTCCCAGTCTCCAGCCCAGAGGAGCCAAGAGCTGGGGGCCCAACTCCTCAGTGCGCCCTCAGAGAACAGCGCCCAATTAATTACTCCTGTCATCCTGCCTCCGGCCGCACTCTGAGCTGACCGAGCCTGCGACCGGTTCAAGGTAACCCCGAGTTTAGAGCTCACTCCTCGGCTCTGTCTCTGTAGCCGGCTTCCCCGTTCTAATACCTGTGAGTTCTGTGACACTCAGACACCCCCAATCCTTCTGTGACCCTGCGGGACCTGAGGCCACGCTGACCCCGCGTGGGCTTCACCCCAGTTAAGCCTATGGAGCGATGTCCCTCAGCGGAACAGACTTTTAAAAGTCCTGATTTTGTGCTCCGTTGCTCCGCCGCTTGCCGGGAGCCGGCCCCTCCCCGCGCGGTCTATCTTCCCGTTGCTTTGGATTCACTTCTCCGCCAGTCCTACCTTTCAGAAAGTGGTTGATTTTCTGTTTTTAGAATTGCTGTTCTTCTTCTCTTCTATCTCCCATTGGATTTGTAGGTGTTTGCCATCTTTAGATAAGCTATCTAGCTGATCTCCCACTACCTGAAGTAGTCTCAGCCTGCTACTTCTCTGCCATCTTGACTCCTCCCCTCTGGATTTTATTTTAAATGCAATAGGAAGTATTGCCTTGATGGAGTTTGATCAGTGGGGCATGAAGATATCTGCATTATGAGGATTCCTCAGGCTTCTATGTGGAGAATGGATTAGCATGTGCAACAGGGAAACAATGAACAAGGAGGAATTGGTAGAAATCCAGCTGAATGGTGCTCCTGGCTTGACTTAAAAAAGGGGCAGTCAAAATGGAGAGAAGTTGAAGTTCTGACATATGTACAAAGTAAAATCACCAGGATTTGGTAATAAGCTGAATGTGGGAAAGGAGGAGAGGAAGGTTCAAAAGATGTTTTACAGGCTTCTGATTTATATTCAAGGTATTTTGGGGGGATTTTAATGAAAAAGAGTAGTGGAGAAGTAGGATGGGGGCAACAGCTCAACACTTCATGGGAGCCTGTTGAAATGAGATATCTAAATACAGATGTCTGGAAGTTCTTTGTATATAATGTCTTGAGCTCAGAAACCAGGTTGAACTTGGAGATAAAAATGTGAAGCCACAGTTGTAGGGTGTTTAAAACCATGAGACTCGATGAGATCATCTAGGGTTTATGTTCTCTTTGGATCCCTCCTAAAAATGTTAGAGGAGGGGTGCCTGGGTGGCTCGGTTGGTTAAGCGACTGCCTTTGGCTCAGGTCATGATCCTGGAGTCCCCGGATGGAGTCCCACATCGGGCTTCCGGCTCGGCAGGGAGTCTGCTTCTCCCTCTGACCCTCCCCCTTCTCATGCTCTCTCTCTCTCTCAAATAAGTAAATAAAATCCTTAAAAAATAAACAAAAATAAAAACGTTAGGGGAATCAGTTGTCTCTGATTTAACAAAACCCTAAACTCTAATTCTTGGTGACGATGTAAACATGGTTGAGAGTAACAGAAGGCAATTCTCTTCATCTTTCCTTAAGCAACATCTACTAATTCTGTTTTTCAGGTTCTCCCTATAATCCTTTATTTTATCTATTTGATTGCTTCAGAACTGATAGAAACAGTTTCCAGTTCTCTGTTACTCTAAGGTCTCTACCAATTTTCTTAGTACTTCCAAACATTTTTACCTTAAGTATTTTGAGCCCACAAGTGGCCACAGGTATTTTGTCCTTCCTCCCATGTGATGACAATATCTATACCTACGCCCTGGATTTGCATCTCTTCGTTGTATCTCCTCAAAGACCCTGACCCAAAATCTCTCTTTTCTTTAATTCACCTTCTCTCTACTTCAGCTTTTAAACATGTTCAAGTTTTTCCTGTCCTCAAAAACAGGCAAGTTAAAAATATATTCCTTCCGGGGTACCTGGGTGGCTCAGTGGGTTAAGCCTTTGCCTTCAGCTCAGGTCATGCATGATCTCAGGGTCCTGGGATCGAGCCCTGCATCGGGCGCTCTGCTCAGCGGAAAGCCTGTTTCCCCCTCTCTCTCTGCCTGCCTCTCTGCCTACTTGTGATCTCTCTCTGTCAAATAAATAAAATATTTAAAAAAATATATATATATATTCCTTCCACTGACCCTGCATCCCTATTTCTGCGGTAAGTGAGCTCTTCTCCTTTGCAGCCATAATTCTCCACTCTAACACCCTTTCACTACCCCTGCCTCTTCACTAAACTGTCTGCAATATCACTCCCAGCGCTGTCATTGCTAAGTCCAGTGGGCACATATCGTACTTGACATCTCCGAGCCAATTCATAACTCTACTTCTTTGGTTTCAATTCCATTAAAATGCTAATGACTGCCAACTTTGTTTTCCTGCTCGATCTCTCCTGAGTTTCAGGCCCATATATTTAGAGAAAATGCACAATTTTTCCATTTGATTGGATATTTTAATTAAAATTTGAAAGGGTCATCATTGGAGCCCTGTGTGTGCACTGCCATCTTGCCTGGAAGTCGACAGAGTCAGTAAGAAAATTCAAAACTTATGCAAATGACATTAGACAGATAGTGGTGCTGGCTTATTTTGGAAGTTTTCTATTATAGATGCTACATAAAATGATAAGTCTGTGTTTATTAGTAAGCATGAAGCTGAATTCAGTAACAGGTTTGAAATAATACATGCCTGTGAGGTAGGTCTTGGCTACAGCAACTGATGTTCATTTTCATTATCTTATCTTGATAGAGATATTTATGCAAAATTAAATTTTACTTGGTTTAATGATTTGGAAGTCACTGGTTACTGTTGTTTCATGGTTAAGTGTAAATTATTTGAAGATGGTGACACCAGAGTATTACGGAATTCAGTCCTTACTCCCTACAGACTGATTGCTAGTTTCTCCGTGTAGTCGTTTGTCTTTGAAAAGCATATCACACAGAATGCATGATAATTTCCTTTTATTTTACTCATGAGATTTAAATCTATGCAGTAAACTTAAAAGGTCTGCCTTTATTCCAAAGCAACTTGAAAATGGTTTCCAAAAGCACAAGTATTCTGGCTATCACCATTTGAAAGGGGTCCTGGTTCCCTTCTGAAACTATGAACCTTGATATAAAACATATAAATAATTGTATTCTATCTTGCTTTCCATAACATTTGCTTTTGATAGTTCAAGTTTTGATTATATTCTAGTTTTCTGTGCTTTGCTTATTTCTTTACTTTTAATTTTTAATGTATGCTCAAATTTAACCTCTATATTGTTGTATTTTAATATAAGAATTTTTCTTCTTTCATAGTTTGAAATATGATTTTATAGTGAATTCATCTTTTTTTTTAATATACTATCTATGTATTTAACAGAGATAGACACAGCGAGAGAGGACATAAGCAGGGGAGTGGGAGAGGGAGAAGCAGGCCCCCCGCTGAGTAGGGAGCCCAATATGGGGTTCGATCCCAGGACCCTGAGATCATGACCTGAGTCGAAGGCAGACACTTAACAACTGAGTCATGCAGGCGCCCCATGAATCCATTTTTAATTAAAAATGCAATTTTAAACAATATAAATACAGAAGACCGAGATTATTTTCATACTATCAGAGTGCACATTCAAACCATAAATACATTTTATTTTTAAATTTTTTAATTTATTTTCAGCGTAACAGTATTCATTGTTTTTGCACCACACCCAGTGCTCCATGAAATCTGTGCCCTCTCCAATACCTACCACCTGGTTCCCCCAACCTCCCACCCCCCCCGCCCCTTCAAACCCCTCAGATTGTTTTTCAGAGTCCATAGTCTCTCATGGTTCACCTCCCCTTCCAATTTCCCTCAACTCCCTTCTCCTCTCTAACTCCCCTTGTCCTTCATGCTATTTGTTATGCTCCACAAATAAGTGAAACCATATGATAATTGACTCTCTCTGCTTGACTTATTTCACTCAGCATAATCTCTTCCAGTCCCATCCATGTTGATACAAAAGTTGGGTATTCATCCTTTCTGATGGAGACATAATAGTCCATAGTGTATTGGGACCACATCTTCCTTATCCATTCTTCCATTGAAGGGCATCTTGGTTCTTTCCACAGTTTGGCGACTGTGGCCATTGCTGCTATAAACATTGGGGTATAGATGGCCCTTCTTTTCACTACATCTGTATCGTTGGGGTAAATACCCAGTAGTGCAATTGCAGGGTCATAGGGAAGTTCTATTTTTAATTTCTTGAGGAATCTCCACACTGTTCTCCAAAGTGGCTGCACCAACTTGCATTCCCACCAACAGTGTAAGAGGGTTCCCCTTTCTCCACATCCCCTCCAACACATGTTGCTTCCTGTCTTGCTAATTTTGGCCATTCTAACTGGTGTAAGGTGGTATTGCAATGTGGTTTTGATTTGAATCTCCCTGATGGCTAGTGATGATGAACATTTTTTCATGTGTCTGATAGCCATTTGTATGTCTTCATTGGAGAAGTGTCTGTTCATATCTTCTGTCCATTTTTTGATATGATTGCCTGTTTTGTGTGTGTTGAGTTTCAGGAGTTCTTTATAGATCCTGGATAGCAACCTTTTGTTTGTACTGTCATTTGCAAATATCTTCTCCCGTTCTGTGGGTTGCCTCTTTGTTTTCTTGACTGTTTCCTTTGCTGTGCAGAAGCTTTTGATTTTGATGAAGTCCCAAAAGTTCATTTTCGCTTTTGTTTCCTTTGCCTTTGGAGACATATCTTGAAAGAAGTTGCTGTGGCTGATATCAAAGAGGTTACTGCCTATATTCTCCTCTAGGATTCTGATGGATTCCTGTCTCATGTTGAGGTCTTTTATCCATTTCAAGTTTATCTTTGTGTACGGTGTAAGAGAATGGTTGAGTTTCATTCTTCTACATATAGCTGTCCAGTTTTCCCAGAACCATTTATTGAAGAGACTTTTTTCCACTGTATATTTTTTCCTGTTTTGTCGAAGATGATTTGACCACAGAGTTGAGGGTCCCTATCTGGGCTCTCTACTCTGTTCCACTGGTCTATGTGTCTGTTTTTATGCCAGTACCATGCTGTCTTGGTGATCACGGCTTTGTAGTAAAGCTTGAAATCAGGTAACGTGATGCCCCCAGTTTTATTTTTGTTTTTCAACATTTCCTTAGCAATTTGGGGTCTCTTCTGATTCCATACAAATTTTAGGATTATTTGCTCCAGCTCTTTGAAAAATACCGGTGGAATTTTGACTGGAATGGCATTAAAAGTATAGATGGCTCTAGGCAGTATAGACATCTTAACAATGTTTATTCTTCCAATCCAAGAGCATGGAATGGTCTTCCATCTTTTTGTGTCTTCTTCAATTTCTTTCATGAGTGTTCTGTAGCTCCTCGAGTACAGATCCTTTCCCTCTTTGGTTAGGTTTATTCCCAGGTATCTTATGGTTCTTGGTGCTATAGTAAATGGAATCGATTCTCTAATTTCCCTTTCTGTATTTTCATTGCTGGTGTATAAGAAAGCCACTGATTTCTGTACATTGACTTTGTATCCTGCCACATTGCTGAATTGTTTTATGAGTTCTAGTAGTTTGGGGGTGGAGTCTTTTGGGTTTTCCATATAAAGAATCATGTCATCTGCGAAGAGAGAGAGTTTGACTTCTTCATTGCCAATTTGGATACCTTTTATTTCTCTTTGTTGTCTGATTGCTGTTGCTAGGACTTCTAATAGTATGTTGAACAAGAGTGGTGAGAGTGGGCATCTTTGTCGTGTTCCTGATCTCAACGGGAAGGCTGTGAGGAGGAGGATATTTGAGGAGGATATTTGCTGTGGGTCTTTCATAGATAGATTTGATGAAGTTCAGGAATGTTCCCTCTATCCCTATACTTTGAAGCGTTTTAATCAGGAACGGATGCTGGATTTTGTCAAATGCTTTTTCTGCATCAATTGAGAGGACCATAAATACATTTTAAAAGGAAAAAAGAAAACTAATATAAACTTCAAAATCCTACTTGGAAGCAGCACTATTCAGTTTAGTTTAGTTTAGCTTATATCTAGTTTAATATATAGCAAGTGATTAAAAAATAATTATCACTTGCTATATATTAAAACCACTTGTGAATACCAAAACATTTTAATAAATTACTAAAGCCAGTTCTTTTATCATTGAGTCAGAATCGTTGACAGGCAAAAATCTGTCCATTAGTATTAAAACAAAATCCCACAGTAGTTTTATTACTTTTTAAAGATTTTATTTATGTTATTTTAGAGAGAGAGAGAGAGCACACAAATGGGGGTGGGGAAGGGGCAGAAGGCAAGGGAGAGAGAGAATCTCCAGCAGACTCCCCATCTAGCACAGAGCTAGATCCCATGACCCTGAGATCATGACCTGAGGGAAACCAAGAGACAGATGCTAAACCAACTGAGTCATGCAGGCACCCCCCTGTAAGTAGTTTTAATGTGCAGCACTTTTAAGACATGCAAAACTTGACTTTAATAACAAAAAAAAATTAAGTATTAAAATTGGGGTCTAGAGCACAGCTGCCATTTAATAAATGGTAATAATGTTATTATTGGCATTGTTGGCCTCTACCTCCACCTCCTCCTCATCACCATCAAATCATGTTTAACTTGCAAACCGAAAAATAAAATCAAACATCCGCTGTGCCAAGGATACAGTCCGTGAATTTCCTATAAAAATCAGACTTCTATGTGGACTTATTTATATATATAAAAATAATAGTAAACCACAACAGAGAAAAGATCTAGGATAAACATAGATCCATTAGGTCCACACTTGGGTCTTCTCTTGATTATTCTCAATGTGTGCATTATAAGATCTGGTAGCATCAGAACTTTAGTTCTCTCTTGAGTAGTTTTTGAATCTTATCTGTACTCACTGCAGTATAAGATCTCAAAGTTACGTGCTTGTTATTTTTGATTAGTGAATGTAATGACATAAGTGATGATCTATTATTGTCACTTTAGACCCAGTTTCATCTGGGGGTCGGGTGGATATTAAAGCATTCATATTTGAGGATGTGAAGTCGAAAAATACATAATGATTGAGCAAAACAAACAAATTTCTACTTAGGGAATTCTATTATACCTGGGAGGAAGCAATTCTTTCCCTCCTTAATCCATCATGTACTCAGACAACAAGGAAGATTCAATTAACACACCTTTACTGGGTAAACATTAAAAATCTGGGAAAGGAATGGTGTCATAGTAGTCTCTGACCAAAATGCAACTTTATTTCTAGGAATAAATATTTATTTTTATGTGCAGGAGCATAATGGTGAAATCTTCAAAACCTATGAACTGAAGAGTTCGTCTCAATTTTGAATACTACGTTTTTTGAGAAACACATTAGCATCCTCCAGCTTTACCAGTAGTTATTGCTGGGGGGATCAACATCAAACAACTTAATGAGTGATATCAAGACATGAATTAAGACCAGGATATCACCTATGAGTTACTATAAAATCTCCTTAATGTGGAATTGGAGTCTGATGGCACATGTAGATTTGAAATAGAAAATTAGGAGATTTTCACTAAAAGTCAGTATAATTAAGTAAAACAACTATTTAAAAGACATGTTCTGCTCTCATTCCTAAAGTACTAAGAAAAATAATATGGTCCCTATCATAGTGTTTCTATGCTGTAAAATTATTAATAAAAATGCATCACTAAGTATTTAAGTGGAATTAAATGTATCAGTATGACAATACAGTTTCAAATTCTGGCTTCTTATCAATTTACTGTGCTTTCTTTATTCAGATTAGATAAATTCAGGAGCCTGGTGCTCCTTGGTTGCAAAAAGGTATAAAACAGTACAGGTTTGAATTCCAAATTCCGTTTTCTTCTACAAAAGTGTCAAAAAGGTCACATTTGTGCCCCACACTGCTAACAACCTAAAAAGTTGTCAGACTACATGGAACAACTGTTGTCAAAATTGGGCATCACAAAGTGGGGGACTGGTGTTATCCCAAAGAAGAAAAACAGATGAGGCAAAGCTCTCTGATTCCTCCTACCTTTATTCTGGTATTTTTAGAATATGTGTGGAGAACAGTAATTAAAATATCCAATATCCTCAATTCTTGCAGAATTGAGGAGAGAGCGAGAATATCTTTTGTTGTTATATAATATAGTAAATTACTGTTTTATAACTTTAAATGGCATGGGTCAAGGCCTATTATTAGAAAATCACCTGGAGGCCTCTACTGAATACAAAATGGAATTTAGAAAGTGGGAGAACCTGAATTTAATGTTTTCTGACATCATGATTCCAACAAGGATTTCTATTATTCCATTTATCCCCCTACTGCAGATGAATTCTGAGAGGTTCTTGACAGACAGTTTTAAGATCACCAGACTGCAGGATCAATGTTTATGGCTGATTATGTCCTCCAAATATAAAGCAGGTAAATAATTGTATTAGAATACAAAAGTATTTATTAAAAAGTAAGAATTAAATACCAATAATGAATAAGATGACCTGTTAAAATGTTAGGGTCTTTGGAACTCGCTTTCATTTTGTTTTAATTGATAATGTGCACTTTAGTAAATAAGTCTTTTACCCCTCTTTGCTGGTTATTTGTAAAAACAAACTAAACAGTGCTGATGATATCAATATGAGCCTAGATTTAATTCATATCCCTTGGTCATTATAAATGTAGGATTACCTGCTGAGAGTTTCCCAGAACCCTAAAGTCTTACTGCAACAGTGGGATTGCCAGCAACTACAATATGACCCCTTTGGGTGGGTGGCTGTAACAATAAAGAAGAAAGTGGAAATAATTATCCTTCCTCCCTTGTCACATACAGGTGGACACACACATACACACACACACATACACACACACACAGGCATACTTAGATTAACTATCAGAAGCTTGATTTAGTGAGAAATTATCAAACTTCTGGATAAGTAAGGAGTAATTAACTTGAGAAGCCTAATCCTATTAATTGCCAGGCACTGTTGGAAGCCAGGAGAAATCTGTATCGGTGAATTTATTACAGCATTTTCCCCGAATTGTGTCATCTACTTTAATCGCACTCATGAATCTGGATACGGGCAAGGAGGGAAAAAAAAAGGGGGGGGGCCACATCGATGTTTTGGCATTTTTGTCTGTCAATATGGTCTGACCACGGTGGGTAAAGAAAGTTAAATATATCTGTGAGAGAGTGTTGTCAGCTATGTATCGAAGAAGAGAGGGAGTGAAGGCTAGAGGGTCTGACATATTTTAAAATTTCAAGGAGAGGAATGCAATGGGAGGCTCAGTGAAGCAGAGCAACAGAGGCACGAGACGGAGGTTACCAGCAGAGAGTGGCACGCCTCAGTTAGTGATTTTGGAGATGAAACCAGTGTTGGGATTTGCCTGTGGGTGTAAATGATTTAGGTGGGTGGACTGATTAATTACTCAGTGGATTCTGAGTTCATACCACTGCATGAGGTGTAGGCATGGAGAAGCACCATGAGTGGGGCAAATACTTGAGTTAAGAGAAGAGAGAGAGAACACTGAGGAGGGCTAGGCTGACTGTGAGAGAAAACCAGGACTGTACGCCTGTAAGAAACAGGGTTTTCACCAGAAGGTAATGAGAGTGGCACAAGACATGTGGATTGAGACCATGATTCTAGCTCATGACCTACACGTGGGTGGGTGTGCGAACACGAGCACACTGTGTTTGAGAAAGGGCTGGGGGAAGGGAGCCTCTACACTTCAAGAGAGAAAGTGGAGGGACGTTCCTAGAAAATGATTATGGTTTCTCAGGCATATCCACTTATTCCTCACTCATGTTCCCGCAGAGAAGGACATTCTTTAAAATAACAGTTCTGGCCTCTCCCTCCATCTTTTTCACTCTAAGCAGCAGACGCACTTCAGTGAGTGGTGAGCTTGGGGAATGAGCTGAGCTGGTGTGGCTCAGGCAGCCCCTCCAGACCTCTTGTTTTGGGGATCTTCTTTGTTCCTCTGGACAGTTAGTGTCATGGGAGAGGCTCACGGGGAGAGGCATGCAGCTGTCCTGTCTGATGCCTGGCTAGGGAGTGCAACCTAATTCTGGGATAAAATGCTAACACGCTCACTTGTCTGAAGATCTCAGCCCTGTATTCTCCACACTTGCTCTTATGAACAATAAAGTTAATATTTGGATCTCCAGCTATGTACGTATATGTTTGTCAATCAATCTTTCACGAATTTGGGTATGAGGAAACTATCATTTTTTACTGTTCTCAAATCCAAGAAGGGCAAGGGTTAAGGGACAAGAAGCAAACAAACAAAACCTCAAGACAAATAAACCAACAAACCCCTATGAAGAAAGAGAGAAGAGTGAATCTGGGTTCAGGAAAATGCAAACCAGAGTATTACTGGGTTGAGCTTAAGGATGATGAAAGGCACCTGAAGGACAGAACATTTCAAGTCCCAGAAGAGAGTGGCCTCCTGGGCCTTACAGGATTCAATGGAGAACTGGAAAGAGTGGACAGCAATTTGGCTGAGGAGGTAGGCCTTCCTTCTAGCTTGGGCCCACGGCGACGGCAACGAGGGCAGTGGTCTCTGCGTGCTCACAGTGAGAGCGGCGGGATGGAGAAACAACAGGAATCACATGGTTCTGCGTAAGGCAGGGAGCCAATAGAATGTGACTTCAGCCTCTGAAGGTTTGGTGACTTAATATCCTATGTCTGGTCAATGTTCGGAGATAGTATTCCTTAGGGACCAAGATGGATCTCTAGGATAAAGTTCAAACCTTTTCAAATAGCCTATAAATCCCTCTATACCTTGGTCTCCATTTTTGCCCTTCCTCTCTGCTACCCAGCCATAGACTCTAACCCAACCAATTATGTTGTCCTTTATTGGAACCCATGTAGAAGATAAGTTACACAGGCCAGAAACTGTCCCATTAGTAACCGTACAGAGGACCTGCAGGTCAGCCCATTCAAAATATATATATATATATATGCTATTTCTCTGGCAACCATACAGAGGACACTCAGGTCAGCCCGTTCAATATATATATATATACATATATATATATATATATATATGCTATTTCTCTGGCACTGAATTTTGACAGACTTGAATTTGAGGGATTGGAAGGAAGGAGGAATTGATTTTGAAGGCTTCCCAGAAAATGCTAAGATTCCACGCATCCATTTTCTTACTTTTACTATTACTTTTATCTAGAAATTAGTTATTTTCCCTCTCAATCAGATTCTTGTCATTTATTTATCCAACAATTATTAAGCATCTATTATGAGCCAAAACTCCTAAAAGATGCTAACCATGTTACAGCAAATAAGCATCTCCTTCACTGCAAAACACGTACATGAGAAGTACCTGGGAGCTTTAAAAACACACATTCCTGAGCTCTCTCCTGGATTCATGCAATCAAAATGTCCTGGAATAAAGCTGGAAACATTGTACTTAAGTTTTCTGGATGATTCTTATTACCTCAAAGTATAACAATCCCTGAGCCAATGTGAAAGACAAACTGACCATAAAATTCAGCGACAGGGATCAAGGCAAGAACGGGTTTCATTCACCAAGGGAGCGTATCTTGTTCGATCCAGATGAAATGAGTTCTAAAACGAGGTATCAAGGATGAGTAGGATTTAACAAGATGAAGAGGGAGGGAGAAGAGAGAAATTGTCCTAAGTAAAATTAAATGGATATGCAAAGTCTTAGGGAAAAAAAAATATGGCCATCTAGTAGAGGATCTGAAAATAGTTTGACGCGGACAAAAAAGACTGTGGGATGTGGGGGGAAGAGCAGAGCAGGAATAGCAAGAGATAAAAATGAAACAACAAGGAGTAGGTAGCCTTCAGAAAGCATCTTAAAGACTTTGTATTTCAACCTAGGGGGTAAAGGAAGACATAGAAGTCTTTTAATAGGGAGAGGTTATGAACTTACATTTTAGAAAGATCACTGAAGATGACGAGACCCAAAGTTATTTATCCAGGCAGGTCAATGTTGAAGGGATCTAGGCTAGAGGTTCCCTAAGTGTGGCATGTGCTCCCCAGGGGATAAGTAAGATGGATGCCACTTGCACAGAATGAGTCCTGGAACTATTTTTAACTTATCCTTGTGTACTTTCTGTTTTGTGTTTCCTAAGTTTCGAAAATAGAATAATATAACATTAACTGCATGATTTAGAAACAAAATAAATATCCCACATTTGGAGGAAAAAAATGTTCCAGATATGTGTGTCTACAGGGAATCATAGGGAAATGAAGCTAAGAGTGGCTGGAAGAAAATGGTGATGCTCACTGAGCTTTGTTTTGTGGTATTTTAATGTACCCGGTATTAAAAGTTTCAAATGCCTTTAAGAAAGTCAAGGCAGTTTAGGGATTTGTTCTAGCTAATTACTAAGGAGCCCTGTTATGCTCTGAATGATTAATTGGAGTCTTATTGGAATAGAGTAACAACACATCACCATTCCCACCATCTCAGCATTTTCCTTGAATGTAATGAAACTAAACTTTCATATAAAATGACAGGTGTCAATTATTTCCAAGTGTGTATGTGAAAACGGGGACCAAAAGTGTTATACCTAGTTACTTATAAAAGCATATAATGAACAACAATAAAATTACGAGGGCCTATGAATGTATTTGTTTATATAATATACACACATATATTAAAATAACTTCTTAACCTTCCTATTTTTCTTCACTTCAATTAATAGAGATTATACATCTAATATATGAGAAAATTATTTACTCCAAACCAACACATTGTAGAGTTGTGGATCATCTTTCCAATTTTCTCTACCTGCCCACAGCATGATTTCTTTTAAGCTATGAGCTGTGCTAATTTGCATGCTGAATTAAATCACTTTATCACTTTGACTTTCTGTCTATAGGAGCATAGCTGGAGAGGACTAAAAAAAGTGGACAGTGCAGCCAGGAGCTGGAGGCATGTCCTACTGCTTGTACTGACTTATGATAGTCTCTAGTGAATCGTGAAATTATAGATTGTTAGAGCCAGGAAGAACCTCAGAGATCATCTAGGCCAACTTTTTCCTTTCCAGGAAAATTACCTGCATTCAGAACAGATAAGTGACTTGTTCAGGCTCATATAATCTCCAGAATCTGATATTTTCTCTTCTTTTTCTTTCTTTTTTTGTCTTCACAGACCTTTTGTTTTCCATTATGATCTACGTTTTGAGCAACTCAATAAGTAAATTTTATATCAACTGTTCATTTCTTTGATAAATGTGTTGATATCCTATGAAGTACAATGTATCTTGCAGGTGATCGTGATATGCAATGCATCATATTGTCACTAAACAGCTTGCATTTTAGTAGGAGAGGCTGATACAAACAAATAACTATTCAAAAGCATACATAAAATGTGCTATAAGAAATTTATATTTGGAGACTACCATGCTAACTTTGGGTTTGGAAAAAATCAGAGAGGGAATCTTCGGAAAGGTGACACTTGAGTGAGTCTCTAGGATCTGGTAATATATGAGAATTATGTATTTGGTCTTCATCCCTAGTTCCTGAGATAAAAGCTTCTAGAACCCTTGGGATTTCTTGAGTGCTAGGGATGATATAAGCATCTTTTTTTACAATACTTGGCCTTAGTCCCTGGTTCCTAACAAAGAGCTTCCAAGACCCTAGGAATCTCTGGTGTAATAAGAGCATCCTTTTGTATGTTAATGAGATGACTGGTGGAAGGAGGCCCTAGATAGCTACATGATGGGAGCTGGTCACCAAAAGACTCAGGCATGATTAGAAGGTTGGAACTTTCAGTACTCTTCCCTGACCTCTCCAAAGAGGAGAAGGGCTGGAGATTGACTTAATCAACAATGGCCAAAGATTTAATCAAGTGTGCCTACTCATCCACATACTGGGAGAGTGGTGTATCTCAACTCCTCTCAGGACCCTGCTGTACCCTGCCCTATGTACTTCTTCATCTGGCTGTTCATTTGTATATAGTATCTATTATAAACTGAAAAACATAAGCAAAGGTTTTCCCTGAGTTCTGTGAACTGTTACAGCAAATTATCAACACCAAGGAGGGGATTTCGGGAACCCTCAATTTAGAGCTGGTTGGTCAGAAGTACAGGTAACAACCTGGGACCTGGGACTGGCATCTGAAGAGGAAGCAATTCTGTGGGACTGAGCCCACAGTCAGATCTAGGCTAACTCTAGATAGTTACTGGCAAAACTTTCATTTTAGAAAATCCAGTTGGTGTCTGCAAAGAACTGGAGAATTGCTTGATGCAGAAAACCTACATATTTAGTGTCAGAAGAGTTGATAAGAGGGCACCTGGGTGGCTCAGTTGAGCCTCAGGCTCTTGATTTTGGCTCAGGTCACGATCTCAGGGTGTGACACTGAACTCCCTACTCAGCTGGGAGTCTGCCCGAGATTCTCCCTCTCCCCCCGGTTGAGCATGTATGTGTGCACATGTGCCCGTGCTCTCACTCTCTCTCTCTCTCAAGTAAATATATATATTTTTAAGGATTTTATTTATTTATTTGTCAGAGAAAGGGAGAGAGCAAGCACAGGCAGACAGAATGGCAGGCAGAGGCAGAGGGAGAAGCAGGTTTCCTGACGAGCAAGGAGCCCAATGTGGGACTCGATCCCAGGACACTGGGATCATGAACTGAGCCAAAGGCAGCTGCTTAACCAACTGAGCCCCCCAGGCGTCCCTCAAGTAAATATTTTTTTAAGTGCTTATAATAAAAACAGATCCTAGTCTCAAGGAATGGGAAGGATGTCAACTGGCATGCCAAGAAGGAAAAATAAATTTATGAATAAAGATGAAGAAATGGAGAAGGAGATGGCGTGTTTGAGGAATCACTGGAACATTTTCTGAACCATATGGAGTAATCAAATGTTAGCCTGGAAGGAGAGATTAGGGTACACTTTGGGTAAGCTTGACTGTATCAGGATGAGGGGAAAATGTTGCATGAATAATCATCATATATGAAAATGAGACTGATTCTTAATTTCAAAGTAGTGAAATTTGAAACTGGGATGCCAGTTGGCAGACTATGGAAAAGTCAGGAAGAAAAAAAAAAAAAGGGCATCCAGTTCAGAATGGCGGCAGGAGAGGGCAAATGAAACACATTAAAGAGTATCTGTAGTTGACAGATACTGAGGTATTATTCCATGTTAACCAGGGAAGTGGAAAGGATACTCAGTATTACTGCAAGGCTTTGATCTGGAGACTAGAGAAAGGGAGTGGATTTCACAGAGGAGGAGGTCAAAAGTATAAGACAAAGATGAATGAATTAACTCAGAGAGGTCGAGTTTAAGAAGTAAATGAGAAATTCATGTGTCTTAATAATACCTTATATGTTAATTAAAAAATTAAAAAAAGAAAAGAAAAAGAAATCAATGTGTTTTGAAAGGCTGTACTTGAGAGTTTGGAATTACAGATGTAATTTGGAGTCATCTGTAGAGAGGTGTTGCCTAAAGGTATGAAAGAAGGGGAAGATGGTGTGTTCAACCAGTGGATGCATTTAAACCTGGTGGATAGAAGAAAGGAGAGAACAACAAGGAATATCAAGACAGAAAATATCCTGAAAGAGACCTGTCTTCATACTCACAAGATATATTAATTAAAGGATCTCAGTGATGTAAAAGTTTTTGTTGACTTCCAACAAGCATTTCATTTCTTTGTCTGAGGCAGAATTTATATACATATACATATACATATACATATATATATATATTTTTTTAAATATTTATTTGACAGAGATCACGAGTAGGCAGAGGCAGGTGGGGGGTTAGGAGGGAGGGAAGCAGGCTCCCTTCTGAGCAGAGAGCCCGATGTGGGGCTTGATCCCAGGACCCTGAGATCATGACCTGAGCCGAAGGCAGAGGCTTAATCCACTGAGCCACCCAGGCACCCCAGAATTTATACATATTTTTATCCAGTGTGTCACAAATATATTTGTGTCACATTTATCAACAAAGGATCAGGGAAAAGGTTTAGAATTTTGGTAATATTACACCACTAAAGCTAACTTCAAACTACCCCTTTAAGGTATATCTGTATCTAATAAACATTCTATATACATGGGGTGGGGGAGAAGAACAGGGAGAGAGACAGAGAGAGGCAGAGAGCTAGACAGAGAGACAGGGTGCGCACACACTCAATAATGAGAGAGAGTCAGATATTCTTATCCAAGAAGCAATATAGGGCCAGGACCTTCCTTTTGCATCCCTTAATCAAACGGTGCAGGTGACATCAATTTTACTCTTAATCTGCAAATTCCTTCTCAATTTGTACAACTGCATGTTATAAATTTCAAGTACTCTTGAATCCCACATTGAAACGGACATCATAAATGCATTTTCTATAATGGTCATGATAAATGATCTTTCTCTAGCAGCAAAGCAGGCAAGGATTTCCAGGTAGTGACTTATTTTGGTAGCACTGTCAGTACTGTATCTAATGCTGCCAATGTATAATTTATTCATTTTTTTCTTTTGCTAATTGCTCACTGAGGGTCTTTACGAAAAAGAAATATTTTTCCCTTCTAAACATAAGTACATATCCAAATAGCATAATATATGTCATAGGTAACAAATGAGTTAATGATGGTAATACTAAATATTATTATCATTATTTACAATGCAATCACAGTGTTGTCATTTTTATTATAAAAATTACCATTATGAACATAATCATTCTTATAAGCCACTAATATATATTTATTTTAGCAGTGATGCAGTTTTATTGGCAGATGTAAATCCTTTTCACCTAGTTGCCCTGAAAATGCAGACATCTGATAGACAAACAAGTGATTCATAATAAAGGGGCC
Source organism: Lontra canadensis (assembly GCF_010015895.1). Classification (NCBI taxonomy): domain Eukaryota; kingdom Metazoa; phylum Chordata; class Mammalia; order Carnivora; family Mustelidae; genus Lontra; species Lontra canadensis. Next base: position 5,305,425 of record NW_022631047.1, on the reverse strand, counting down.
TTGCCTGTGGTTATTAAATAATTTCCATCTGTATCAAGAAGGTATATAAAAGGACTGAATATTACATTCTAATTTCATTAGCAATACAACCTAGTGACCCAATCTGATTTATATATAAAAGTCTATTCATAACTATTCATGCCATGAAGATTTAGTTCATCTTGATTGCTACTTACATTCCCTATTGGTCACTTAGCAATATTCTGTATTAGGATCAGGTAGACCTTCCAGTATTGATTTATTGGAAACTGTGAAATGTATTCAATTTTCTTGGGGGAATAATCTTTCAGTGGACACATAAAGTAATTTGCATACTTTATTGGCCTGTTCTTGGACTTTGTTGCATGGATAGGAAACAGTATACTATCAAACAGTATAGGGGTAATATAAACTAATGATGCTAGTATATTAATGTTTATGGAGACCATTATTATAGGATCTTGCATTGCTAGCATAGGTTTATTTATTTTCAAGTTTTTATTTAAATTCGAGTTAGTTAACAATATATGGTGAAATTGGTTTCAGGTATAGAATTTAATGATTTAGCATAAATTTATTGAGAATGTCTTTTTCACATCCATTTTTTAAAAATGAAAACTCTAAAGAAATGTTATCTTAGAAGCACCTGGGTGGCTTAGTTGGTTAAGCATCTGCCTTGGGCTCAGGTCATGATCCTGGGGTCCTGGGATCAAGCCCTGGATTGGGGTCCTTGCTCAGTGGGGAGCCCACTTCACCCTCTGCCTCTGCCCCCAAATCGTGCTTTCTCTCTCCTATGCCCTTTCTCTCTCAAATAAATAAATAAAACCTTAAAAAAATATGTTATCTTGTGTCTCATGGTGGAATAAATTGTGCACCTCCTTATGCAACCAGATAGTTTTTTATTTGTGGTCATTTTAGAATGTGCATTTTTTTTTTTTAAATCAAAGTAGAGTATGTGGTAATGTAGTAGGAGGCAGGAAAAATCAAAGATAACATGATGGGAATTTCAGTTTGTTTCTCCCAAGGGTAGTAATTTGAAACATTTAAAATGTAAAAACTGTATTATGAAGGAGAAAACAAATTTTCTAGGAATCTTGAAGAGAAACATGAGACTTGAAATAATTTTTTCTTGCTTCTGCCTCTCAGTGAAATTGTACAATCACTCTTCAATACAAAATAAGAAACAGTGATGAAGCTGTTCTCTTTTACTTGACTTAAAAAAAAAAAAAGCCCAGAAGTTCAATCTGTGAAAAATTCATACAGCATGGATCATACAGCATTGATTTTGACTCCTAAATCATACCCTAGCTTCATCTTATAATTTCTCTTTCTTTTTCCCTTTCTTCTGATTATCACTTCCACTTTTATCTTCTAATAACATACATCTTCTCATTTCAAATACATCTTTTATTTAGTTATTTTTTAAAGGTTTTATTTATTCACTTTATTTTAGAGAGAGAGCATGTATGCGAGCAGGGGGGAGGGGGAGGGGAGAGAGACTCCTTACCGCCAAACATCGAATCTGACATGGGGCTCAATCCCAGGACCTTGAGATCATAACCTAAGCTGAAACCAAAAGTCAGACGCTCAACAGACTGAGGCACCCAGGTACCCCAAATACATAATTTAAAAGATGAGATGTAAAGAAGAAAACAAAATCTTTAGTTTGGTTCACTGGGAAGGTATAGCCAAAAAAATACCATACAAAGTCAGAAAGAGTTAAAGGACTGGTCCTAACCATTTTAGCTGATGTTTGCAATGTATAAGAACATGGGATGATGCTTTCCTTACTAACACAATTATCGTAGCTCCCGATCGTAATGCCATGCTCTGGGGGCCTGCAGCTTACATGGGTGTTGGCGTAAAGAATGCACTTACCCTTTCACCTTCACATTGTTAAACTCAATAAAATGAAATTAAAGTTGGGGGAGGATAACAGTATTATTGTAGTGTCATCACTTCTTGCAGCCCATCTTCTATAGATTTGACCTTTGCTACACTTCATTATTCCAAAATTGATAAATCATGTTCATAGAACAAAATGATTTTGAAGATCTGAGGGCTACACTGTTGTTTAAACAAACAACTGCCTGTGTCCACCTTTTAAAATGTTTTCTTCGTTTTGTGTTCATGTCCTTTCAAATTTTGCCCCTGGTATTCACCTCCAGTCTCTGCAGTAGGAAAAGTAAACCCCCTAGAATTAAACTGAATGAATTCTATGCTTTTAACCTACTTTATGTAGGAATTTAACAGTGAGATTTTAGAATCCCACTGGAAAAAAGTCCTGTAATGATAATGATGGAGGTTATTAATGCACCTCATTCTAAGTGGGTATAAAAACAACACCACACCAAAAGAAGCAAATTAATATTTTACCTTTCTTATTTCTTACGTTCTATGAAAAAAACATTTTATATGGAAATGATTTATACATTCTATAAAACCCTAACCTATTTACCGTACAGGGAAAAGGTAACTTCTGATAGTCAAATAAATTTGGGTTTTCGTTCAGATTTCCTGAGTGTATAAGGAGTAAGGTCTCAGTGTCATTACAATTAACACTAGATTTTTCAGGGAAATTTATGAAACTAAAAAAACAAAACAAAACAAAACCTACAGCAGAGTTAACTAGTGTTTTTATTAATATTTTATTAAAGAGATGGTAATCAAATCAGCTTACCTTGTGTCACCTATAAAAATAAACTTTTGCTTGAACTGTGGAATACTCTGTCCCATGGTTTGGGTATGCCAGTATTGTACATTTTCAAAGCTAACTAGCTGTCAAAATGCTGGCATCTGTATTTAGCTGTGTCCATTCTTGCCATTGGAGTCAGGCTGATTTGCTCTGTCTACTCTTATGGTTGGTTTATATAAAATAACATAAAAATACCCTTTCTGGAGTCATTCAAGTCTTTTCCCTCCCTCTTTGATGAGTTGTATTCAACTTCCTCACAAACGCTCTCATAAGCCTGCTTCTTAATTGCTAGCTTCTAAACCTGATATATGTCACATTTGGCTATTTCCAGTTCTGGCAACCTCCCCCTACCTTCCTGGTTATTGGCAGCCTTGAAATAAATTTGGCATCGCTCATCATTTTATTTTTCAACTCCAACTACTGGCTTAGTTTAATTCTGTGCTCAGGAAGTTCACTCTTGGTCATACCTATCTCCATTTCTTCTCTCTGGCACTAGCTCTCTTGTCTGAACCCCAACCACAAAACACTGGGTAGAGGAAAATAAACTAGCAGGCAGAACCTCACTCCCAGATAAAAGTGAAAAAAAAAAAAAAAAAAAAAAAAACCTCGGCAGTGTTATGTGCAGTTCAATAGTGTCCTCACTTACAGAAGAATAAGATTTTCCAATAATGTACCTTTTCCTCCAGATGCCAAACATGCTCCAATTCAGTAATCTGGGGATAAAAGTGGCTGTTTTTCAACTGATGTTTGTTCCATGTATATGTTACAGGGATGAAGTCCCTTACCTTGAATAAAAATTATTCCATCTTCCTTCCTAATCCCTATCCCTTCACGCCACCATGCTATTGTGTTAAAAATAAACAAGAAACAACACAATTCAATGTAAAGGTAAAGTATTCTTACAACGCAAAGATCCTATTCACAAAAACTCAAAATGACCCAGGCAGTAAACTTTTACAGAACCCAGCTCCAGTACAACTTGGTTTAAGATATTTAGAAAATGTAGGAGCAGTCAATAAAGCTCTTTCAAAATTTGGAAACACAGGGAAAAGTCATAATGTCTTAGAAGAGATCCTGGGGCTCAGAAGATGAGAACCTCAGAATGATAAGAATCACTTTAGGAAACTACAAATGTATCCATTTGAACTGAATTTCCCTTAAAAAAAAAAAGAATATTAGACTTGTGCTCTCAACAAAAATCAAGACGTTAGACAAATTAAGCTAAATTATATATCTGAAGTATGAAATATTTTGAGGGCAGAAACATATCAAGCAGAGCAAAACGATGTATGGATTACAAATTGCAATGACAGCATTAGGTAGAAGTTTGGAATAGAAAATCAAATTAGAGTCATAGAAAGTACAACAGAAAAATAGCCTAAGAACTTAGACAAATAAAGTAATGTTCATAATGAGAGAAAAGATGACTGCTTTGGAGAACAGATGAGGAAGAAACAGTAACATAACACAATTTTAAAAAAAGAAACACACAGTAAAAGAGATTATACAGAAAAAAAAAAAAGAAACAGAGAAGCCATGATAATTAATAAATATAAGAATGCATTACTGATGGGAAAAAAATGTCTGTAGAATGAAAATGTACAAAAACAAAACCAAAAAATCTCAGAGTAGTTTTCAAACTCTACAGATAAGGAGAAAAGATTCCACAATAATCCAAGGAATGATAAGTAATATCATATAAAAAAAAGAAAAGTTGGATTTGCCTTCAAATTCTCCCATGCAATCTTGAATGGTATATAGTAGCACAAGAAATAGCACCCGTAGAGTAGTGAAGGCCAACGCTCTGACACAGAATTCCATATCCATAGTACCTATCATTAGCATGGGAAACCAACAAAATGGGATACACAGATGCAGAATACTTAACACCCAAAATGCTCTTCTTGAAAAGTCTACTTGAAACCTTAGGCCAAAAGTAAATTCCAAACTACAATATCAAGTATATGAGGAATTTGTGCCTAGAAATGAGTGTCACTGAAAACAAAAGACAACGAAATTTTATAAATGTACACAGCAAAAGCTTCAAGGAATTTTCCTAATTCTCCTATAATTTGTGTCATACTCCACTTTTCCCATCTTTTGAGACCTGTGATACCAGACTTTGATAAAATATATCTGAATAACAGAGATAGGTTTTAAATCAGACTGGCTATCATATCAAGCTAGGCAGTACTTAGAACTAGGTAACAGGTTAGCTTAGGTCAGGAAGTTTATTCACAGCCTTAAGTCTTGTTCATAGGTAGAAAGAGAAGGGATGCGATCTTCTGGGTCAGAGGCAGATATAGACAAAAAGAATCCAGAATTTTCAACAGCTTGTTCTGTGGGCACTTGTGGGCACTCTGTGGGTACAGTTTATAGTGAAATATTCATCTTTAGAGTTTCCATCCCAGCCATGGGTTTCTTTCCTTTTTTTTTTTTTTTTTTAAGATTTTATTTATTTATTTGACAGACAGAGATCACAAGTAGGCAGAGAGGTGGGCAGAGAAATAGGAGGAAGCAGGCTCCGTGCTGAGCAGAGAGCCTGAAGTGGGGCTCAATCCCAGGACCCTGGGATCACGACCCGAGCCGAAGGCAGAGGCTTTAACCCACTGAGCCACCCAGGTGCCCCCCAGCCATGGGTTTCTGATCCCTTAGATACTCAATTGTTCAAAGGCCTTATCTTCATAAAAATTAGTTAAACCACCATTATGCTTAGGTATTCTTTCTATTTACCTAACTGATTTCATTTTATCCAACTAATAGAAGGTTCCTATCTTTATTGTACTAGGTTACCTACCTATTCTCTAGAAGTTCCTATCAGTCGGCTGACAAAGGACTCATTCTGATGGTGACTGAATATGAGTTTCTGAGGTCCGTATTCTCTAAGTGTAAATCATACCTCCTAAGGGATTGTTTCATAATATTTAAATTTTCCTTCTCTCTTATAGACTCTATATATTCTTCCTTATATTTTTTCTCATTGTTTACTTTAGTAACATTTACTTTGATCAAAAAATTGTAAGCTCCTCAAGGGCAAAGGCTGTGTCTTTATTATTATATCTCTAGATTCCAGTGCCTGGTGTGTTTGTGTGTGTGTGTGTGTGTGTGTGTGTGTATAATAAAACTTATGAACTCAGCTGTACAATATTAAATATACAATTAGAGATTAAAAATATTAACAACCCAATTTAAATAAAGAAATCACATATATATGGTTTAATATATGTTTAATATATGTTAAAATATTAACAACCTAATTTAAACAAAGAAATCACATATATATGGTTTAATTTCTATATAGCTTAAGAAGTGCTTAAAATTCAAATTTTGGGGGTGCCTGGGTGGCTCAGTGGGTTAAAGCCTCTGCCTTCAGCTCAGGTCATGATCCCAGGGTCCTGGGATTGAGCCCCACATCAGGCTTTTCCCACATCAGGCTCTCTGCTCAGTGGGAAGCCTGCTTCCCTTCCTTTCTCTGCCTGCCTCTCTGCCTAATTGTGATCTCTGTCTGTCAAATAAATAAATAAAATCTTTAAAAAAAAATTCAAATTTTGGTAAAACATCTTTACATAGAAGTAGTCTATAGCAGGACCTACTTTGGGGTTGCAATTCAACTCAACATTTACAAATAAGAGAAACTTTAAAACAGCTCTTTTCCTTTCTCTTAAAACCAAGGAGAAGCTAGGAGTAGCAGTAAAATAACATAAAACTGCTTTTTTTAAATCTCAAAATAAATGGTTTGACCTTAGTAGACAATTTACTAAGCACTAAGCACATAATTGAGATGGATATCCATTATGTTTGAATAGTTAGGTTTCTAATTTTTAAATTAGAAGTGGACACTAGTAACAGTAATTCCAATAAAAAATTGATAGCCAGGGAGAAGATATTTGCAAACAACATATCACATAAAAGGATAGTATCCAAAATCTATAAAGAACTTATCAAACTCAACACCCAAAAAACAAATAATCCAATCAAGAAATGGGCAGAGGACATGAACAGACATTTCTGCAAAGAAGACATCCAGATGGCCAACAGACACATGAAAAAGTGCTCCACATCACTCGGCATCAGGGAAATACAAATCAAAGCCACAATGAGATACCACCTCACACCAGTCAGAATGGCTAAAATTAATAAGTCAGGAAATGACAGATGCTGGCGAGGATGTGGAGAAAGGGGAACCCTCCTAAACAGTTGGTGGGAATGCAAACTGGTGCACCCACTCTGGAAAACAGCATGGAGGTTCCTCAAAAAGTTTGAAATAGAGCTACCCTGACCCAGCAGTTGCACTACTGGGTATTTACCCTAAAGACACAAACGTAGTGATCCTAAGGGGTACGTGCACCCAAATGTTTATAGCAGCAATGTCCAAAATAGCCAAACTATGGAAAGAACCTAGATGTCCATCAATAGATGAATGGGTAAAGAAGAGGTGGTATATATATACAATGGAATAGTATGCAGCCATCAAAAGAAATGAAATCTTGCCATTTGCAATGATGTGGATGGAACTAGAGGGTATTATGCTTAGTAGAATAAGTCAATCAGAGAAAGACAATTATCATATGATCTCCCTGATATGAGGAAGTTGAGAGGCAACATGGGGGGTTTTAGGGGTAGGAAAGGAATAAATGAAACAAGATGGGATTGGGAGGGAGACAAAAAAAAAAAAAACAAACTGAGGGTTCCCCGGGGGGAGGGGGTTAAGGAGAGGGTGGTTGGGTTATGGATACTGTGGAAGGTATGTGCTATGGTGAGTGCTGTGAAGTGTATAAACCCGGCGATTCACAGACCTGTACCCCTGGGGCTAATAACACATTATATGTTAATAAAAAATTAAAATTAAAAAAAATTGATAGCCAAACCACAGGCATTAAAATAAAATCATAGTATATTTTGAACACTAAATGACATTTTCTAGAGAGTACAGAAGAGAAGGAATTTCTCCTGCTATTTTGCTATTTTTATTATTATTTGGTTATTCTATCAGCAAGTGTGATAGAACAAAACATGTTTGAACTTTTGGCCCAGACAATACAAATCCTTCCTTACCATTTAGTGGATTTCCAACTTGGGCAAGTCAGTTTAATTTTCTTGGACTTCGTTCATTTACCTATAGATTATGAGATAATGATATTTAACTTCCCAGTTGCTCTGGGGATTTAAGTGGGATAATAAAAAATAAAGGAAGGAGGGAAGGGGAGTGGGAGAAAGGAAGGAAGAAAAGACAGATTGAGAGAGAGAGAGAAAGGGAGAGAGGGAGGGAGGGAGGAAGGAAGGATGGAAGAATGGAAGGGGCATGTTTTTTGGTACTTAACATTCATGTCATTTTCTTACCTATTTCACTGATTTTCTTAAGACCTCAAATAAATATTTATTCAACAACAATTAGGTGCCTTTTAGGGGCCAAACATAGTTCTAGGTACTGTGAATATAAATAAAGATAAATATGTGCTATGTATCAGTCCAGTCAGCAAAACAGAAACCACACTAGGGTTTTCAACAGAGAGAACGTACTTTAGGAAGCTGGGGCATGAATGTTGAAGGCTAAAAAAGCAAAATGGAAACCCACAGGTAACGAAGAACAGTGAGAAGCGGCCCCAACTCCAGGGCTGAATGAACAAAAGGAAAGGTGAGGCCCTATGGAGCTGAAACTCAGTCCTCTACAGAGCTGACCCAGCCCAATTTCTGCTGGTACCATAAAAGCATGGCGTCACAGAGTGGGAGCTGGGACTTCTGAGGAGAGGACACAGCTCTGCAGCTACAGGTATCTCTGAGGGGTACAAGGAGGCTGGCTTTAGAAGTGTCAAAATAAGTGCGTGGCTGCCCCAAGAGTCAAGACTCATTCCTTGCGTGACTAGCCACCTAAGGAGGAAGTAGTACTACTCTTCCTCTCCATCCCTCCAGTCTTCCTCTGGTGTTTCCTGCTGGCACAATCTACCAAGAAGGTAGTAGAGAAAAGAGAGATGTCAGTTGCAGGGTAACAGCCATAGCATCACAAAAGTAGAGAAAGGTGGATTTGGAGTTGGAAGCCAATAGTCTAATAACTCACTCAGACCACCATTTATAAAGGAAATGTAGTGTAATATCATTGCTGTAATTGAGCTGTTGTTCAGGATTTTACTTCACCCCAAATCATAACAGGAGGCAATTGGGTATTTGACCTGAGTAACTTACCCTCAGTCAACTCCTAATAAACAATACCTAATAATTTTAAAATTCCATAGGTAAACAAATCTTGTATTTGGTTGTACAACTTTTGTCTCTCTATACTTCAAATGTAGTTGACCGCATTTATCTATTCATATTAAGTACAGTTCAACAGTCAAAATTCAATGATTAAAAATGATTTTGAGTTTGAGTTAAATTTTGGTTGCATATAAAGTTCTGATCATGACTTTTAAAAATTAACTTTAACTCAAAACCCCTTATTTTTAATCAACCTAAAATCAATGTTCTTATATTGTCCACCAATCATTACAGCTTAATGTTCCCCAGAATGTGGCACATAAGCTAAAACTCAGAGAAAGATAAATTTTTGTTACATTAACAACATGGGATATCTGTCTAAAAATTGACTTATTTCTTGACTTTATGTATATTGATTCAGCTTTCAAATTATTATACTTTGACAAATATTTTAATATTTAAAATGTATTATATTGAGTCTACAGTAAAAGTATAAAAACAAGACTCAATTTATCTGTGTTATTTTTAATAAGAATAAAAAATACATAAGGTTGACACATTTTTAAAGGCAGTAAAGTTGTACATTAATTTTAGTATGTACTGTCAGGTTTAATTAGGTTATACATCCCCATGTTATTCAATCTGGTTATGTATTATGTAAGAAATAAGAATACCTACAGTTTTCAGCTTTTTTGGTGACTGATTTCTTATAATATTTCACAGTTTATTCTTTGAGTCATGAATGCAAAATGTAAATGAGCCTGTGAGTATATGAAAGAAAGAATTAAGTTTGACAATAAACGATATAACTAAATTTCTTTTAACCCCCTCCCCACCAATGCTTTCAGAAAGCCTTGGCTCATCTTCCTTCAAAGACTACAAAGGAGAAAGAACACTCTCTGCCTTTGTTACCTGTTCTAATTACCAACATAGGTTGCTGAGTGATTACCACAGTGGCGACTCATATCCAGAGAGAGGAAAATCAGCTGTGAGGACAGTTATGAAAGATTTCTACTGTTGATGTTCCAGCCTCTATTTTCCTGATATGTCAGTGACATTATTTAAGTTTCTTTCTATACAAGGATGGAGACAATTTTACAATAATTCAAGCCACAAGGAAAACACTTTAAAATAAATGAACTGTTTACTCAAGAAAAAAAATATATTTTGAAACTGAATTTAAATTCCATTTTTAAAAAATTCAACTTGCTATGCAAACCAAGTGTACCAAATTAAGTTCAATGAAAGGCAATTTAGCTTTATAGGACTGTTTAAATGTTTAAAACAGAACAATGGATAAAATTGTTGAGTGGCCAATCTGATTTGGTTAAGATGGTTGCTAACCATCTAACTGTTTGGTTCTCTAGAAAGTCTATTGGCTAGAAATGGAATTTATTTCTCTAATCAATGAATCATTCTTCGGCATAGAAAATGGTCAAGTCAGTTAAGTGCCATGATATTGCTTCATGAAGGCTTAAGTCTCAGCTATTTCCTACATAGCAAATTGGAAAATTCCTGAGACTAGATCAGTTATAGAATGACAAATCATGGCTATCTGCTTTGAAAAGTACAAAGTGTTAGTTAATTATACACTTTATAGAGAAAATGTGTGTGTCTGTTTTGAGAATTATCCAGAACAATGAACCAAAGGCATAAAGATTTGCTGGAACTTTATATGTTATCCATTCATTCACTTTCTTGCTAGAATTATTTAGCAAATGTCTCAATTTGAACTTTAATGTGTGCTTTTAATTTGATGATACCTCTATCAAACACTCACAAAACTTCATAAAAAGTTGATATACTTCCACACAAATATTTTTATACACAATGGTTTTATCTGAATACACTTATATCATTTCATAAATGCAACTTCCCTATGTTAAGATACGTGTTGTAGGTTTACTTCCTTTTTGGAATTAAATCTAATATAGTTCCACCATTAGAAATTACCTCTTAAATTTGTAGCTACTTGATCTCCATTTTTGAAAACTAAAACAGTGGGGCTCTGATGTTAGAATACTTGGGTCCAAATTTCAGATCTGTCACTTGCTATTTTTTTTAATCTGACCAAGGTTTTTTTCCACCATCAGCCATTCAAAAGTGTGAACAAAATTGAGTGGCATCATCCTTACAAAATTTCCATTCCTTAGTTCTCAAAGCACTCTGAGAATGAATCTGTCTTTTTTTTTTTTTTAAGATTTTATTTATTTATTTGACAGAGATCACAAGTAGGCAGAGAGGGAGACAGAGTGAGAGGGGGAAGCAGGTTCGCCACTGAGCAGAGAGCCCCATGCGGGCCTCAATCCCAGGACCCTGGGATCATGACGTGAGCTGAAGGCAGAGGCTTTAACCCACTGAGCCACCCAGGCACCCCGAGAATGAATCTATCTTGACCCCAATATGAAAGGCCAGTATTCGCAGATTTGTTTATCATTTACCTGCCTAGCTGAGTACCATAGATGGGGCTGTATGATATATGGTAGATCAAAGAAGAATGAGGGACCAAGGAGCGGTCATTGTTTGGTATAACCAGAGTGCCTGACTTTTTCACAGGGTCAACTGTCTTCCCAGACCCACCCAGGTAGGGTACGCGCTAGTCAAGGGTTTTAGAAACAAAATGAAAATGATAATCAGACCCAGTTAAGTATTTTTTTTCTCCCGTTTTTATTTCCGATCTCAAGTATTTATTTTTATGGTATTTATGGTATTATCAATGACATATTTTAACTTAATTACTTAGTTCTTTTTTACTCATAATGATTTCTACTTTTCAACATATCTATTAATACAATCATTTGTAGAAATCCAGAAGTGCACTGATAAAATTGTTTTATTCTGGAGGCACTCATTTGAGGGAGTACAATCATCTTAGAACACCTAGTTTACCATACAATTGAAAGTGGAAGTATCATTAACACTCTTTAGAATTTGGAGTAATAAGCTTCTTATCCCCAGTCATCAACTCTGGATGAAAACTGCAGATTATCAATAAAAGTTGCACTTGACATTCTGTTACACTGGGAAATTGAGTTGTCTTCCAAGAGTTAAAATATTCATTTCACTGGGCTATCAAAACTATAACTGAGGTGACTGCACCTCTACTCCAGATCTGTACCAATGCAGTTTAATACTATCCAAGAAAGTGAAACCACCCAGGCAGTTTAGTGTCTATCTATAGATATTTTCTTCAACTTTAAATCTTCAAATAAGCACTTCATATTATCTCATAATCTTATTGATCCATCCATTCAGTCAGTCAGATTGTTCTCTCATTTTCTACACAGAGGACTCAAATTTTCTTTGGCTTCTACTCTCTGCTATTTAAGATTATTGGCTTCAAACCAGAGAAATATGCAATGCTCAATATAAGCACAAAAAATAGTGGGAGATAGAATTCTGGGGAGAGTGTTCCCATCAGCCCAGGGATCCAGATTTAGAAATCAAACAGGAACTGTTTTATACAGAATACTGTGCCCCCAAAGATTTCCTCATCATATAATCCAAGAATCTGCGAGTATATGACCTCAAAAGCAAAAGACTGTTCAGATGTGATTAGCCAAGGATCTTGAGATAAAGAGATTATCATGGATTATGTGGGTGGGTACACATACTCAAAAGGATCCTTACAAGAAGGGAGCAAGAAGATCAAAGTCAGAGAAAAAGTTATGATGATGGAAGCCATGGCAAGGGTAAGGGAAAGAGGGTAAGGGAAAAGTAGATGGAAAAGTAGATGGAAAGAAAGAGACTGATTAATTGGCTGACTGACTGATGGATTGATTGGTTTGAAGATGCTAAATTGGTGGATCTGAAAAAGGAGTAAGGGGCCAAGAGCCAAAGAATTCAGGTGGCCTCTAGAAGCTAGAAAAGGCAGGTAAAGAGACTTTCTCCTAACAGCTCTGCCAAAAACTTAAATTTAGGACATGACCTCCAGAATTATAGGAATTATAAAATAAATGTGTTAAGTCACTAACCTTGTGGTAATTTGGTACAGTAGAAACAGGAAATTTTACAGGAACCATGAGGGGCATCGTATAATCACAGTCCAATCACAAGATGTATATTCACTGAGCATGCTAAAGCTTTCGCAGTAACTAACGCTTATCATTATAGCCCCACCACAGCCCACTGAATAATTTCTAGCTGTTCTTTTACTCTCTCATGACTAAAAGCACACATGGAAGCATCATTTTGACTGAATCTAGATCAAATTCTTATTTCTAAGTTGCTAGGACACTGGGAGAATGAATCTGCCACAACTTCATATGGAAACCTTAGTGACAAAGAGACTTATCTCACTTTATTCTTGGCATTTTTCCTCCAAGAGAGAGCTGTTCTAATTCTAATCAACTCAGTAGTAAGTGTCCAAGATAGCTTTTAAAGAATCTTTCCTCCTTTTTTTTTTAAAGTCACCAATGACATTCCTATTGCCAAATAAATGCACAGTTTTCAGTCCTCATTTTGCTTAGTTTTTCAGCTGCATCCATAATGTTGATCATTCTATTTCTGAGATATACTTTTACCTATGTATCTTTTGTGAGAACATGCTATGCTATGAAACAAATCCAACAGTAGGCCACTGTTGTTCTGCTGGTCCATCTTGGTCTCATTTGACTCCTATCTTCTCTAATCCATCTCTAATAGTTGGAATTCCCAGGATTTGTCCTAACTCTTCAAACTGTCTTCTCAATTATCTCTTTCTAATGGCTCTCCATAATTCCTATGGTTTTAAAATATCATATATATAATTCTTCCTAAATTTCTAATTAATGCTCCATTTTTAACCACTAGACACTTATTTCCAACTGCTTCTCACTCTTTCCTTAAACATGAAGAGGCACCTGAAACATATTTAAAGCTCCATTCTTCACTTTCACTCATAAGCCTATGCCTTCCCCATTTTCTCCTAATTCCTCAGGCTGCACCACCATTCACTCAGATGTTTCAAACAAAAGCTGGGAAGTGCTCTGATTCTTTGTATATAGATCACAGAATCAGACTCCGGTTAACATAAATGTAAAATTATTCTAAATAAATTTAGATTCCCCAAATCAACCAAATAATGAAAAACCAAGCTTTGATGCATCCAGGAAATAAGAACTATAGCAATGGTCTCACAGCAGGAATTGAACAGTTAGACTGCCCTCCAGCCAATGAACTCCAGCTGTTCCAGCTTCCACCACTCTCTCAAGATGAAAACATCTGGGAGATTATGACCAATAGGAGGCTTCACATATCTAATCCCTGCTAATAAGTTAGGGGGAAAGTACCTGACAAAATGCCTTCAGGAATATTTTAAGTTTTCAGATGAAAATGGAATATATGGTTTTCGTTCTATCAGATCTATACATTGTGAGGGTACAATAACACCATGATAGGAAATTTGGCTCCTGTTAGAAAACAGAGATGGTTTCTGCATGATCATGAAATATAGTTACCTACTAGAAGACTCTAATACAATTTAGCACTGTATTCTCTTGAGTCTACCTCTAGATAACAGATTGAAAGAACCCATTCTTCTCTATTCCCATTTCAGTCACAGGAATTTTTAATCCAGTCAACTGAAATGGCCTACTGATTCATTCACTTTCCTTTTTACTTTTCTCTCAATTAATTCTCCACCCAGAATAGAACTGAACTTGTCAAAATCTAAAATGAATTAAGTCCCTTCTTAAAACTCTTCAATATCCTTTGATAGCACTCAAATATAATCCAAATTTCTTAACTGATTTTAATTTCTAAATTGGTCTTTCTCATACTCTTCCAGGAGATACCCTTCTTAGTCTTCACTTTATTTTGTCAGGTAGTTCTTGATCATTCCATCTATATAAGGTCCACTTGAATTTTATCATGCATTGCACTCTGGGTTTTACTTCAAAGTACTTATCACAATTTGTAATAGTATATATTTAGCTTCTTTCTTTTTTCTTGTAAGCTCTATAATAATAGGAACTTTATCTATTTTCCTTATGTCTTGCAGGTAGATAGCAGTAAACAAATATTTTGGAATAAATGGATGTATTAATTTCTTGGGGCTCCCATAACAAGGTATCATAAACTGGGTACCTTAAAACATCAGATATTCATTGTCTTACCATTCTGGAGGCTTTAAGTCTGAAACTGAGATGTCAGGAGAGCCATGTACCCTTTGAAATCTGTTGGGGGGAGAATTCTTCCTTGCTTCCTCATATCTTCTGGTGTTTACTGGAAATCCTTTATATTAATAGGCTTATAGAAGCACATTCCAATCTGTGCCTCTGTTGTCATATGACCATCTTCCTTCTGGTGGTTTTTTGTTTTAATTGGGGGGGTTGTTTTATTTTTTTATTATTTTATTTATTTTGTTTTATTTTGGGGGGTAGAGGGAAAATCTTAAGCAGGCTCCACACCCATCATGGAACCAGAAGTTGGGTCTCAATCTCATGACCCTGAGATCATGACCTAAGCCAAAGTCAGAGTCAGATCTTAACTTGACTAAGCCATCAAGATGCCCCTTTCCCTCTGGATTCACATAATCTTCTTATAAGGATAGTGGTCATACTACATCAAGGACCCACCCTATCCCAATATGACCTCATTTTAAATTAACTAATTATATCTTCAATGACTCTATTTTCAGGCAATACCATATTCTGAGGTACTGGGGACTAGGACTTCACATTATATTCTGGGGACACAATTCAACCAATAAAAATGAATGTTGGAAGAAATATGTAAACCACCTTACACTGATGACTATTTTCTAAGACAGGGAGAGATTTACCCATAATGTGTCTTTGGAATGAACTTAACAGGGGAGGGGAGGACTGGATTGCCAATAAGAAATAGAAAAAAGAAAGAAAGAAGAGGAGGAAGATATCATTATATACATTTTTCCTTCAAAAATAGGAAATAATGTAGATAGTTACATGGAAAGAATGAAACTAGACCACTTTCTTACACATACACAGAGATTGAAGACCTAAATGTGACCTGAAACTATAAAATGCCAAAAAAAAAAAAAAAAAAAAGGTAGTTACTTCTTTGACATTGGCCAAAGCAACATTTTTCTAGATATATCTCCTGAGACAAGGGAAACAAAAGCAAAAATAAAAAATTAGGACTAAACCAAACTGAGAAGATTTTAGCTTCTTAGTTTCTTCTTAGTTTCTTCATGGCAAAGAAAGCTATCAACAAAACAAAAGGATAAACTCCTGAATGGGAAATGCTATTTTCAAATGATATACCCAACAAAGGGTTAATATCCAAAATATATGGAAAGAACTGATACAACTCAACTCAGACACAAAAACAAATAATCCAATTAAAAAATGAGCAAAGGACTTCAATAGACATTTTTTTCAGAGACAAACAAATGGCTAATAGATATAGGAAAAAAATACTCAACACCACTAATCATCAGAGAAATGCAAATCAAAACCACAATGAAATATCACCTCCCAGCTGTCAGAATGGCTGAAATTAAAAAAAAACAAGAAAAAAAACAAAAACAAGAAATAACAATTGTTAGCAAGAGTGTGAAGAAGCAGCAATCCTGGGAATACAAACTTGTGCAGCCACTCTAGAAAACAGTATGGGGCTTCCTCAAAAAATTAAAAATAGAATTACCATTTGATCTAGCAATTCCATCACTGGGTATTCACCCAAAGAAAGTAAAAACACCAATTCAAAAAGATATATGCACCCCTATATTTACTGCAGCATTATTTACAATAGCCAAGATATGGAAGTAACCCAAGAATCCACTGAAAAGTGGATAAAGAAGACATGGTATATATACAATGGAATCTTACTCAGCCATTTAAAAAAGTGAGATCTTGCCATTTGCAATAACATGGGTGGACCAAGAGAGTAAAATGCTAAAGAAAGTCAGAGAAAAGCAAATACCAGATGAGCTCACTCATATGTAGAATTTAAGAAACAAAACAAAGGAAACAAAGAGACAAACAAAAAGTGGACATTTACATACAGAGAACAAACTGGTTGTCCCCAGAGATGGGTGACACAGATAAAGGAAATTAAGAATATATTTATCATGCTAAACACTGAGTAATGTACAGAAATGCTGAATCATTACATTGTACACCTAAAACTAATATAACACTGCATGTTAACTATACTTCAATAAAAAACAAACAACAGAACTGAAAAAAGAAAGTAGGAAATTCTAGTCAAAAGATATGAATGTTCCACTTTCAGAGGCAAAATTGCTTAAAAATTAAGATTTTTTTAAACTGAGTACCATATACACAAGTATTTGCCGTAATATTTTCTGTACTTTTTTCTTTGATATATTCTACAATAAATAGGAAATCTGGAAAAAATGAGAACTGTGCTAAATGCATTTAAGTGATAGAAGAACTGAGTTTGGTGAGAGTAAGGGATCAAGAAGTCAGTACCTAAATCAGAACTGTGGAAGTATCAGGAAAATAGGACAAATCCATGGTACTTTTATTGTAAATCTATTAATTCCATCTTCATTCACCTAGAAAGCTGGAAGCTGGTATTTATGACTCAAGCATCTCCTGACAGATCCCTTCCCTTACAGCCCCCAAATTGGTTTGCCATTTCCTTCATTTCTGTCTCTGAAGCAATCTGATCCTATCTCCATCATAGTCATAGCATGCATCATAATCTGCCTTGTGAATTAGATTATGAATTTATAAGTGGTGGGAATCATTTCTTTTCCTTAAGAAATTTTCACTGCCATGGCATTTTTCAGAAATTCATTATTTGTTGAATTAAAAGTCAAACATAGTCTTTTAATTTAATCATTTTATTGTGAGTCTAATACATAGGAAAATAGCATAAAGTTTTTAATTATATTGACTTTATAAGCTTATCTTTGGATAAGTTTCTGCTGAAGTTATAATAAAAAATGATATATAAAAACTATTATAAATAGTTTATAGCAACTTTTTCTATTTTGTATGTCTGAAAATTATGTCACACAAGAAATGCCTGAGCACAAGAAAATGCTTCAACAAAAAAAAATGACTAAGGGATTATTTGACAGCTGTCTGAAGTATGTGAAGAGTTGTCATGGGAGAGTGATTGAAATTGTTTTGTAGGTTGATTTTAACTTTCACAAAAAAGAACCAGCTTTATTAGATGAAGGTAATAGAATTTAATAGAAGCTAAAACTTTCTGAAAACTAAGGTTATGTAACAATGGGCTGAGTAACAAAATGAAGATGGACATATACATTTAGAACTGTGGAAATTACAGGACAGTGATGCTTCAGAATGTATTTCTACTATGGCTTGTAACTTGGATCAAATGGCCCTGAGGTTTTCTTGTACCTCTCTTCTTTTATGACATAATTCAGAGAAGTTAAAACATAAGGTGGTTTTAATATACGTTAAGTCATAAACAGAAACTACAGGGCAATTGATATTAGAATTCCTCTTAACTCTTTTACATTGTTCTCCAAAATATCATGAAATTGCATATGTTCCACACATTGACAAGACAAACAGATACCCATCTATCTATATGGGAAACACACACACACATATACCCAGAGATATCTCTGGAAGAGATAACAGCAAATTAACAAAATTGAAAAAAAGTATAAATGATATAAATGATAGTGAGAATTCTTTGTGTAATGTCGTAGTAGAAAGAACACACATTTTGATTCAGGTAGGCAAATTCGAATGTTGGCTTCAGGAACTCCACAACTATATGATAGAGGATAATTAGAAAGATAGCCAGTAAGGTAAGGATGAGGATAAGTTTTGAATGTGCTGACTGTGACAGAGTTTATTATTGATGCAACAGTGTTAATTGGCTTGCAGACAGAATAAATATGCCATGTAGGTGGGAATTATCAAGATAGAAAAAGTTGCTAAATATAAAGAAGAAACAGGGGTCCTTGCGTGGCTCGTGTGTTTTAGTGTCTGCCTTCGGCTCAGGTCATGATCCTGGGGTCCTGGGACTGCCCATGTTGGGCTCCCTGCTCAGAGAGGAGACTGCTCCTCTCTCCCACTACCCCTCCCCCTCACTCATGCTCTTTCTTTCTCTCTCATATGAATAAATAAAATCTTAAAAAAAAAAGAAAAAAAGTGGCTTTGATAAGTATGGGCTAGTGTGAGATAAAAATAATGAAGTAGCCACTGTTTTATTTACCTTTGTGAGGCCATAATAAAAATTAGCCTTCAAAGACTTACATAAAGTTAAAGATAAGAGAAATGCTATTTTGCATTTGAATGTCACTTCTAAATCTTAAGTAACAAGAATAAGAATGAAAAGAAGACATTACATATAATTTTATGTAACATACATATAAAATTTTCACTTTGACAAGCTCTTTATTGCAAACAAATAGCAACTTTACATTTTAAGCTGCTAGTTTCTCATAATGTAGTCAACTGGAAAGTAAATTTTTGAAAATTTTTTCCTCCTAAATGTAGAAATGCTCCAAATTATAATGGAATCAGATTGTAATCTCATTAAGGGCAGGTATCACACTGTGAGTGTGTTCTTATATATATAATATCCTATATTTGGGATAGGGTTTTTTTCATAGGATATTTGCTATAAAGTGTGCTGTTGAGAGTAATATTTTGATGGATGTCTTTATATAGTATATTAATATTTTGGTTGTTTTATAATTACTTCACTTCTTCATTTATCTTTCTCTATGAAAGGAACTCTTTTTAATTTGTATCTTAATTTGCCTACTTGTTGGTATATAAATACAGCCTTGATTCTGTTTCAAGCATGCTCATCTACTGATGAATAAAATACTTCCCAGGCAACTTAAAATAACTTTCTTCTAAGCATGCTCTTACAGACTGACCACTACTAATGTCAATGAAGACAGAATGATGTTTTCTCCTATAACACGGTTTTGTTCTATGGATGTATATCTTAATTGATAAAAATCTAGCTATTGTCTCTTGGTTTTGTCCTGAAGTGTTTCTTGATGAATCCTATTTCTTATTTCACAGTTGATTTTATATTTTTCCCCTTAGAATACGTTTTGCTTGATTCCTACTGTCTAAAGCAACTTTTTTGAATCATAGATTGTATTTATAGCTTGCACATTACAAGTGTTACTTACTGGTTATATATACATTTCTCACTGATCCCATAGGCCTGCTTCAGCATAATTTATTCCTTCCTTTGATTTTTCTTTTTTTATCTTTTCTTTCTTACTTAAAACTCTTTAATGTTATCAAATACACACATGAAAACATTTTAATACTTTAACAAAATTACTCTAAATTTTGAGAATTGATAAAGCTGATCTTAATAACAGAACCATATCTTTCATACAAAACTTTTTATTAAAGTTGGAATTTGAGTATCAAAAAACTTGCCATAAATTCTAAAAATGTTTCCGTGAGCACTTTGAAAAGTCTCTAGTTCACTGGGAGATTAAAGTGAATTCTTTTCACATGGCTGTATGATCTTTTATGCTGTAGTCTTTATAGGAATGGGATGAAGTACTTACACAGAACAGGTGTTCTAACAAGAAAAAAATTCAATTACAAGCTAAAAAGTCTAAGTGTTTGATTTTTTAGGTAATTCGTTAATCAAAATGGAAATCACGCCATAAGCTGTAACATATCATGCACACAAAAAACTAACAAATCTTGCCAGCATTAGTTTACTAATTTTCTTGCCAGTGGAATAATTACCTCAATCAGCAATACTAACTGTCCCATCAGAGGTTTTGCAAGTGTCCACTATGTGACACTTTCTTTAGAAAGGGGCCCTGGGAATGATTCTGTTATAGCATCTATACAGATTTTGTGTCTATATTCTGAGATTGCCAGCTTTCTTCTAGTATTATAGCTGGGAATTTCTGGTTTCCATGTACTTCCTTTTTTGTTTGTTTGTTTGTTGGGGGGGGTTTGTTTTGCTTGTTTTCTTAACCAGAATCCCTCCTCTTCAGTCTTTAATTTTATTCTACTAGATAGCAATGCAGATGGAGGGTTCAGGTTTATATAAAATAATGGCAGAAATATTGATTAATTGGGCTATTCTATACATTCCCTCCTCTGACAAGCAAAAGAGGGGAATATGATGAAGAATACTTCTCGCATCTCACATATCCTAGACACTCAGAATAGCCTTTGTTTCAAGGTATACAGGAAAGAAAAAAAAATACTTTCTTTGATGGCATTACCCAATTCCTGGCAAAAAAAAAAAAAAAAAAACATTTTGTAGCAGTAAAAGTGAAGACTCCAGGGCCATGTTCCTAAGTTTAATTCTTGGTTGCACAAGCTACCAGCTACTGGCAATTGACTTAACTTCTTTGTGCTAAAGTAGAATGAAAGAAATACCTACTTTTTAGGATTGTTCTAAGAATTAAACAAATTTATTCTTATAAAACCCTAGGATAGTGTCTGGCACATAGTAAGAACTCAATATGTTAGTTATGATTATTGAAAAAGTGACACTGATGATTTAGGGGGTAGATAACAGCAGAGTAGGAGGACTCAAAGCTCATCCTGAACCCTGAACAAAACAGGTAACTGTCAAATCATCCTAAATAACCCAGAAATGGACCTGAATATAGACTCCACAACTAAAGGTAAAGAAGAGCCCACTTTGAAGAAGGTAGGAAGTGCAGAGATGCAATTTGAGTGAGTAACAGATAATAGCTGCTGAGGTGGGGAAGGAGTCACGGTCATGCAGAAGGGCAAGAGACAGACTTACACACAGGAATACACAGGGAAAACAAATCCCCATAGTATTTGTCTTAGAAAGCAAGAACGGCCAAATTTCATAAGTTCTTGCTACTAGTGGGGTGTAAAGTCTGGAATTCTAAAGATCTAGGAGGCTTGGTTCAAGGAGAACCCAAGGGCATTGGGGCTGCTCTTAGAGAGAAGGCAGGGCAAATGGTGCAGGGACATAAAGCCTGGAAAGAGTGATCTGAAGAGTGCCTGGGGCACACAGTGGGTAGGTATTTGATCATCACAGAGCCCCTTCCTGAGAGGAAGCATTCACAGAGAGACCCCTCTGGGAACAAAGGAACTGGAGGATGCCACTTTCCTCTCCCATCCCTCAGTATAAGCACAGGGCAACCTGTGGGAACCAATGCAGGGCCAACACCAGACACCTAACTTGCTTACACTAAGCCCTGCCCTCCATGCTTGAGTGGAACCACCCTTCCTAGTCAGGCTTGTCTCACTGCTAGTGGGCCCTCTGTCTTAGAAGACAGGCTCACCCCTGCTCACACCACATCTCCCAACACAGGAGTTTTGAGAGCTTCAGTTTCAGCTGGTGGCAGTGGTGACAGGTCTCATTCCACATGCAAACCAGAGCACATCTAGTTAAAATGCGCCACCCTTCAAGCCAGGGACCAAACACTGCCCACAACAGGCAAAGAGAGCCTTTGCACATGGCTGGCCTGAAGGATAAAGTGGCTAGAATAAAACAGAGCACATGCAGCACATAGTAGAGACACTACCAGAAGCATCAGGTCCTGGGATCAGGGGACACTACATGGCAAGACACTACAGAACATCTTCTTCATAAGGCCATTGCCCTCAAGAATAGGAGACAAAGCTAACTTCCCTAACACAGAGAAACAGGCACAGAAATATAGACAAAAGAGAAGACAGAGAAATTTATCCCAAATAAAAGAAGAGGACAGGGCCACAGCCAAAGATCTAAGGGAAACAGATATAAGTAACATTCCTGAAAGAATATTTAAAGCAATGATCATAAGGATACTCAAAAGACTTGATAAAAGAGTAGAAGACATCAGTGAAACCCTTAACACAGAGATTTAAAAAAAAAAAAAAAGAACCAACCAGAGATGAAGAGTGCAGTAAGTGAAATTAGAAACATGCCTGATCCAAGGAACAAGGCTGGAAGAAACAAAAGGACAAATTAATAACCTAGAAGACAGACAAAGTAATCAAGATGAACAAAAGAGAAAAAAGAATGATGCAAATGAGAACAGGCTTAGGGAACTCAGGTACTCCATCAAACACAGTAACATGTGCTTTATAGGAGTACCAGGGGAAGAGAAAGAAAAGGGGGCAGAAAATTTATAGAAAAGATAATAGCTGAAAAATTCCCTAATCTGAGGAAGGAAACAGATATCCAGATCCAGGATGCACGGAGAACCCACAACAAAATCAACTAAAGCAGATCCACACCATGACATATTATAATTAAAATGGCAAAATATAGTGACAGAGAAAAAAAATCTTAAAAACAGCAAGACAAAAGAAGACAGTTGGGGGTGCCTGGATGGATCAGTAGATCAGGCGTCTGACCCTTGGTTTTGGCTCATATCATGATCTCATGGGTGATGGAATCAAGCCCTATGCCAGGCTTTATGCTCAATAGGGAATGTTTGAGGATTCTCTCCTTCAGCCCCCCAACCCCCACTCACTTATGTGCTCTCTCTCTAAAATAGATCAGTAAACCTTTAAAAAAAAAAAAAAAGGAAGAAAGAATTCAGCAACATACAAGGGAAACCCCACAAGGTTAGCATGGGATTCTCCAGCAGAAACTTTCAAAGACAGAAGAGAATGGCATAATATATTCAAAGTGCTTAATGGGAAAAATCTACAGCCCAGGATATTCTCTCCATCAAGGCTATCACTCAGAATAGAAGGAGAGATAAAGGGTTTGCCAGACAAACAAAAATTAAAGGAGTTTATGATCACTAAACCAGTCCTGTAATAAATATTAAAGGAGACTCTGAATGGAAAAGAAAGACCAAAAGTGACAGTATGAAGGTAGGAAACACAAAAGCAGTAAAAATGAATACAGTAAAATATAATTCAAGGAACTCACAAAATAAAAGCAGTAAAATATGACTACATATATCTAAGATGTGAGGAGGAGAGGAATAAAGATGGTTTCAAACTTAAATGACCATCAGTTTAATATAGACTGCTATATACAGAAGAGGTTATTTAAAACCTAATGGTAACCACAAATCAAAAACCAGTAATAAATATGCAAAGCATAAAGAGAAAGAAATCCAAATATATCACTAAGGAAAATTAGCAGAACCCATAAAAGAAAGACAAGAAAGGATCAGAGAAAATCTTCAGAAACTATCACAAAACAGGTAATAAAATGGCAATGAATACCTATCTATCAATAGTTACTTTGAATGTAAATGTGCTAAATGTTCCAATCAAAAGACATGGAGGCAGAAAGCAGATACAAAACAAAACAACAACAACCAAGAAAACCAAGACTCATCTATATGTTGCTTACAAAGATTCCTTTTATACCTAAAGAGACCTGCATATTGATAGTAAGGGAGCGGAGAAACCTTGATCATGCAAGTGGATGTCAAAAGAAAACTGGAATAGCAACACTTATATTAGAAAAGCTAGACTTTAAAACAAAGAGTGTAACAACAGACAATATAACAAATGTAAATATTTATGCATCCAACATGGTAGCATTCAAATACATAAAACAGTAAATAACAACCATAAACAAACTAATCAATAATAAATAATAACAATAAATAACAATAACAATAAATAATAATAACAACAATAAATAACAATAACAATAAATAATAAATAACAATAACACCCTGATTATATCAAAAGATCATCTAAACAAAATCAACAAGTAAACAATGGCTTTGAATGACACACTGAACCAAATGGATTTAGCTAATATATTTGGAACATTCCATCCTAAAAAGAGTAGAATACACATTCTTATCAATTGCACATGAAACACTTTCCAGAATAGACCACATACTAGGTCACAAAAGAAGCCTCAACAAATTAAAAAAAGATCAAAATGATACAGTGTGTCTTTTCTGACCATAAGACTATGAAACTAGAAGTCAATCATAAGAAAAATCTGGAAAGACTACAAGTACATGGAGGTTAAATAGCATGATGTTAAACAATGAATGGGCCAACCAGGAAATAGAAAAAGAAACTAAAAAAAATACTTAAAAACAAACAAAAATGAAAATATATTGATTCCAAAACCTTTGGGATGTAGCAAAAACAGTTCTTTGAGGGAATTTTATAGTAGTATAGGCCTACCTCAAGAAGCAACAAAAATCTCAAATAAACAACCTAACCTTACACCTAAAGGAGCTAGAAAACAAACAAACAAAAAAATGGAAAACCAGTAGAAGGAAGTAAATTACAAAGATTAGAGCAGATATATTTGGGGCACCTGGGTGGCTCAGTCACTTAAGTGTTTGCCTTCAGCCCAGGTCATGATCGTAGGGGCCTGGGATTGAGGCCCATGTTGGACTTCCTACTCAGCATGGAGCCTGCTTCTCGTTCTTCCTATGATCCTCCCCCTTACTCTCTCTTCCACTCTCTTTCTCTCTCTCTCAAAAATAAATAAAATTTTTAAAAAGATCAGAGCAGAAATAAATTACATAGAGATTAAAAAATAAATCATATCAATAAAACAGGAGTTGGATCTTTGAAAAAAAATCAGTAAAACTGATAAACCACTAGCCAGGCTTATCAAGAAAAAATGAAATAGGAGCCAAATAAATAAAATGGCAAATGAGAGAGAAAAATAACTGACACAACAGAAATGCAATCAGTCATAAGAGAATATTATGAAAACTATATGCCGACAAACTGGGCAACCTAAAAAAATTCTACATAAATTCCTAGAAACATAACCTACCAAAACTGAAACAGAAAGAAATAGAAAATTTGAACAGATCAATAACCAGCAAAGAAACTGACTCAGTAATCAAAAAAACTCCCAACAAACAAAAGTCCAGGACCAGATGGTTTCACAGATGAATTCTACCAAGCATTTAAAGGAGAGTTAATATATATTCTTCTGAAACTATCCCCAAAAAATAGAAGAGGAAGAAAAACTTCCACACTCATTCTATGAGGCCAGCATTACGCCGACACCACCACCAGATACAGAAACCACTAAATAAAAGAACTACGAGCCCAAATCCCTGATGAACATAGATGCAGAAATTCTCAACAAAATATTAGCAAACTGAATCCAACAATACATTAAAAAAATCATTCGTCATGATCAAGTGAGATATATTCCTGTGTTGAAAGGGTGGTTCAATATTTACAATTCAATCAATGTGCATCACATCAATAAGAGGAAGGGTAGACGCGCCAGGGTGGCTCAGTCAGTTCAGTGCCTGCCTTTGGCTCAAGTAGTGATTCCAGGGTCCCAAAAAAGACATCTAGATAGCAAACAGACATATGAAAAGATGCTCAACATCACTCATCATCATGGAAATGCATATCAAAACCACAATGAGATACCATCTCATACCTGTCAGAAGGGCTAAAATCAGAAACACAAGAAACAACAGGTGTCAGCAAGGATGTGGAGAAAGGGGAACCCTCTTGCACTGTTGGTGGGAATGCAAACTAGTGCAGCCACTGTGGGAAACAGTATGAAAGTTCCCCAAAAAGTGAAAATGGAACTACCCTAACACCCCTCGGAGTTCACTCAAAGAATACAAAACACCAATTCAAAGGGATACCTGTACCCCTATATTTATTGCCACATTATGTACAATAGCCAAGATACAGAAACAGCCCAAGTACCCAATGATTGATGAATGGATAAAGAAGAAGTGGTACATATCTACAATAAAATATTATTCAGCCATAAAAAAGAATGAAAATTTGCAAGGACAAATGGCAAGAGCTAGAGAGTATAATGGTAAGTAAAATAAGTCAGTCATAAAGATGAATATTATATAATTCCACTCATATGTGAAATATAAGAAACAAGACAAAGGAGGAAAGGGAGGGAGAGAGAGAGACAGCGAGCAAGAACAGACTCTTACCTACAGAGAACTGATCGTTAAGGGAGGGAAGGTGGGTGGGGATGAGTTAAACAGGTGATGGGGATTAAGGACCATGCTTGTCCTCATGAGCACAGGTAATAAATGGAATTGCTGAATCACTGTATTGTTAACTTGAAACTAATATTACACTGTATGTTAACCAACTGGAATTAAAAGAAAAACTTTTTAAAAAGTGAGATGCATGTTTATATGTCTGACTTAATCATCTTTTTGAGTACACCAAATCAGAACATACACCTAGATAAATAAATGATACGAACGGGACAGCTATGTATTAATAAATGTGGCACAGGTTCCTTACTACCATCAGAGAGCAGATTTCATGGAGAATAAACATATGCTACCTAGGATTATAAAGAATGCTCTACAAAACTGAATTAAGTTAGGTAGATAGCTATAGAGACGGACAGATAGATGGATGGAGGGAAGGAAGGGGGGGATGTATAGAAAGATACTGTTTAGCTTCATTTTACTTCTTTGTTACTTAAAACTTTCTGAGATAGTTTCAGGAAGTCTATATAGTCTTCACAAATTACTCGAGTAGGAGGTTGGGCAAAAAATTTACAAAAATGAAGAACATTATGGCAAGTACTAAAAAATTGTACTTTCCATGATAACCCGTTTGTTCCTGATCTGCACACTTTAGAAAAACAATAAATCCCCAAATAACTTTCTTTGGCTTATTAAAATTCAGATAAACATTTTCCAACTCCAGTACCTAAATTCGTGGTAAAGGAAACTGCCTTACTACAATATTTTGCATAATCTATTTGCAATGGACTCAGTATTTGTGACACTTCCCCACCTCATTCATATGTTGAAACGCTAATCCCAAAGTGATGATTTTGAAGGTGGGGGCCACGGAGCGGTAATTAAATCATAAAGGTGGAGCTCTAATGAATGGGATTAGTGCCTTTACAAGAAGAGGCTTCAGGGCCAGCTCACTCCCTTTTGCCAGGGGACACACAACAAGGAGCTGGTAGTCTACAACCCAGAATTGTGCTTTTACCAGAACCAACATAGTCTTGGCCCCTAGATCTCTGACTTGCAGGCTCTAGAACTGTGAGAAATACATTTCTCACCACGCTATGGTCATTAGTAGCCTGAACTAAGAGAGTGTTTCTTTGTATATTAAGCAATTCATAATTTTTAAGCATTTTACACATCATGTTTATTAACAACACTTAAAAGATTTTAAGGTCTTTTGAGAGGCATCATTGGACAGAGTATCTCAATTACTTCCGTCCTATAAAAAGTGGTAATAATTGTGGCATTGGTTTCATATGTGCTACATTATGTCTTTCTGCTTTATTCTCTGGTGTGTGCAATGAGACTAAAAACCCAAAATGTGAAGGAAAAGAAAAAAACTTAAAATAAACTTCAAAAACCTGTTCTAATTTAAGAGCATATTTTAAATTATACAATTCTCTAAACTTCTAATGAAAATGATAGTCATTATAATCTATCAAGTTATGTAACAAAAGCAAGTCAAAATGCAAAGAAAATAATGTATTTAGAGTTATAAAAATAGAAAGGGGCTCAGCTTTAAAAAGAAGCTTTTGATTTCATTCTGGATGTAACATACAGAACAAAAGTGCATGCATTTAGTTAATATATCCCATTTTAGACAAGAATAATTGCATTTTAATTACAGCATTTAAAACAAGATCACATTTTAGAGACTCAGGTTCCCCAAGTAAAGGTTTTAGCAAATGTCTCGGTTTAGAAATGGGTAAATGGAGGTTATTTCTAGGCAGCAGAGAGATCCCAGATGGCCAGCTTTGAGACAAATACAAAATAATATGGGAATAAATCTTTAAACCTATTTTGTGGTTCAAATTTCATGCAGTCATAAATTTGAGATCAAGTCTTATAAATATATGAAATTACCCATGCAAGCCCAAAATATCTCTATGATTACCGTACATTTTAGCTCTAACATCAAAAAGCACTTTTGACTCCTTGTGCCTTAAATTCAATCCTGGCTATTCTACAAAGAGTAGCCTCCTTTTGAATAATAGTAAAATAATAATAATAATGCAGAAATTCAAATGGAGATTTTAATGTGTCAGCAGTATTCTATAGGATTTATAGCTAATCCTAACAGCAACCTTAAGAAGTGGGAATTTTATGTTTTTAATTTTATATGTGAGAAAAATATAGCATGAGAGTTAATCTTCCCATGGACATACAGCTAATCCATAGCAAGGGCAGATAGAAATAAAAAAACCATAATCACAATGACTGTTTTGCAGTCTTCTAAGAGGCCTATTTTTTTTTAAGATTTTATTTATTTATTAGAGGGAGAGCACACAAGCAGAGGCAGAGGGAGATAGAGAAGCAGGCTCCCTGCTGAGTGGGAAGCTGGTTGCAGGATGCAGGGCTCAGACTGGATCCCAGAACTCCAGGATCATGACCTGAATGGAAGGAAGATACTTAACCTACTGAGCCACCCAGGAACCCCTTAAGAGGCCTATTCTAAAGAACTGCTTGGATTTGTTTTGGAAGAGGGTGCATCTAAACTTATAAAAAATCAGAAGAATAGAAAACTCTTTAAAGAGATTGACTTTTGCTAGTCACTGAGCCAAAACCCTAAAGTCACTGAAAGAAAGACAGTAAAGTGGCAACCAGTATTTCTGTCCTCTTCTGCTCCGAGTGCAGTTTTCATGATATTGTTTTGCAACACTCTATCTACTGAAAAGCAGGGAGTGTGTTTTGGGGGAAAAACATAAAAAAGGGAAAAGCAAAGAAAAAGAGATAAAAGCAAAATGTTCTCACCGGCTAAGTTACCTGTATTCTTTTTCAACACAAATTCAATTAAATTTATGCTAATTTTCTATTTGTACACCACACAAAAACAGCTGTACTGTTTCTTATTAAATTTGGCACATATATTTGAGATGACATGACATATACAGATGGCATGACAAAGAATAAAGAATCCATATTATGCATACAATCAATTCTGGGGCCACATGGAGCACCTCAAAGGGTTAAATAATCACTGACTAGAGCAGAGTTTCTCCAGCTTGGCACTACTGAAAGAATGAAGATGTGTCTTATTTCAGGTGATGTTAATATTAATTACTTGATTAAGAGAGTGTCTTCTGGGCTTTTCCAGTGTACACTTACTATTTTTCCCCTTGGAATTAATAAAATTCTTATGGGGAAACACTAAAAAATACAATATCCTATTTCTTATACTTTAATCCATGAATTTACCGTCCATTGTTGATTCTTCTCTATGGCAATTAGTACTGTGCTATTTGCCTAATGGTGATTTGGGAAGTCTTTGGTAAGGGAGAGTAATCCCTTTTCCCCCATTTAATCATTCATACAATAATATTTTATATTATTTGAATTCATGTATACTTTTTAGTCCGTGGCTTAAAAATCCATTACTCTTATTTATTTTGTCCTTTGAGTATGAAAATCATGAAAGTCTTAAAAACTGAAAGATGTCAGTTACTGTCAACAGATCTTGGATGCTAGGATGAGGTAGAAGGCAGAGGGTTTTGTAAGAGAACTTAAGTGATTTTTTTGATCTGTCACAATAAAAAACATTTGTCTCTTTCAATTGTCAAGGTTATTGGACTGATTTAAAGGGGCCGTCTGACCCTCTGGATCATGTACTGAGAGCCTCAGAAAGGGGTTCAGATATCTGGTAAGCAAAACCCATTAAAAACATGGTAATTTGGAGAGGATATCTGTATTTATTTATTTTTTTTTTAAGATTTTATTTATTTATTTGACAGACAGAGATCACAAGTAGGCAGAGAGGCAGGCAGAGAGAGAGAGGGAAGCATGCTCCCTGCTGAGCAGAGATCC
The DNA here is from genome assembly GCF_010015895.1 of Lontra canadensis. NCBI lineage: Eukaryota > Metazoa > Chordata > Mammalia > Carnivora > Mustelidae > Lontra > Lontra canadensis. The sequence continues at coordinate 5,274,952 of NW_022631047.1, read as the reverse complement.
CAATGTGGAGCTCCATTCCAGGACCCTGAGATCATGACCTGAGCCGAAGGCAGAGGCTTAACCCACTGAGCCACCCAGGTGCCCCAGGATATCTGTATTTAGAAAAGCATTGATTTAAGAATTTTGTCTAAAGGATTTTGGTCAGGAAGTTTTCTTTTTGGTTTGCTTCAAAATACTTGTCTTCATTATACGAAAACCTGAAATTTCATTTTTTAAGAAGTGCAGTGTAGGTCAGTTGCTAAGAACATGGGCTAGAGCCAGATAATTACAATTGGAATCTACATTCCAGCTCTGAATTGTCTAAAGATTTTTCAAGTTACTTAGACTCCCTCTAAAACCTCTGTTTTCCTAAGTTTCCTTTGCTTTGATAAAGGAGAACTTTATTAAACTGAGGGAGATAAATAAATGTAAAGTGCTTAGAGATATGTTTAGTATATAGTAAGACATTTAGAAATGATATGTGTGATTATTTTAAGAACATTTTATTTAAAGGCAAAGCTGATTAAAAATTATTAAAAGCAGGGGTGCCTGGGTGGCTCAGTGGGTTAAGCCTCTGCCTTCGGCTTGGGCCGTGATCTCAGGGTCCTGGGATCGAGCACCGCATCGGGCTCTCTGCTCAGCGGGGAGCTTGCTTCCCCCTCTCTCTCTCTGCCTGCCTCTCTGCCTGCGTGTGATCTCCGCCTGTCAAATAAATTAATAAAAAAAAATTATTAAAAGCAGGCAGAAGGCATTTTGCTTTTCCTTGAATTAAATTTGAATGACCTTAGGGAAGCTTGGGTGGCTCAGTAGGTTAAACGTCTGACCCTTGGTTTTGGCTCAGGTTATGTTCTCAGGGTCATAAGATAAAGCACCAAGTTAGGCTCCAGGCTTAGGATAGGGTCTGCTTGGGATTCTTTCTCCCTGCTTTCCCTCCCCATCTGCTTTTCACCCTGCTCTGCTCTCATTCTCTAAAATAAATAAATAAAATCTCAAAAAATTTTTGAATGACCTAAAAATACTTTGATCTATTTTCTGTAAGAAATCACCACTATAGTTATATACTTACAATGGAATATTACTCAGCCATCAAAAAGCATGAAATCTTTCCATTTGCAATGACATGGATAGAACTATAGTGTATCACACTAAGCAATCATAAGTCAATCAGAGAAGGAAAAATACTATATGATTTCTCTCATAGGTGGAATTTAAGAAACAAAACAGAAGAACAGATGGCCAGGGGGAGAAAAATTTAAAAAAAGAAAAAGAAGAGAGAAGAAAACAAACCACAAGAGACACTTAACTACAGAGAACAAACTGAGGGTTGATAGAGGGAGGTGTGTTGGGGGTGGGCTGTGATGGATATTAAGTAGTACTTGATATGATGAGCACTAGGTATTGTTTCTAAGTGATGAGTCATTGTATTCTACTCCTGAAACCAATACTGTACTGAATGTTAACCAACTAGAATTGAAATAAAAGTTTTTAAAAAAGAAATTCAAAAGAAAGAAAAATTAAACAATATAAAAACTAAAAAAAAAAAATCACAGAGAATAGAAAAAAGTCAGGACAGTGGTTGTCTCTGGAGGGAGGCAGTTAAAAATTTTAAAAAAGCAATCATTACTATCATCTCATAAAAATTACCTAAAGTCCAAGCCCTTAATTACTGGAAATATATTTTTGCCCCATTCTTTTTATTATTTCTTGGCACTTTTTCCTTCTTCCATGTCTAAATTATCTTTTCTTGTATCCACTGCTGTGCTGATGTGAGCTTGAAGTGTTCTTACCATTCAATAATTCTTTATACAACTATGGCTAGTCGACAATCCATACCTTGAGGTTTTATTTTATTTTATTGTGAATTTTAATGCCTATGGTTTTCATTTCTATAATTTCTATTTGATTCTTTTTGAATCTGCCTGCATTTTTCTTTCTCTTTTGAGGATAATGAGCTACTTGTTCTGAAGTCCCTTTCACGTTTTTTCTGATGTCTACATTTCAAGATACAAGTCACCAATTTTCTTCATCCTCCACTCTCTGGGACAGTTCATTTCTTTGCCATGTGTTGAGGTCTTTGAGTCGGAGTTTACATATCCTCAGCAGGCAGGACTTTCCATGGAGTCCCTGTGTTTCGGACTGCAGGATGACCCTCCTGAAGACCATTCTGCATTCACCACCGCCAAGGCCCTATGCGTCTGGATCAGTGTTTATATACTGATTTCTCAGCTGATGTCCCTCACTACTTTGGTCATATGAATTTGGACCCTACAGCGAGGTGCTACCATGAGGTTCCAATTTTTCAAAGAGGAAAGTTTTCACCTAAAGTCATAAAAGTCAGCAAACCCTTTTGCTGTTTTCTGAAATAATGAATCAGTGTACTTTTTTTTCTTTTCAAGTCCCCATTCTTCATTGCTTTTGTCTTTATGCAGATAATAAAGCTCTAGCTCAGCTAATTATTTATAACACAAAGCCTGACTTCTCTCTCTCTCTCTCTGCCTCTCTATATTGGGCTTTTGTGACACTGTAAGATGACGAAGTACTGGCTACTAATCTCTTGTTCATTTCTAACAGAAGGTATCAAACTCAGTTATGTATACACACTTTAAAATACTTTTTATTTTATCTAACATCTGTATGTGTTTAAAAAACATAAGGTGGTTCTTTCCACATCAGCTCACTCTATCATAATGGCTGGCGTCTACTGCCAGTTTCTAAGACTGGCTATACTAAGACTAATTTTATTTAAGAGTTAAGGAAATTGAATTTACAGCAATAACTTAAGTACTCATTTAACCTACCTATTGTTGTGTCTTGAAGAAGACTCTGTACCTAGGACTCAGGAAATGTACCTGATATTGACTAAAGAGCTCTGAAAAGGGACACCTTCCCCTGAAAATGCAGAATCTGATTTCTGTGATGATCACCAATTTCAGAAGTCAGTATAGTTCCTGTGAAGGTTAAAATGGTCTTCTCTCTAACCCGACTCTTTCTCTCTGTGTATATAATTATATAATAACTGTAAGGGAATATAAAGCTTCTGTAATTACAACTCTAATCTCTTTTGCTTATTTGTCAGTAAATTACTTAATTATTTTGTTAATGCATTTATTCATGGCTCATCATTTTTAAGGAAAGGTTTTAAAATAATAGACAGTGTTATGTAGTGTTTAAAAGTTCTTATGTGAATTCATTAATATTAAAGACACAATTATCTACCTAAAACTGGGTGAAATTTCATGGGACAGCTGTCTCAATGAAATATTAAGATATAATTTTAATTTTTAAAAGCTCTACTAATTTAGGGGCACCTGGGTGGCTCAGTCAGTTGAGCATCTGCCTCGGCCTCGAGCCATGATCCCCCCATCCTGGGATGGAGCCTGGCCTCAGACTCCCTCTTCGTGGGGAGTCTGCTTCTCCCTCTCCTTCCTCCCCTCCACCATACATTCGCATGCATGTGTGTGCCTGCACACTCTCTTTCTCTCTCTTCCTGAAATAAAATCTTTAAAAAAAAAAAAAGCAAAAGATCTACTAACTCTTATTATTCAATTTCTATAGCTATTAAGTTGTTTTTAGTACTCACTGCTGTGAGCCTTGATAAAACCAGATTCCAATCACATATGCTTGAACTTCTTGGAGTGAAGGTTTTTCAGATGCCAATTTTATATGTCAGAGGGCTCACCGTTCCTATTATGCCATCCCCCATTTAAAAATTATAGATCAAAGTTCTTCCTTCTGCATAATGTTACATAATTTTCAATCAACAATAAAAAAGCATCAGCTTTTTTACCAACCATAGAGATGAGCAGAATATATAGAAGAAAAATAACTTTTCGTGCATAATAGGCATTTCTAGATCTCCTGTTGTGTCCCCAGACAGTAAGTCTAGAAATGAAACCACCCTCTAGATTATATTACCATGAAGAACTATATGCCTCAAGTCTTTTCTGACTCTCCATGTTCCACAATGCATTTTGAAAAATTTGTTTCAGCCACCAAAAGTTCAACAAATTTTGGATCTCTGTCCATCACAATCTTCTAAACTCTGAAAAATGACAAAAATATGTTTATTCTTTAGCCCAACATTGCTTTGGGTCCAGAGTTTATCTGATTACTGCCTATTGTATATTACTTTAGTCTTGGTACAGAATACAACCTTCTTTCTTTTGTTCTTCAAAGCACAGATAACTGGCCTCTGCCCGTCTGTTTCCCCCCTGCTGTAGTACCAGAAGCAGGTTTGATGGATATTCAAGCAAATAACTCCTTATAGTGCTATAAGGAAATATGTTTTTTTAAGATTTTTTTTTTAATTTATTTTTCAGAGAGAGACAGCGAGAGAGGGAATATAAGCGGGGGGAATGGGAGATGGAGAAGCAGGCTTCCCGCTGAGCAGGGAACCCAATGCAGGGCTATATCCCAGGACCTTGGGACCATGACCTGAGCTGAAGGCAAACGCTTAAGGACTGAGCCACCCAGGTGCCCCAGGAAATATTTTTGAAGATTAAATACTTCACACTGTGAACAGACTAGGTGGTATTCTTTTTAGCTATAAAGTTCTGTGATACTCTGATCACATATAGGTATCACAGCACAGCTGTTTGTAAACAAAGATACAGTAGCACTTCCATTCCACATTATTTCCTTTATAAATTTCATCCCATTTCCTTAATATAGTAGATATAATATTGTAGAGAAATAACAATGTAAATTAATTATAATAAGGACAAGACGGTAATGAAATTACATTTTATTTTTCTATATATCACTCAGGAATGTGTTGGTCAGTGCATATACGTGATGAGTAACTGCTTGTTTCCTTTGCACAGTATCTGCTGTTACATGGTAAAAATCCTAAGAACATGAACTTTGTGTTATTTAAAGCTGTAATCTCACAGCCTGGCTTAGTGCCTCGTAGGCTTTCTATATTGAAGGAGTGATTTGGGTATTAGAATATTAATAAGATTATGACTTGCTATGCTACTCTTAATAACCATCCCATAGCTTTTGAATGAATATGAGATTCTAACTAGCTTCTCCTTAGCTAGCATCTCCCATTAAACCCTGCCCACTAAACATGAATAAATATATAACTAGCTAATTAACTAATTTTTGATATCCCTAAATTAGGGAATTACTAACTTTCAATATATAACCATCTCTTCAAGAGTTGCCATGCTGTATTATCCAGAGGGAGTGTCTCTGAAAGCTATAAAACCTAAAGGTTAGTCTACTACCTGTTAAAGAACTAAATGACCTGTAACTCTCAGACATACTTTAAGCCACCTCAACTGATATGAGAGCAGAGCCAGAAGGCCACAGAACAAAAGTGAAATTCCAAACAAGATGACATTTTATTTCACTGATGATGACAGAGACTCTTTTTCAAAGTGATAGGCATACAGCAGCAAGTCTCAAACCTTTCTCATTATTGCCCCTTAAGGAATATTTTATTGCACATTTATTTTTCCTAATTACCTTTTTCCCATGAAATTTTAATGCCATAGACACACTGTGGGTATGGGAATGTGTGTGTGTGTGTGTGTGTGTGTGTGTGTGTGTGTATACTATAGGTATAGTTGTGCTTTATACATAAAAAAGCAATTTTTTTTTTTTTTCACATAACAACCCTTTTCTTTTCCCCCTTCGGGACAAAAGCATCACACTAAGAATGGATGGCATATACTAATATCCCAAAGTTCTGGCTTTTAGCATTGCCAAAATGTTGAAGGTATCATTCTAAGAATTGACGAAAACCATGGGAGGTGAGCACGAGTATCTCTTAAACATATATGTAAGATGTAAGGATGAATGTGAGGATGTATGCATATGGGTATATGTCGTTATATGGAGTTGTAATGGCTCTTAGTGAAACACTCTGAGTGTGGTGGACAGGATTCTAAAAGCTGGAGGCAAGAACACTGCTCAACATTTGGGGAACAGTTTTACTATGCTTCGATTACCTAGATCTTTGTATCCATATTCTCGCTTGAGTAAACTCACCATCAGAGATGAGAATGACAGTCTCATTGTGCAACTTATTCCCAGCTAGAAATCCCAAGAAAGATGGGAAAAAAGCAGATGAGCATAGAAGGATGACAATGCTTTTATAGACAAGGTGGGATAGGGATTCTGGGTGGCTCAGGTGGTTAAGCCTCTGCCTCTGCTCAGGTCATGATCCCAGAGTCCTGGGATTAAGCCCCAGGTCAGGCTCCTTGCTCAGCGGGGGTCTGCTTCTCCCTCCTTTTATGCCCCTCCCTGATCATGCTCTCTTGCCTTCACTCTCTCAAAAATAAATAAATAAAAAAATCTTTAAAAAAAAAAAAAGATGGGATACCAGTTGTTACAAAGGATGAACAGGAACACAATAGTGTGATACGGGTCTGGTTCTCACTTGTGTAGTCCAAGAGAAAGATACTGTCTTACTCAATATGCAATAATGATACCATATTGGTTATGAATAAAATTGCTGCTTACATAAGATGGGTAACATAACAAAATGAACCATTTATAAGGTAAACAAAGGTATCCCAGGGTCTGTACATCTGGCTATGTAAAGCAAAATTTCAGGTAGAAAAGAATCACAGATAGTGTGTTTAAATTCTTATCATTTTAAAATTAATTCATGGTAGGCTAGATTGAATAAGGTACAGAATTACATTTTGAAAAGTCTTTCTTTTCTTTTATCCTTTCTATCTCCCCCCACCCTTTCCCTTCTGACATAATAATTCAGTTAAAAAAAAATAGGTGGGAGCTGACGGGCAATCTACTGAGGAATGGGGGTCATGTGGGAAGATGGAAGGGTGAAAAATGGGCCAGGCCCAGCAGGAAGAATCAGAGCTGAATCTGAGAGCAGAGATGCTAAAGGGGATGGGGAGACAGTGGTGACACACCGAGACTGGCTCCATATTCTAGAGACTAATTTAGTAAGTAATTATATTGAGAATATTGAAAGCCAGCTTTGTCATTGTCAGACAAAGGAGATACACATAGGAAAAGGATACAGCTATGGAGAACGCTGTAATACTAGATTAGAATTAGAAGAATGGGTGTGAACATACAAATATGTAGAGAAAAGTACAGATGTAGAAGTCTATGAGAATGTATATCTACATATATTTTCTAGCTCTGTCCAAAACTGATGAGTACCTAGCACTGGATTTGCTTCATAAATTTGGTTCCCCACAAAAAGGGAGCACAGCTTTTTAGATAAAAGAAAGACTGAAGAATGATAGAAATATGTCAAAAAGACACAGAATTCATCTTAAAGAGGTTCCTGTGGAACAACACCTATAATAATGTGTGCATCAAAATAATCTATTGAATAAAACACTGACTCATGAGTTCATAGTGATATCAATGAGTGATAGAATGAATGGAAGAGAAAGGTATCTTTTGCAATAAAAATGCAACAAATAAAAGTAGAAGAAATAATGGAATTAGAAATGTACCATTAGGTGACAATAATAATTCATTCAATTCAGAAAAATCAGTGGAGATAAGTTTTTAAGGAACAGGACTTACACAGATTTAGTTTACCTCTTATAAAAATTATTACTTCAATGGAGAAAATATAGTACTCTCTCAAAGGAAAAATTTAGTAGACACCGATTGATTTAATCAAGTGAATAGAGTTAGCTTCTCAAGTAATGGGAAACTGAAATCATATGGGACCTAATATAATGCAAACCAAAGATCAAAGCATCATACCTTGACAAACACATCAAAATACACAATCTGAAGCTAGTAATCATGATAGATCAGATAAACCCAAACTGAGAAATATTGTACAAAATTACATATGCAATATGCAAACATTTCAAGATCACAGAACTCAAAGAAAAACTAAAGAAAAAGTGTTAGGGACTGGAGTATAATAAACCCAACAAATACACATGGCCTGAAACTGATTTAACTTTTCCATGAACAACATTAACTGGAAACACCTGAGTGAGGTCTGGGGATTAGACAGTAATACCATATCAAATTAATTGTCTTATTTTCTTTGTTTTATTGTCTTTATACATTCTGTTCATAGAATTGACACACTGAAGTGTTACCTGATGATGGGCCATCATGTCAGCAACCTCCTCTCAACTGTCTCAGGGAGAAAAGCTATCTGTACTAAATTTGCAACTTTTCTGTAGCTTGAAATCATTCCAAAGTAAAAACTGTCTTTCCTTTTATAAAAATATGTAATTTTTACAAATGTGATTTTAGGAAATTAATAGCATAAAACTTTTTCTTGCAGAGATTCTTTGGGGACTCGTGTCCAGTTCTGTTTGTCACTAATTAAATATGTAAGATTGTCTGGATCCTCTAAATCTGCTAATAAACCTCCCATTTTAGGAGTCCTGACTTATATTAAGTCTGTGCGGAAGCTATGACCATTTTACTCTCATTTCAGGTTTTTCCTAGGTCCAAACTCAGTGTAAGTTGTTTATAAGAACTGAAGAACACTTTGGAAAAGTATATTTACTCTTGTTGCCATTTAGAGTGTCTTTCCTGAATAAATTTGGCTTAACTTTCCTGTACCCATTTCCTTCTTAGAGAATTTCCAAGAATTCCAAGAGTTCTATAAATGAAATGTTAATTTTCCAAATTATCTAACATACTATAGGCTTTTAACTTCATACTATAGACTTTTAACCTCATACTCTATCCCAGTTAGATTTCTATTCCTGGACCATACCTTGGTCTCTAACTGCTGTTAGACTTCATGGATGCCGAGTCTTCAAATCTTAGAAACTTTGAGACAAATAATATTGGACAGAACTTAAAGCATTCCTCATTATGCTAACGTATCTATTTTCTATAATCAAGACAATGTGGAATACCAGCCACACTGCCATAAACTTTAGACAGTATGATTTTGTCTGTTTTGAATTTTCTCTTAGCAACTGCAGCTGAGAATATGAAACTCTTCTAGTGTATTTCTTTTTTATCCCTTTTTAAAAAGTTTTTAAATTCCAGTTAACATTCAGTGTAATAGGGGGGCTTGGGTGGCTCAGTCATTAAGCATCTGCCTTCGGCTCAGGTTGTTGATCCCAGCATCCTGGGATCGAGCCCCGCACATCCAACTCCCTGCTCCCCGAGAAGCCCGGTTCTCCCTCTCCCACTCTCCCTGCTTGTGTTCCCTCTCTCGCTGTGTCTCTCTCTGTCAAACAAATAATTAATTTTTAAGAAACCATTTGGTATAATATTAATTTCAAGCGTACAATATAGTGATTCAATACATCCATATAATACCTGGGGCTTATCACAAGTGGCCTCCTTAATCCCCATCACCTATTTAACCCTTCCCCCACCTTCCCTCTGGTAACCATCAGTTTATTCTCTATAGTTAAGAGTCTGCTTCTAGGTTTGTCTCCTTCTCTCTTCCCCTGCCTCCCCATGATCATTTGTTTTGTTTCTTAACTCCTCTAGTGATTTCCTAACCAAAAGATAAATGTAGTTGAAACCAGGCTCTTCATTTTTTCCGGTTATCATTAGAGTTTAGTATGGACAGGTATATTGTAGCCAGTCATAGAACAAAGTTGTTTCTTATATTTTGATTTCTAGCAGATTAGTTTTAAAGGAAGAAAAAGTAGATCCCAGATCAAAAATAGGTCTTGACCACTTTTCCTACAAGAAAAACACCTATTACTATACATAAGGGACTATAATAAATATTTACAGAATCAACACAAATTGAAATAAGATCAAAATGACTTAAAGTATTCTGTACTGTTTTGTAAAATGCTAAGCCTCTGGCTTAGTGTCTAGTTAAAGACAGCTGTAGATGAGTTTGCCAAGAAAGTGAATACTTATATTACCTTGTTCACTAGAAGGATGTATTTTATGTCTTCAGGTATGGCTCAAGTACTTGTTTGTTTGTTAACTGCTCAATTACTTAATGATCATATGCTTACTGAAATATTACTCACGTATTAATTCACTGGGTAGCTACTAAACACTGTACCAACCCTCTGCAAGGTGATGAGTATACAGAGATAAATAAAAAAAGAACCTGCATTCTCAGAACTCACGACATGGCAGGGAGGTGGATCCATACATACTTTTACAAAGAAAGAACCTACGAACAGCATTTAAAAAAGGGGGACTAATATTTATTAGGGGCTTAATTCTTCAAATAAGACTTAATTCTTTACATAAGCCATTTCACTTTATTTCCACAAGCACCTATTAAATAAGAATCAGTTTATTTGTTCACCAAATAAAAATATGAACCTTTACAGTATGTTAAGTATTTCTTGGTCCTAGAGATAAAGCTGTTAGCAAAGTAGACAGACTACCTTTCCTTGTGCAGTTAACATCTCTTGGGGGAGGGAAAAACAAAAATAAGCAAATTTTTTAAAAAATAAGCAAAATAAATACGCAAGCCATATAAGGAGTGTAGTAGGAGCTACGGAGAAATGAAAGATGATAAAATTGAACTCCAGCACTGGGAGGTTACAGTTCTAGCTGGATAAAAAGACATTTTTTTGTTATGTAATATTTAATAATTTATTAGATTATTATTATTAAATATAGAAGCCAAGGTCAGAGCAGGTAATTTAATTTGCTGAAGGTCACACAAGATCTAGAAGAGCCCACATTTAAATAGAGTTCTTAAGACCTCCTTTTATTGCCGATAGAGCTTATGACCTACCAAGTGCCTATTCCTGCCACCACAGCAATTTTACAGTTTCTCTAAAAAAAAAAATCATTTCCTTCTCCTCTTAAATATTCTTTCATCAATTAGATTAAAAAGAGGAATATGTTATTGAACTGCCTTCCCTACCAGCAGTCGAAAATCTACAGATCTTGGATAACCCTAGAGCAAGAGCTCATACACTGTTTCTAAAGTATGCTACTCGGTTACCTGACTGATGGTAGGGTGACTTTTGGAAGTCTGAAGTGTAGCACTGTGCTTCTGACATTTTGTGACTGCTTGGCTTTTCTAAGTACAGCAGAGCATGTTGTAAGGCATTTCAAGCTTTCCACCTCGCTGTGAGTCAAAACACATCTGGCAGCAAGACCAATAAATCTGGCAGTCAGCCAGAAAGTCTGACAGCAAATCCCTTTTGAGAGTCAGCCTGGTGGAGCATGAATAAGGGAAGTTCACCATTATGCCGATCTACTTGGCAACCTGCATCACCTCTATGTCCAGTTCTTCAACCCTCCGTATTGTTTCTTTATAAACAGGACAACGATTTCAAGTGGCTCAGGATTTTTCTAGCAGCTCTTATTCAACCCGAGAGGATTAGCCTTTTCCTCTGACCAGAGCTAGTTGCCAGGTCACCATTTAAGCCCCTCAAAGCCATCCCAGTTGATTATAACTGTTGTTTTCTTTGTTATTGAAGGATTTGTACTTTCTTTTTGGCCATGAGTCTATCCAGAGCGAATAAGATCTGTTGGACCAGGACCAGTCCTGTGAATTTTTCAAGTACCACACAGTGCCACACTATCCTGAGTTGGTTAATGCTACAAAACTCTTCCAGAAGCCTTCTGAAAAAGTTATGTGGAATACCCACAAAAAGAAAGCATACACCGTTTTTCAGAGCCATTGCTCAAGAACATTTCTGGTGTTTCAAATCAAACTGGAAACACCGTAAGTGAGGTAATGATGGGAAAGAAAACCCTATATCCCATTCCATCTTTTTTTTTTTTTTTTTAAGATTTTATTTATTTGACAGAGAGTTAGAGATCTCAAGTAGGCAGAGAGGCAGGCAGAGAGAGAGGGGAAAGCAGGCTCCCTGCCAAACAGAGAGCCCGATGCGGGGCTCGATCCCAGGACCCTGAGATCATGACCTGAGTCAAAGGCAGAGGCTTAACCCACTGAGCCACCCAGGCATCCCCCCATCTTATCTTTTTTTCCCATGGGAGAGCCTATGCTTTCTGGAATTTATTAGAGAACTATCCATTGTCTGGCATAACTCCTAAACTTTCTCGAGAGAAGTTTGTAGCATCTTTGCTTTATGTATTCTTACATCTTTCTAATATTAATATACTACTACTAATATATTTCAAGTCAAATTTTATAAACCATTTTATTAGCTTGGAAATACAATTTTATAATATGACAGATTACATAGCAATATAAGCTTGTCATTTTAGATGAGAAGTCATTAAAAATATCTCAACTTTTAGAGTTTTAGTCAGTTTTACTACCTACTATGTCAAACCTCTCAAATTTCTAAATTTCCATAACGATTATAGTTCAGTGAATGCTTTAATGCTCATGTTATGCTCTGACTCCCATAGCAGTTGAATGGGTAGGTGAAAGGCAATAAATGTGTGCCCTGAATTCATTTTAATACTTGCTCTTGATGTCTTTATTTACTTGCTTACTAACAACTTTCCAAATCCAAGGGAAGCTTCTGAAATGGTTACCGGACAATCAGAGGGTATCACAAATCCATGTGTATCCCTTGTCACTTTTAATAATTTTAGACTCTTTCTCCTTCATGGAATTTTAGAATATCAAAGCTAGAAGTTTCCTAGAGAGGTTATTCAGTGCATTTACCTAATTTTACACATGGGAAGACAGAGGTAAGAGAATTCAATTGTTCAATGTTACATAGATACACATAATAGATATTTGGCTATATGGTAAGTGGTATTCTAAGATGGTTTCCAAGATTTCTACTTCATTTTATACATTCTTGCATAATCCCCTCCATTTGATTGTAGGTGAGAGAAATAAATTTTGGAGATATAATTCAGATCCCTAATAAGTTAACTTATGTTGATCAAATGGAATATAGCTTTGGTGGGCCTGACCAAATTAGATGAACTCTTTAAAAGAAGATCTAGAGATCAGAGGTAAAATAAAGCAAGGAAACAGGAATTCTCCCACTAGAAGAAAAAAAAATTCTGTAAACTGCCTAGAGAGGAAACTATATAGCAAGAACTGTAAGGCGGCCTCTAGGAGCCGAGTGGCTCCCAGCTGGTGACAATAAAATGGAAAATTCAGTCCTACAAGGAACTGAATTCCACCAACAACTCGTGAGTCTGGAAGAGAACTCTGAGCCCAAGAGGAGTTTTTCGCCATGACTCATTTCAGCCTAGTGATACCCTGAGTAGAGAACCCAGCTGACCTATCCCTGGACTCCTAACCCATGAAAGCTGTTAAATAATAAATTGTATTATTTTAGGCAACCAAATTTTCATTACTTTCTACACAATAATAGAAAGCTAATATAAACTATAACCCAGGTTTTCATATTCCAAGGTCAATGACTTTTTGCATGTATTACCCAAACTCTGCTAATACCACAAGTGTAATAAAATTAGGGACTACATAAAGCAAACCCAGATATGACTACTTTTAATATGACTCACCATTCTCGGCATATTTTTGGACATTTACTTTACATGTCCAGATTGTGATAGAACACAATCTGTTACCATCTGTGAATCCATATACATTCTCATTCATTCATTGCTTCCTTAAAAGCAAAACTAATGTGTATATTTTCCTTATTATATTTCTAGTACCTGATGACATAAACACTAAATGCAATGAAGTCAAAAGAATATCTGGTTTCCATGGGAGAGATAAATGTGATTTCCTAAGGGTAAATGTAAAAGGAAAGGAAGGTGTAACAGAGCTAAGAAATTGATACATTAAACTCAGAAAAGGAAATATTCCCTGTTATTCTCAATTTGAAAGCCTGATTCTTAATTCAAACCACACAGATCTGTACTATTTTTTCCAAATTTGCCAGATACGCCTTTAGGAAAACCAGTTAAGTTCCTTTTGACTCTGCTGGTTTCCCTCTGTAGACTGGAAAAAAAGTATCTCTACCATACAGAGAAGCTTTAACACATAAAACTGAAACAATTTTCTGCAGGCATATACTATGTTATTCTTGGGAGGTGGACGGGAGATGGTGGAATGGGAAGATTTCCTCCCACTGACAAGGCAAATGGACAGCTACTTATGGAATAATTCTTACTGAAAGAGAATTGAAAACTAGCTGAACAGTCCCTCCAAAACAACAAATAAAAGGACCACATTAAGACAGGCAGGAAAGGCAGAGATGCTGTCTCACCAAAACCCCCACCCTGGACAGAAACCACAATAGGGAGGGATCTCATGGGCCTAGAGCCTCTCCCTGAGGAGTGTGGGGTTTGTGCCCCACAGTAGGCACCCCAACCCAACCCTTGGGACCTACACCAGAGAAACAAGGCTCCCAAAACACTTAACCCTGGAAACCAACCAGGCTCACAACCAAGATACCCACAGGGACATGAGGATCTGAGATACTCCTTGTGAGGGGCTCATGGGTAGACTCGCTCATCCTGGGATGCAGTGCAGAGGCAGCAGTTTGAGAGGTAACAATTATACGTGAAAGAGCTTCATTTGCTAATCTTAAAGGGTCTGCCAGAGGAAAAGGACCATTTGGGACATTCTCTAAGGACAAAGTAGCTGGCAAGTGCCAATTTTACATTCTTCCTCTACAGCCTCACTAAAACCTTACTAAAAATAGTGCCCCAATCCCAGCACTATCTTCCTGCCTCAGTAAACCTGCCAGCAAGATCCTTTCCCCAGCATGCACTCCCTGCATGCTACAGTTGTGGACATGCCCCACCTTCAGCCCTCTCCTGCAGCCTCACTAACCCCTGTGGATGACTGCAGGCAGATGAACACAGTGTACAGGGGATGTTCCTTGATCACCTGGCTCTGGTGGCCAGAAGAGGTTGTATTCCTACACAGAGCTATAACAACTGGAAAGACAGTTTTGGGCAGGCTACTACACCCAAGGAACTACACAGATAGCATATTGGAGCACACCCCTAGTCTGCCTGTGAAAAAGGCCTATCTACTTGTCCTGGAGCTCCAAGCCGAAGGACAGGCTTCAGGTTTACCACACAATAGAGGCTATAAAGGATACAGGGAACACAGGCAGGGAAACAACCTTCTGACACCCTCCCTAGGCCTTATTACAGCTCCCTGGTACCTCCAAGGAAGGAGTTTATACACTTGCCTAAAGCCTCAATTTCTGCAACTGTCACCTAAGGGACACTACATATTTTGTGGTCTGGAAGGCAGCAGGACTTGCCACTGTGGTTTCACAAGACTAGATATATTTGTAATTTTTAAAACCTACTGCCATAGGATCTGGCTTCCAATCAGCCTGAAACTAGGTGTTGAGATCATCTACTTGTAGGTCTTGGCACAGTCTCAAGAGCTAAGACCTATTAAGAATAAATCAGGCAACTTAGACAATCACAAAGGTTTGAAAGACCACCAAGAGGAGGGCAAGGTTAAATGATAAGTTTATCTCCTGCATAAGGCCACTCATCAAAACTAGGAGAGGCAGCTGTTTCATCAAAATAGAGAGAAGTAGCTCTTTCATTTATAATCCAGTTACCTCTCAAACACAGAAACAAACATAGAGAGTCAAGCAAAATAAGGTAAGAGAGAGCTATGTACCAAATCAAAGTACAAGACTAAACCTCAGAAAAAGACCTTAATGAAA
This sequence comes from Lontra canadensis, assembly GCF_010015895.1. Lineage (NCBI taxonomy): Eukaryota > Metazoa > Chordata > Mammalia > Carnivora > Mustelidae > Lontra > Lontra canadensis. Next base: position 5,259,509 of record NW_022631047.1, on the reverse strand, counting down.
TGATAAAAATTGAAGAATTCAAAGCAATGGTCATAAAAATACTCACCACATTGTGTATCAACTGTATTTAAAAAATAGTAACTTTTAAACAGTTCAAACAAAAATGCTTACCAAACGCAGGAGTAAAATTACTGCATTTGTTATCTCTAAGAATTTTTATGGTGTCAGATCTCCATTTAAGTCTTTAATCCATGGTGAGTTTATTTTTGTGAATGGTGAAAGAAGATGTTCCAGTTTCATTCATTTGCATGTTGCTGTCCAGTTTTCCCAACATCATTTGTTGAAGAGACTGTCTTTTTCTTATTGGATATTCTTTCCTCCTTTGTCAAAGATTAACAGACTATATAACAATAGGTTTATTTCTGGGTTTTCTGTTCTATTCTATTGATCTCTATGTCTGCTTTTATGCCAGTACCATACTGTTTTAATTACAACCACTTTGGTAGGGGTAACGGGTACATACCTCAATATCATAAAAACCATTCATTAAAAACCGATAACAAATATCATTCTCAATGGGGAAGAACTGAGAACTTTTCTCCTAAGGTCAGGAACATGGCAGGGATGTCCACAATCACCACTGCTATTCAGCATAGTACCAGAGGTCCTAGCCTCAGCAATCAGATAACAGAAAGAGATAAAAGGCATCTAAATCGGAAAAGAAGAAGTCAAACTCTCACTCTTTGCAGATGACATGCAGATGTGGAAAACACAAAAGACTCCACTCAAAAACTGCTAGAACTCATACAGGAATTCAGTAAAGTGTCAGAGTATAAAAGCAATGCACAGAAATCGGTTGCATTTCTAAACACCAACAACAAGACAGAAGAAAGAGAAATTAAGGAGATGATCCCATTTACAAATGCAACCCAAACCATAAGATACCTAGGAATAAACCTAATTAAAGAGGCAAAGAATCTGTACTCAGAAAACTAGAGCATACTCATGAAGGAAATTGAGGAAGCCACAAAGAAATGAAAAAAGTTCCATGCTCATGGATTGGAAGAACAAATATTGTGAAAATATATATGTTACCTAGAGCAATCTGCACATTTAATGCAATCACTATGAAAATACCACCAACTTTTTTCAAAGAAATGGAACAAATAATCCTAAAATTTATGTGGAACCAGAAAAGACCCCAAATAGCCAGAGAAATGTTGAAAAAGAAAGCCAAAGTTGGTGGCATCACAATTCCAGACTTCAAGCTCTATTACAAAGCTGTCATCATCAAGACTGTATGGTACTGGCATGAAAACAGACACAGAGATCAATGGAACAGAATGGAGAGCCCAGAAATGGACCTCCAACTCTATGGTCAACTAATCTTTGACAAGGCAGGAAAGAATGTCTAATGGAAAAAGACACTCTCTTCAACAAATGGTGTTGGGAAAATTGGACAGCCACATGCAGAAGAATGAAACTGGACCATTTCCTTATACCACACACAAAAATAGACTCAAAATGGATGAAAGACCTGAGTGTGAGACAGAAATCCATCAAAATCCTTGAGGATTTTCTCTTCCTCCTCAACAACAGCAACTTCTTCCTAGAAACATCACCAAAAGCAAGGGAAACAAGGGCAAAAATGAACTATTGGGACTTCCTCAAGATGAAAAGCTTTTGCACAGCAAAGGAAAGAGTCAACAAAACCAAAAGACAACCAATAGAATAGGAGAAGATATTTACAAATGACATATCAGATAAAGGGTTAGTATCCCAAATCTATAAAGAATTTATTAAACTCAATACCCAAAGAACAAATAATCCCATCAAGAAATGGGCAGAAGACATGAACAGACACTTCTGCAAAGAAGACATCCAAATGGCCAACAGACACATGAAAAAGGCTCAACATCACCCGGCATCAGGGAAATACAAATCAAAACCACAGTGAGATATCACCTGACACCAGTCAGAATGGCTAAAATTAGCAAGTCAGGAAATGACAGGTGTGGGACAGGATGCAGAGAAAGGGGAGCCCTCCTGCACTGTTGGTGGGAATGCAAGCTGGTGCAGCCACTCTGGAAAACAGTAAGGAGTCCTCAAAAAGTTGAAAATAGAGCTATCCTATGACCCAGCAATTGCTCTACTAGGCATTTACCCTAAAGATACAAATGTAGTGATCTGAAGGGGCACATGCACCCGAATGTTTATAGCAGCAATGTCCACAATAGCCAAGCTATGGAAAGAAACTAGATGTCCATCAACAGATGAATGGATAAAGAAGATGTGATACACATACATACATACACACATACAATGGAATACTAGGCAGCCATCAGCAAAACCCAAAAACTTGCCATTTGGAAAACATGGATGGAACTAGAGGGTATTATACTAAGCAAAATAAGTCAATCAGAGAAAGCCAATTATCATATGATCTCTCTGATATGAGGAATTTGAGAAACAAGATAGAGGATCATAGGGGAAGGGATAGAAAATTGAAACAAGATGAAATCAGAGAGGGAGACAAACCATAAGAGACTATTAATCTGAGGAAACAAACTGAGGATTGCTGGGAGGGAGGGGGATGGGAGGGATGGGAGTGGCTGGATGATGGACACTGAGGACGGTATGTGCTATGGTGAGTGCTGTGAATTGTGTAAGACTGGTGAATCACAAACCTGTACCCCTGAAACAAATAATACATTATATGTTAATAAAAAAAATTACAACCACTTTGTAATGTAATTTGAAGTCTACAATTATGATACCTCCAGTTTTGTTTTTCTTTATTCAAAATTGCTTTGGCTATCAGTCTTTTGTAGTTCCATACATATTTTAGGATGATTTGTTCTAGTTCTGTGAAAAATGCGGTTGGTATTTGATAAGGATTGTTTTAAAGCTATAGATTGCTTTGAGAAGTATGGGCATTTTAACAATATTTGTTCTTCCAGCCCAATGTAACTTAGTCCAGTACCACAAATTTAAGTACATAAATCTAATCATCATATGACTTAGCATTTTTAAGTTAAATGTTTGAATCTATTAATATTTGTATATTAACTTAATTACTTTCTAGCTTAAAAAAATGTGCCATTTAATGTTTGGATTCAGTTTCTCCCTATGTCTACATCATACTTGCCAGTAATTTAGGCCCTGAGGACAAAAGCATTAAACTGTTTCAGGAGTTACCATATATAATTATTATGCCAAATTTATAAAGTAAATACTATTTCTTATTTTTAACAGTTGAGTAACAACTTCAGCAAACTTAAGAAATTTCTCCTAGTTCTTGCAGTTAATAAATGTGAGAAAATTTGACCAAACCCAGTCACATGGCAAAGGCCAAAGTAAATAATGGGAAGAACAACAACATAAGAGCTTCATTTTGAGTAGCTTGATTCCTTGAGGGACAGCAAAGTAAAAGTCTACTAAATGATTATTTTATCCAGTTGAATATTAATAAGTTCAGAGAACTTCTTATTTAGAGATTTCATAAACACTTTACCAAGACACGTTTTTATTTGCTATAATAGTCATAGAAATGTACATTAGACTTTCAAAATATTATAATGTATGCTTAGAATTATAAAACTTCTAAACATTTTTTAGATATTCTTGACTCATATTTATTTGTTCATATTTATCATGCACTATTAGGTACTCTAAAATATGAAAGTAAATGATGAGATAGACATATTTACTGTGCTTATGAATGCCAAAGGGACATTAAATAAGGACTTAAATAAGTAAGTTTTAAATTAAAGTGTGATGTTCTATTTTTTGAAGTTCAATATATATGGTGAAATAGCAAACATGAAACATGGTTTGTAGCTTCAGAGATACTTTTACTAGCTTCAAAAATTCTAAAAAATAAATATAGAAATGAATAAACAAATTAATAAAGTCCTACATACTTCCCTCAAAACTGATTTTCCTGTTGTACCAGAGTAGTGTTTTCTATTTTAATTTTGTGAAGTTATACAATTATTTTAACAATGGAGGCATTTACTTCACAGGATAATGTCATAGTTCATCACAATTTCACACAAATAATATATGCCTCCTAAATAATTATGTAAAATTCAATGTGTTAAAAATTCCAAAATAAATTTTGTGGTGTGATTTTTTGATCTCTTTATTTAAGGTTAAAGCCAAAATAACAGAAGTATATTTGAAGAACCATTGATCATTGATTTGACCTTATTATAAGGGCCGGAGCAACTTGGCAGTCATGAGGTGCAGTGACAACTACATAATTTAAAGTATCACAGACTGGGAGAAAGGTTTACCGAAAGTAGTCAATTACAGAATTCTCCAAAGAATAGTGTATATTATGACTGAACATGGAAGCCATAGGTCCAAGCTATAGAAGTAAGATTATTTCTGTGTTTTGAAGTGAGGACTTAAACAACAAAGCAGAGGTAGAAACTGTACAAGTTAGAAAATGATTGGAAAATAGAGAGTGAAATCAACTCAAACAATGACTATGGGATTTTTTGTTTTATGGGATGTAATGTTTTAAACACAAATATGACTTTGTGTTTATAAGTGTTTATAGCAGGGGTGCTTGGTGGTTCAGTTGGTTACATGTTTGCCTTCAGCTCAGGTCATGATCCTAGGGTTCTGGAATTAAGCCCCATGTCAGGCTCCCTGCTCAGCGGGGAGTGCGCTTCTCCCTTTCCCTCTTCTACTACTCCCTGCTTGTGCTCTCTCTTTCTCAATTAAGAAAATAAAATCTAAAAAAAAAAATGTGTTTATGGTAGTGCATATCACATGGAAAGTACTGTGTGTTATTTGAGCAAAATGGTATCATGGATTCAAGTTGTATTAACAAAAAAATGGGGTATTAATTTTATGAGTGGTTTGATTCATCTCACAGAGATGAATATGCCATTTTGAAGAGTAATTGAATATTGAATATCAGGATTGAATATTATACTCTATTTTCTAGAAATAAATTTTCTTCCCCATATGTTAACACAAAGTCTCAATAATCATATTTTTTTTTGCATCCCTACTGTTTTGAACAACTGGTTTCATCTTCAGTTTTTATAAATTATCAGATTCCTGAATGATTGCCTTTGACTTATGATGATCTACCTTTTCATAGAGTCTAGTTTTCTGTTTTTAGGTTGGTCTATTTTCTTTCTGATGTATTGCTTGCCTTGTTCTGAGTCCTAAAATTCCATCTAATAACTTTCTGGACCCTAGTTCTTATTTTGTCATTGGCAGATTGATTGCTTAGTTCTGCGTCTTCACCTCTCCTTGATTATTGGCTTCTATCAACTATCTAGATTTTGGCTAACTTTATTTCCCTTTTTCTTCACTCACAACTTGTCTGTAAACCCCAAGTTATTCTGTGTTCAACTATATTATGTTACAGTTTGTATTTAAATGTAATGCACATTTTTGTAACTCCTAATGCGGTTTTCTACACTGAAGTGGTTATTCAAACAGATGAGCTCAGATGCTGAGGAAGGAGAGAACTCAGAAGAGGGAGAAAATGAATGAATGCAGAAAGAACCAAGTGAGCAAACTTCCAAACATTATGAAAAAAGGTTTAAGTATTTTAGAGGAGATATATATTTTTTTCTAAAATGGCTTGCTTTATATCTTTTTAAAAATACAACTTAGGGGTGCTTGGGTGGCTTGGTTGGTTGAAGGTCTGACTCCATCTCGGTTTAGGTCTTGATCTCACAATCATGAGTTTGAGCCCTGCATTAGGATCCACATTGGGTGTGGAGCCCACTTTAAAAATAAATAAATAAATAAATAGCCTAAAAAGTGGAAGGAGGGGTCTCACATGCTTCACTGCCTGGCTCAGTCAGTGAAGCATGTGACTCTTGATCTCAGCCCCACAATGGGCATAGGGCTTACTTTAAAAACAAAACAAACAAACAAAAAAAACTGAATGAAGAGTAAGTAAGAGTCCTAATAGTTTGCTGAGGTTCTTTAAAGTGCCTGGGGAAAAGAAAGTTGAAATAAGTAAAATATAAGCAGACTTGCTTCAAAAAGCGTATCAGAAATGAAAAATGTTATAATTTTTTTAGTTGTTTATCTTTTTAATTTTTTTGTAATTTGACTATAGTTGACACATATTGTTACATTAGTTTCAGATGTACAACATAGTGATTCACCATCTCTTTACATTGTGCTGTGCTTACCACAAGTTACACTTATTGTCCATCACCATACAATGCTGTTAATTTTATAACATTTTTATTGTTGTGAATATTTCTCTGTTTCTGTGCATCAAGGGAAGCTAAATAACACTGACTCTGTGTATTATTATGTGCAGAGCCAAACACCATGACAGCCATTTCACTGACTAATAAGCAGATCAGAGTGGGACTGTTACGACTCACCAGAAAACGTGAAACCATTGCCAACCATACTACTTTATCCCTTTCTCTTTTTAAATGTGTTGTTCTCTATGGAAGTTGTCCACCTAGAAAAAACTTCCATAGAGTTGGGCAGCATCCACTGATTTTAGATAGAAAGTTTATATTTCATACTTGATCTGGATTATGTCCCCACTGATTCTTTATATTATTTACAAAAGGAAAGAGAAACATAGTGTCACAATAGTTCATATTCATCTCATGTCATGGAAAAAATACTGTGTTACTTAGAAACAAAAGAAATTATGCAAAATCAATTGAATGTGATTGGAGGAATTTGAATAATGTAATTATTTTCAGATGTCATCTCTGTAAAAAGAAATGTCCTGAGTGAAGCCTAGGGGTGAAAACTTTATTTCTCAAATAACTTTTCATTTAAACTATAGCAGATTTAGGGGGAATGTCAGTGGCAGCATTGTTTCTGAGACTTCCTGAAATTCACATGAAATCAGCAGAGAAACTAAATAGAAAAACTAAAATCTGCAGAAGCATTTAAAATGGAACTAGATGACATTAATAAATCTCATCAACTCCAAAAAGCAAGTAGGTAGGGAAGAGCACTCATGGCAGCAAGAAACAATGTTAGCATCTCTGCACAAGTAGAAGCAGAGAGAAGCAAGCTAACCTCTGACCACCCAAGAACAGGACCCTCAAATAGAGAAGTATTTGCTGGGTTTTAGACATGGCAGATGGATTTGAGTACTGCAGCGGCAGCTACGGGACTTTCTTCCACTCTGGTAGAGGGTAAGTGTGAGGGCTTTTAGTGATTTTAACAGGGCTGGAGCAACCTAACCCTTAAACAGATTCAACTGGACTCCCAGGGCTCCTTGCAGGGCCAGACTCAACACTGAGGAGAAATTTCTTTTATTAAGATTATTTATTTATTTAAGAGAGAGAGAAGGCAAGTGCACACATGAGCTGGGAGAGGGGCAGAGGGAGAAGCAGCCCCCCACTAAGCAGGGAGCCAGACATTGGACTCAGTCTAGACCCTGGGATCATGACCTGAGCCAAAGGCAGATGCTTATCCCACTGAGCCACTCAGGCAGCCCTCGAGGGGAAACTTCTCTGCGTGGAATCAAACTAGTGAAGGTAGGACAGAGACAGAGGAGGGCCATACAGAAAACCTGGGAGTGATTAGACATGAAAGAAAAAACATCTAAACCATTTTGTAAATGAAAACAACTGAAGTAGAAGCCACAGAGGATGGAATAAATATAACACCAAGAAAAGGTCAGTACCTTAATAAGATAAGTATAATGTAGAAAAGAGGGAAAAAAATACAAAAAATAAAAAATCATTTTATCAGAGATAAAAATGATTAAAGAGAAAGTGGAATATTGAATGTAGATAATATGGAGATAAAAGGAAGCCCTAAAGGGATGTTCCAAAGCAAGGACTAGAGTTAAGACTAAATACTGTAATGCAAAAAAAAAATGAACTTTCCTGAAATACTGAAGATTTGAAAAGGACATATTGAAAGAGCATGCTCAGTACCCAAGAATGAAGAACAAGTCATATTCTAGCAAAACTCTTGAATATTAAAGGAAAAGAGAAAAAATCCTTTGTGTCTCTAGGCGAAAATACCAGATGACATACAAAGACTGAAAAACAAGGGCCAACACATAGCAATAAGCATTTGTGATTTGAAAACTGTGATTCAAAGTATCATTTTCCATTAAATAAAGATGCTGTGTCTTAGAGAATTGCAAATTTTAGCTTGTGCAAGATAAATCTGGAGCTCTGACATAATAGATAGTAAGGGACTAGTTTCCCAGTTTTCGTTTCAGATTAGAATACTACCTCAGAGCCAAGGGAAAAGTGAAGTATCCTGCTCTGTTTTAGAAGTATTTATTATCACTTTTCACCCAGATTTCAAAAGAAACAGATTTATCACATTTATAAATATTCAAGACCTAGATCACCACATTTTATGATATTTTCTTCACTTTTTAGTGCCTTTTTAAATGTATGCATATTCTAAATATTCATACAATTTTGCCACTTCCCTATCATACAAATATTACATTACTCTTGGATATTCTTGAATACAAAGATTTTTTTAATGGTCACATCAAGTCCCATTACATGAATGCATTTTAAAAACCAGTCTCTAATTGCATATTGTCCTATGATAAATTAGGCTTAGAAGAGTATTCTTGTCTTTTAATTGTCTACATCAGGGAGTCTACCATGTGCTTCAAAAGGATTATGTGATTTTCCTGTCAAAGAACTTCTTATATGACACAATTATTGCAAATTGAATTGCCTATTGCATTATTAAATGGGACTGATTAAATTGAAAATAATCTTGAAGATAATACAATTAAAATATTCTCCAAAGATCCAGTATTACCCTGCAAGCCCTGCCATTTTAAACTGGGTTCACCAATATTTCAATAAGATTAGAGAGAACATGGTGGTCGTGGGGACGGTGATGAAGGGGGAAGAATGGTGAGAATTGCTACCCTGCACACACACACACACACAAAAGAAAAAGAAAAAGAAATAGGTGAAAAGGATAAATGGGCAAAAATAGAAATGGTCAGGGGCTAGAAGGTGAATCTGAACCTGAATACAGAGAGATCCAAATTCCACACAAAAATAAGAATCCCTGAATTAGATGTTATCCATACCTTGAAGGCATATAAAGTTCCTTATACTTGTTACTTTTTAATGAGCAAACAATGAGCACTCATTTCATTCCTCCTGTGGAAGGAGGTACTTTGGGTCCATCATTTAGCCAAGACACATCAAGAAGTGGTGTTCTCTCCCAAGAATAACAACTATGGGGACTAAACTGAGGGAAACTTCTAACCCTGGCAAATGTTAATTTGATAGTCTACAAATAACTTTATTAGTAAGTGCTAAGTAAAACCATTTTCAAATTTTTTGGTTTCAGGACCCCTTGGTGGAAGAGGTCATCAAGAGGACATAACCACTGTTGACCCATAAGCTAGACCTAGGCAATTGGAGGATTCTCCCCACTTCCCTTGTCTTTGGAAAATATGTCTGTCTGCCCACCACAGCTGAAGCAGTTCCAAGGGTGCAGCCCTGAAAGAGCAGTGTGTTGTGGAGACCATCTGCCCGGTATACCTGACAGCACCCCATTAAGGCCTCTGTCTAAACTTTAAAGATTCTAGAGAGCAGGTGCAGAGATCTACTTGTCTTGCAGCCACTCAGAACAAGCCTCCTAGGTAAGTCCCCTTGCTTATTAAGTCTGCCACCTGTCAACCTGGAGTGGTTGCCTCTTTCTCAGGTTTCTCCTTGCCCTCTGTGTATAGGGAATTCCCCAGTTCACTGAGAAATTCCCAAGGTCGTGAAAGAATGCCTCTTTTGCTGTTTAAAAGTTATTGAGGGGCACCTGGGCTAAGCGTCTAACTTAAGCTCAGTCAGTTAAGTGTGTGATTCTTGATTTCCGGCTCAGGTCATGATCTCAGAGTCCTGAGATCTAGCCCTGCCTCTGGTTCTACACTGGGCATGGAGTCTGCTTAACTTCTCTTTCTCCCTCTGCCCCTCCCACACCCCCTAAAAAAAATCATTGAGGACTATATAGAGATGTTGTCTATGTGACTTGTATCTATTAATATTTGAAATTAAAAGTGAGGAAAACATTTACTTATAAAATCATAAACTTATATGTTAGTATAAATAATTTTTTAATTAAAAAAATAACAATTTCCCAAACAAAAAACTTTAGTGAGAGAATGGCATTGTATTAAATACTTTTAAATCACTGTAATGACTAGCTTAATAGAAGACAGTAGCTTTCTCATATCTGCTTCTACATTGTAGCAATATGTTGTCTTAGTTGAGGCAAATAAATAAAATCCAGTCTCATAAAGATACTTAATTAGAGATATGGAAATTGTGGAAATGTGATAATTATTTGATCCCACCGTAAAAATCAACAATCTCAAACAATCAGTACACTCATTTTACTCCATAAAATTGATTGATCTGTCTTGTATTTTGCATATATTTTTTATTCAAATATGATTTTTATAACATCAGACATTGATTATTTGAGAAATATTGGTTCACTGAGTAATGCAGATCTTCTAAATATTTGATGTATTTCATTACACAGTAGCAAAAAGCCTTTTTTTACTAGAACAACCAATTTCATCAGTAAGCTAAGTATTAGGAAGCTTTCAAGCCCCCAGAAATTAATAGAAGTTTTCCAAAGTTCTAACTCTCACTTTAAGGCCCAAATTTGATTATTGACAAAATTACAGTCAGTTATTTTCCTTGATTTTACAGTCTCTTTGTTCATTGTTGACAAATTTGTGTCAAATACATCAAGTCTGGTTAACCATAGGTTGTTCATTCATCTGTTTTTTCAAGTAAAAATGATTTTCCAAGAAAAAAGCAGTTAGATTAGCTGTCAGCACATACAATTGCACAAATGCTTTTCCTTGAATTAGTCATTACACTTCAGTACACCTGGAAAATGATTTATGCACATTTCTCACTTTGTCACATCAAATATTAAAAAGATGTATCCAAACATCAAGATTTAATAAAATTAATATTTATTAACTCTTCAAGGACAACCTTATGTGAAACTGAGTTTTTAACTTTTTTCCAGCAAGATTATGGTAATGAATAATATGTTGATGCTAATACATTTTGGGGCCATGCCTTGTTTTAGGTTAATTTACCAGGAGGTTTTCTACCATTGCTGTTGCACTGTCAATGAAAATATCACACAGAGAGAAAGACACAGAGAAAAGATAATATGATATCATAATAGTAGTATAAAAATTATTTTGAGCTTATAGATCCTCTGAAAGTGTTTTAGGAACCCACAGCGGTCTGTAAGCCACCCTTTGAAGGTTGATACTAAAATAAAATAAAATAAAATTCTAAAAATATGGTAGTCCTTAGTGGACATTCAAATGTGAGATTTCTTTAGTTGTCTTTTAGGAGTGCTTATTTAATATATACATATTTTTTCTTTCCTAACAAAGTTCTGAAGAATATATTGTTAGCAGAATAGGACTGACGTAAGAGCACCTATGCCTGTTTTGCCCTGAAAGTTAGTATAAGGCTGTTTCTAAGGGTCTGAGTGCCATGTTCAGGTTTTTTTTGTTTTTTTTTTCAATTTCATCAGTGCTGTTAATACAAACAGCACTGATGTCTGATAATAGTCATTTAATATATATATAAACTAATAAATATATATTTTGATAGTTATTAATTAGTATACATTAATATTTATGATTATCATTTAATGAAGATGGATCATATGACTAAATAGGAAAGATTTGAGTTTTGGTTATACAAATTCCCAACTGTGAGACGCTGGGGAACTTAGCCTGTTTTGTTTTGTTTTTTTCTCAGTACCAGTATTTATAAAAACCAACAACAAAAAAGCATTCTATGAGCACCCTCATCATAGAGCTTTGGTAAAGTTTATGCTAGAAGTTCAACTCAGTATCTAATTCATGGGACTGTCTCAAATATTAGCTCAATGTATTTAAGTCTATCAAGCTCTTCAATCATCTCATTGTATTAGTTTACTTTTTTTTCCTTCAATATTTATTTTTTTATTTTAGGGAGAGAGACAGAGAGCATTCATAGGGGAGGGAGGGCCAGAGGAAAAGGGAGAGAGAGAATCTCAAGCAAACTCCCTGCTGAGCATGGAGATTACTGCTGGACTCGATCTCAGGACACTAAGATCAGGACCTGAGCCAAAATCAAGAGTTGGACGCTTAAGTGACTGAGCCACACAAGTGCCCCTGCTTTGCTGTATTTCCTATGTATCATCATTGAGAGTTTTATAACTATAGAGATTTTTTTCATAGTAATGCATATATATGTCATAGTTCAATTTAAAAAAAGAATGGAAGGAAGAAAGGGAGAGAAGGAAGGAAAGTATCACTTTAAATTCAAACAGCAGGGAGAATTTAATATAAGGAGTTAGGTATAAAAATGGTGCAAGAGAGGGGAGCTTGGGTGTTACAATCAGTTAAGAAAGAGTCCAACTCTTGGTTTCAGCTTGGGTAATGGTATCAGAGTTGTGAAATTAAGCCCTATGTCAGGTTCCATGTTCAGTGCACAGTCCGCTTAAGACTTGCCCCCACAGGACACCTGGGTGGCTCAGTCATAAAGCGTCTGTCTTCAGCTCAGGTCATGATCCCAGGGTTCTGGGATCGAGCCTGACATTGGGCTCCCTGCTCAGCAGGAAGCCTGCTTCTCCCTCTCCCTCTCCCTCTCCCACTCCCCTTGTTGTGTTCCCTCTCTTGCTATGTGTGCCTCTGTCAAATAAATAAATAAAGTATTAAAAAAAAAAAAAAACTTGGGGCACCTGGGTGGCTCAGTGGGTTAAGCCTCTGCCTTCGGCCCGGGTCATGATCTCAGGGTCCTGGGGTCGAACCCCGCATCGGGCTCTCTGCTCAGCAGGGAGCCTGCTTGCCTCTCTTTCTCTGCCTGCCTCCCTGCAAACTTGTGATCTCTCTCTCTGTGTCAAATAAATAAACAAAATATTTAAAACAAACAAACAAAAAGACTTGCTGCCACAAATTTGTATGTTGAAACCTATCCCTAATATGTTGGTAATTGGAGATGGGGTCTATGGATGTAATTAGATTGTGCAAGTAGAGCCCTTGTGAATTGGATTGGTACCTTATACAAGCAACCACAGAGAGGTCCTTTGCCTTTTCAGCCATATGAAGACCCAGAGAAAATATAGCTGTATGAACCAGGAAGCAGGCCCTCACTGGACACTGAATCTCTCAGTGCCTTGATATTGGACTTCCCAGCCTCTAGAATGTTTAAGAAATAAATTTATATGAAACCAGAAAAGACACCAAATAGCCAGAGGAATGTTGAAAAAGAAAACCAAAGTTGGCAGCATCACAATTCTAGACTTCATGCTCTATTACAAAGCTGTAATCATCAAGACAGTATGGTACCAGCACAAAAACAGACACAGAGATCAATGGAACAGAATGGAGAGCCCAGAAATGGACCCCCAACTTTATGGTCAACTAATCTTTGACAAAGCAGGAAAGAATGTCCAATGGAAAAAAGACAGTCTCTTCAATAAATGGTGTTGGGAAAATTGGACAGCCACATGCAGAAGAATGAAACTGGACCATTTCCTTATACCACACACAAAAATAGACTCAAAATGGATGAAAGACCTCAGTGTGAGACAGAAATCCATCAAAATCCTTGAGAAGAACATAGGCAGCAACCTCTTCCTCCTCAACCACAGCAACTTCTTCCTAGGAACATCACCAAAGGCAAGGGAAAGAAGGGCAAAAATGAACTATTGGGACTTCCTCAAGATGAAAAGCTTTTGCACAGCAAAGGAAAAGAGTCAACAAAACCAAAAGACAACCAATAGAATAGGAGAAGATATTTGCAAATGACATGTCAGATAAAAGGCTAGTATCCCGAATCTATAGAGAACTTATCAAACTCAACACCTAAAGAACAAATAATCCAGTCAAGAAATGGGAAGAACATTTGCGATGACGTGGATGGAACTAGAGGGTATTATGCTTAGCAAAATAAGTCAATTGGAGAAAGAAAACTATCATGTGATCTCCCTGATATGAGGAAGTGGAGACACAACGTGGGGGGTTTGGAGGGTAGGAAAAGAATAAATGAAACAAGATGGGATCAGGAGGGAAACAAACCGTAAAAGACTTTTAATGTCACAAAACAAACTGAGGGTGGCGGGGGGAGGGGGTAGGGAGAGGGTGGTGGGGTTATGGACATGGGGGAGGGTATGTGCTATGGTGAGTGCTGTGAAGTATGTAAACTTGGCGATTCACAGACCTGTACCCCTGGGGTTAATAATACATTATATGTTTATTAAAAAAATTAAAAAATTTAAAAAATAAGAAAGAAATGGGCAGAAGACATGAACAGACATTTCTGCAAAGAAGACATCCAAATGGCCAACAGACACATGAAAAAGTGCTCAACATCACCCAGCATCAGGGAAATACGAATCAAAACCTCAGTGAGATGCCACCTCACACCAGTCAGAATGGCTAAAATTAATAAGTCAGGAAATGACAGGTGTGGGCCAGGATGCAGAGAAAGGGGAACCCCCCCCCCACACACACTGTTGGTAGAAATGAAAGCTGTTGTAGCCACTCTGGAAACAGTAAGGAGGTTCCTCAAAAAGTTGAATATAGAGCTACCCTATGACCCAGCAATTGCTCTACTAGGTATTTACCCTAAAGATACAAATGTAGTGATCCCAAAGGGGCACGTGCACCCGAATGTTTATAGCAGCAATGTCTACCATAGCCAAAGTATGGAAAGAACCTAGATGTCCATCAACAGATGAATGGGTAAAGAAGATATAGTGTCTATATACAATGGGATATTATGCAACCATGAAAAAAATCATGAAATCTTGCCATTTGCAATGATGTGAATGGAGCTAGAGGGTATTATGCTAAGTGAAATAAATCAATCAGAGAAAGACAATTATCATATGATCTCACTGATATGAGGAATTTGAGAAACAAGACAAGGGATCATAGGGAAAGGGAGAGAAAAATGAAACAAGATGAAACCAGAGAGGGAGACAAACCATAAGTGACTATTATTCTGAGGAAACAAACTGAGGGTTGCTGGAGGGGAGGGGTTTAGGAGGGAGGGAAGGGGCTGGGTGATGGATATTGGGGAGGGTATGTGCTATGGTGAGTGCTGTGAATTGTGTAAGACTGGTGAATCACAGACCTGTACCCCTGAAACAAATAATACATTATATGTTAATTACAAAAAAAAAAAAAAAAAGAAATTTCTGTTGTTTATAAGCCACCCAATCTATGGTAGTTAGTTACAGCAGCACAAACAAATATAGGTTTCTATATTGACCTGGAGATGATATTCTGAATAAGACACCATGCCCCTGACAACACTACCAGCGCTTCTCTCAGAATGACCAAGAGCCACTGGCAGCCCGCCACTAGCTGGCATTGCTAGCGCAGCCCCAGAAATGGACACTGCTAGATTCCTGAGCCTCCCACTGCTGTTCGTACTCCACTTGTACCAGAACTGCTGCTAAAACAGGAAAAATGATAGGAAGATAATTTTTTCCCTCCACAATTTCAATTTCTTGCCAGTGAATCCCATTGGCAGGAAAAAAAATGGGAGACTCAGAAGGGAATATGCAGAATTCCAGCCCCTGGAGCCTAGAGTAGAGGCCAGCATGGCGAAATGGAACTGTTGGGAAACAGGCTAATAAAGGGAAATATTCAGTATAAGTACAGCGTGTGGCTACCGTGCAGTGTGACTGAGCGATGTCTGTGACAGGCTCTCATCCCCACAGATTCTAACCCCTTTCACTGCTGCAGAATTACTGAGTTCTCTGAAGACTTGAGAAAATTGGAACTGAAGAGGGAGAGAGAGGGAGAGAGAGAAATGAGCCAAGATCCTGAGAAGAGATTCGATTTGGTCAACATTTATTTATTTGTCACATATTTAATCAAGCTCATGTTAAATGCCAGGCACAGCACTGTTATGTTGCTATGACAGACATAGTGATGAACAGAAGAGGCCACTTGTCTTCTGAGAGTCAAAAAGTGAGGGAAAGTATGCTCACATAGAGCGGAAATCTAGAGTAGTATATGGAAAAACTATGTAAGTAGTACAGCATTTTGTGACTAGAAGAATAGGTAAAATTTTGATGAGAAGATATGAGGGGGAAGATTATACAATAGAGTTTGAATCAAGTGAAGACTAGGCAAAGTTCAAGGCTAATTTGACAAATAGCCACTACCTCAGTTTATTTTTGCTCCAAATAACTTTAATAGTTACCAGTCAGATAGCTGCCTTATCTTTTAGACATATTAGTGTATTACAGATTTTTTTTTTCTAGGAGCCACAAACTAAGTCTATAATTAATGTATTATAATTAAGAGATAATTCCCATTTTCTCCCTGTTATCATTATTTCCCCTGGAATATAAAGTCATTGTAACTGAAACTGAAAATACTAAAATATTTTAATGTTTTCTTAATGGTAAGAAATTAATATTTTCTAAAATATAATTTAATTATTTTTAATGGTTTTAATCAAAACAGGCTAATATTAGACAATGTGGGAAATACCCTATGCAATATCTTGAGTTCTTCAATTTACTGTTAATTTATTATAATTAATATAAATATGTGATGAAATATTTTTATTTAATAATTGAGGTCATCTCTGTTTAATTCCTTAGATTAAAAATTCCAGGAATGGAGAAACCTATGGAGAAAAACATGCCTAAGGTTTATGTTGTGTATTGCCAAATCAAATTACACTTCTATCAAATTATGTTGGTTCTTTTGTGCTGGGCATGAATTTCATTATTTTATTGAAAATATTTACATAAATCTTGGGACGCCTGGCTGGCTCAGTTGGTTAAGCTGATGCCTTTGGCTCAGGTCATGATCCCAGGGTCCTGGTATCGAGTCCCACATCGGGCTCCTTGCTTAGTGGGGAGCCTGCTTCTCTCTCTGTCTCTGCCTACTGCTCTGCCTGCTTGTTCTCTCTCTTTCTCTCTGACAAATAAATAAATAAATAAAATCTTAAAAAAAAAAAAAGAAAATATTTACATAAATCTTTATGACCAATATATTGTCTTTAAGTTTGATCAGTATTTGGGATATTTATGATATTCACTAAGTAATACTGAAGATTTTTATATTATTTTAGCCCTGGAATAACCAAATGGCATGGAAATGAATGTTAGAAAGAAATGAAGAAACTGGTGAAACTATCCAGTTTTGGGAGTATTTTGCAGACACAATTTTCTTTTGTTTAGATTTGATTTTGATTTTGATAGATTTCTATTTTTTTTTCCTCCAGTTCTATTGAAGTATGATTGACAAATAAAAAATGTATATATTTAGGTTGTTCAAACTGATATTTTGATATATTGTATATGTTCTGAAATAATTACCACAATCAAGCTAATTAACATATCCATTACCTCATGTAGCTCCACTTTTTCTTTTTTCTTTCTTTTTTTTTTTCATTTATTTCAAGAAACAACAGGTGTTGGTGAGGATGCACCCTCTTACACAGTTGGTGGGAGTGCAAACTGGTGCAGCCACTCTGGAAAACAGTCTGGAAGTTCTGCAAAAAGTTAAAAGTAGAATTACCATATGATCCAGGAATTGTACTACTAGGTATTTACCCAAAGGATATAAAAGTACTGATTTGAAGGCATACATGCCTCCTGATGTTTAAAGCAGCATTATCAACAACAACTAAATAATGTAAAGAGCCCAAATGTCTGCTCTCTATTGACTGAGAAATGGATATCGAAGACATGTTGGTGTGTACACACACACACACACACACACACACACACACCAGAATATTACTCAGTCATCAAAAAAAAAAAAAAATCCTGCCATTCGCAACAACATGAATGGAGCTACAGTGTATTATGCTAAGTGAAGTAAGTCAGATAAAGACAAATACCATATGATTTCACTCATATGTGAAATTTAATAAACAAAACAGATGAACATAAAGGAAGGATCAAAAAGAGAGAGAGAGAAGGAAGCAAACCATGAGAGACTCTTAATAATAAAGAACATACTGAGGGAAGATGGAGGCAGGTGGGTGGAGGATGGGCTAAATGGGTGATGCGTTATTAAGGAGGGCACTTGTTATGATGAGCATTGGGTAATATATGTAAATGATGAATCACTAAATTCTTCTCCTGAAACCAATATTACACTATAGGTTAACTAAGTAGAGCTTAAAGGGTGCCTGGGTGGCTCAGTCAGTTAAGCATCTGACTTTGGCTCAGGTCATGATCTTGGGGTCCTGGGATCAAGCTCCGTGTTGGGCTCCCTACTCAGTGGGGAGGTGTGTTTGTCTCTCTCCCTCTGCCCCTCCCCCCAGCTCAGGCTCTCTCTTGCTTGCTCTCTCTCTCTTAAAAAAGTAAATAAAAGTTCTTTTAAAACACCCCTTTTTCCTTACCTCCCCCAACCCCATAGTATATAAGCAGCCACCCCTCACAAGCCCAATGTAGCAACTCTTTCTAACCACAGGTCCTGTCCCTGTGTTTTAATAAACCACCATTTTGCACCAAATTAAATCAATCAATCAATCAATCAATCAATCAAATCTTCTTTAAAAAATGAACTAGAATTTAAATAAAAATTTGGAGGAAAAAATACATTTTTATTAACTATTGTCACCATGTTGTACTTTAGGTCTCCAGAACTTATTCATCTTGTTTGTACTCTTTGGTTAATGTCTCCCTTTCTCCCCCCACCACCTCCAGCCACTGGTGACCATCATTCTACTCTTTGTTATTATGAGCCAGACATTGTTTTAGTGTCCACATATAGGTAAGATCATGCAGTACTTTTTTTCTGTGTCTGACTTCTTTCCCTCACCCTCATGTATTCTAGGTTCATCTGTGTTGTTGCAAATGGCAAGATTTCCTTCTTTCTAATGGCTGAATAATGTTCGTGTGTGTGTGTATGTGTGTGTGTGTGTGTGTGTGTGTGTGTGTATCTTCTTTATCCATTCATCTGCTGATAGAATCAGGTTTTTTCCCATATTTTGGTTATTGTGAATAATACTGTGATGAACATGGGAGTGCAGATATCTCTTTGAAGTATTTATTTCCTTCAGATATACCCAAAAATGAGATAGATGTATTCTATGGTGGCTTTATTTTTAATTTTTTGAAGACCCTCCATACTTTTTCATAAAGGCTGTTCCGATTTACATTCCTACCAACAGTGTATAAGACTTGCCTTTTCTGTATATCTTTGCCAACCCTAGTTATTTTTTAACTTTTTGATGATAGCCATTCTAATAGGTGTGAGGAATATCTCATTGTGGTTTTGATCTATGTTTTCCTGATGTTTAGTGATATTCAGCATCATTTTCATGTTACTGTTGACCATTTTTAATTGGATTGTCTTTTTGTTTTTGTTTTTCTTTTGTTGTTGAGTTTTTGTTTTTTTTTTAATGCTTGAAGATATTCTGCTTCCTTTTTTTTTTTTTTTAAGATTTATTTATTTGACGGAGAGAGATCACAAGTGGGCAGAGAGGCAGAGAGAGAGAGAGGAGGAAGCAGGCTCCCTGCGGAGCAGACAGCCCGATGTGGGACTCGATCCCAGGACCCTGAGATCATGACCTGAGCTGAAGGCAGAGGCTTAACCCACTGAGCCACCCAGGTACCCCATTTTGTTGTTGAGTTTTAAAAGTTCTTTGCGTATCTTGGAATTAACTTCTTAACAGATATATGATTTGTTAGTATCTCCTCCCATTCCATAGTTTGCCTTTTCATTCTGTTGCTTGTTAGCTTTGCTATGCAGAAGCTTTTTAATTTGATGTAGCCCACTTATTTGATTTACTTATAGTTATTTTTCCTGATTTAAAAATAGAATAATTTAAATCAATTCATCTATATTTTCACTGGATCATACTTTCATAATCTCCCCAATTTTGAGATATATTATAGACATGGTTGCTTTTTCCTGAATAGTCCACAATTATTGCTTTAATTTTCTTTTTTACTCCCTGATTTTTGTACTTATAGTTGCTTTGTTTTAATTTATGTATGGTGAGATTCAATCATCTCTCAATTAGCCTGATGATTAAAAATGGCTTCAAATTCTTTGATATTTCACACATGGATAAATAGGATTCAATTTATTTTCCTTTGAACTTCGGATAGTCTTAATGGCTTCTCAGAAAGTGGTTGAAGTGATGCTGGGGGACTGACCTCCAATGCTAGTGCCACCAAACCCTTTTAATGCACTAATTTTCAACACAAAAATAGGTAACTAGAACAGGGTTTTTACTTTTTGTTTTTGTTTTATTTTGTTTTTCAGAAAATGCATAAATGATGAATATATATTTCAGATTTTGCCTCAGAGTAGCCTCATTTACTTATCTTTATGTATATATGTATTCATGTATGTTCATTATGACCAAGAAAAAATAATGACAGAGTTGGTATGTATTTATTGACAATATTTTTATTCAGAAATTTGTAGCTATCCCTTCATTTTCTGAAGGTATTTAATGTTTTGGGATATGTTAATCTCAGACTATTTTTTGTACTTTTGCATGTGATTCTTTTTTAACTTTTCAAAATTTCTAAATCCTTATGGGATTAATCTTTATTTGTGAGATTTCTGATTGTCACTTTGTTGTGCATTTTTTTTAAAGATTTTATTTATTTATTTGAGAGCAAGAGAGAGGGTAAGCATGCACATGCAAATTGGGGGAGGGGCACAGGGAGGGAGAGAATCTCAAGCCAACTCCCCACTGAAGAGGGAGCCCTGTGCAGGGCTTGATCCCATGACTCTGAGATCATGACCTGAGCCAAAACCAAGAAGAGTCTGAGGCTTAACCAACTGAGACACCCAGACGTCCCTCATTGTGAGTGTTGTTGTTTTTTTTTTTTTTTTCAATTTTTTTCCTGCTTAATTTTAGTTCATTTCAATCTTTAACTGTTGAGTTTTATTCTAATAGAGTGTTTACTTTTTCTTCTGTCCTTATTGCGATAGTTCCTTTAGAAATGCAAAAGGTTAAAAACTTTTTAAAAATTTCCTTTTATTTTACAACTTAAGTAACTTACCTCACCATTATTTTTCTTTTGCTCCTTCACTTTGCATTCTGAGAGAATATCTCAAGTTACCTTGCATATTATTGAGGATCCTGTAGTATTTGCCTTACCTTTTACTGTTTCTAATAATCACTTAAAATTCTCATACTCATGCTTTTTTTTTTTTTTTTAAATCCCCTGGGTCTTGGAGACACCTATATTATCAAAACAGGTGAATGAAAAATTATAATTCGCAGAGTATACCTAACAGATGGATTTTTTTCAGGCTTACATAGTCTGCATTCACTGTTGTGTCACATGTCCCTGTGTAAATCACCATTTTCTTTTTTTTTCATTTCTGTCATTCACTAGCAAGATCAGCATATTGTATAAGTATTAGTAGGGGAGTTTTTGTTTTTGTTTCTGTATTTTTACTTTTTAATTTAATTGTTATATAAACCCTTCAAAATATGCCTATTAAGTGTTATAATTATTCTCAATTTACAATTATTTGATTTGACAAACACTGATAGAGCACATAATATGCCCAGGCTATGCATATTAAATGCCTAATATAGTATCAACTCATTTTATACCACTAGATGCAGTATTATTGTTGTCCCATATTACAGAAGTGGAGACAGAGACACAAAGTAGATGGTTGAGTAAGTGGCCCAGTGTCACCCACTATTATGGATTGAATGCCTGTGTCCCTCCTATATTCATATGTGGAAATCCTAACCCCCAATATGATGGTATTAGGAGGTAGGGCCTCTGGGGTGTGATTCAGTCATGAGAGTGGAGCCCTTATAAAAGAATGGAATTAATACCCTCATAAAGGAGACTCCATAGAGTGAGAGATCACCCTTCTAACATGTGAGGACCAGAGAGCCATCCCTATGAAACTTTGGAGACCATGGTCTATGAACCAGGGAACAGGCTCCCACCGGACACTGAATCCATACCTTTATCTTATACTTTCCAGCCTCCAGAACTGTGGGAATAAATCTCTGCTGTGTACGCCACCCAGTCTATATTTTTGTGAACGCAACCCCAATGGACCAGAACACCCAGGCAATAAATTGTATAACTGAGGTTCACCCCCAGGCAGGCCAGCTCCAGTGGCAGCACACCTAACCATGATGCTATCATGTGCTGCTGCCTACAAGAGGTAAGGGGCCAAAAATTGATTTTCTAAACTATTATCATGAACACGTTTATTAATTGCTTATTCTGAGCATTGCACTCTCCCAAGTAACAAAGATAAAAAAATAAAACATTATATCAAATGGTTTATCACCTAGTTTTCTCTTTTAAAAATTATCCCTTTTCTTTAATTCTTTAACTGGTTGTCTTAATTGAATTAAGATCTACCCAGCATTTTATATTTCTTAAAAAGAAAATGATACATTACAATGTTTTGTGTAAGCATTACAGTTAACATATGGCAAATTATTGTAGGCAAGTGCTGTGTATAGATAATCCAAACTTTTTTTTTTACTTAATTTACATTTGTATTATTCTAAATGTTTTACTTTCACTTCTTTTCAAGTGTTTTTCCCTTCAGGATGATCATGATAATGTATATTCTTAATCCCCTTTGTCTATTTCATCCATCCTCCTACTTCCTTTCCCTCTAGCAACAACCAGTTTGTTCTCTGTATTTAAGAGTCTGGTTTTGGTTTGAAGTTTTTTTGGTAACTCTCTTTTTTTCCTTTGTTTTGTTTCTTAAACTCCACATATGGAGTGAGAACATATGGGATTTGTCTTTCTCTGTCTAACTTATTTCATTTAGCTTTTTTCCTTCTAGAGCCACCCATGTTGTTGCAAATGGCAAGATCTCATTCTTTTTTATGGTTGAATAATATTCCATTATATTTATACCACATCTTCTTTATCAGTTCATCTATAAATGCACACTTGTGTTGTTTCTGTATCTTGGCTACTACAAAAAATGCTGCAATAAACTTAGGGGTCCATATATCTTTTCATATTATGTATTTTCATTTTCTTTGAGTCTATGCCCAGTAGTGGGATTACTGGATCATATGGTAATTCTATTTTAAATTTTTGAGGAACCTCCCTACTGTTTTCCAGAGTGGCTGCACCCATTCACAATCCCACCAACAGTGCACAAGGGTTCCTTTTTCTCCATATCTTTTACAATAATTGTTATTTCTTGTTTTTGATTTTAGCCATTCTGACAGAGGAGAGGTGATAATCTCACTGTGCTTTTGATTCCCATTTCCCTGATGATAAGTGATGTTGAACATTTTTTCATGTCTTTTGGCCATTTTTCTTCTTTGGGAAAATGTCTTTTCAGGTTCTCTGCCCATTTTTAGATTAAATTTATGTATTTATGTATTTATGTATTTATTTATTGGTGTTCAGTTGTGTAAGTTCTTTATATATTTTGGATATTAACCCCTTATTGGATACATCATTTGTAAATATCTTTTCCCATTCAAGAAGTTTCCTTATTATTTTGTTGATGGTGTCCTCCACTGAGCAAAAGCTTTTTCTTTTTGTGTAGTCCCAGTAGTTTGATTTTGCTTTTGTTTCTATTACTTGGGGAGATATATCTCAAAAAATGTTTGTTTATTTGTTTTTATAGCAATGTCAATGAAATCACTGCCTATGTTTTCTTCCAGGAGTTTTATGGCTTCAGGTCTCACATTTAGGTCTTTAACCCATTTGAGTTTATTTTTGTGTATGGTGTAAGAAAGTGGTCCAGTTTCATTCTTTTGCATGTAACTGTCTATAGTTTTCCCAGCACCATTTGCTTGAAGAGGCCATGTTTTTCTCATTATTACTTTTTTTAAAATCATAGATTAATCGACAATACACACACACACACACACACACACACACACACATATATATATATAATTTCTGGGTTCTCTGTTCTGTTGTGTTGATCTGTGTGTCTACTTTGCACCAATACTGTTTTGATTACTATAACTTTGTTGTATATCTTGAGATCTGGGATTGTGATAACTTCAATTTGTTCTTTCTTAAGATTGTGATTTTTTGGCTATTCAGGGTTTTTGTGGTTCAAACAACTTTTAGTGTTAACTTATTTTAGTTCTGTAAAAAATGTTGGAATTTTGATAGGGATTGCATTTAATCTGTAGACTGCTTTGGGTAGTATGGACATTTTAACAATATTCGTTCTTTCAATCCATGAGCATGAAATATCTTTTCATTTGATTATGTCATCTTTAATTTCTTTCATCGGTGTTTTATAGTTTTCAGAGTGCAGGTCCTCTTTAAGTTTATTCCTAGGTATTTTATTATTTTTGATGCAATTGAGTAAGGGAGATTCTGAGCTGAAAATGCTACAGCCACTTTAGAAAGGATATCTGATATTATGTAAGATGTGTTCCTTTCCAGTGGTCAGTGAAGGCATAGAGTATATTAGGTAAGGGTTTTCATTAAGTAGGGATGAATTCATGGTCATCTCTTAAACCCTTCCTCTGCAGAACCCAACTGTTTTTCAGATGTTCATTGAAAATTTAGATAGTAAAATCTTTCCTGGTATGTTAGAGGTTTGTGTCCATTGCTATAGAAAACTTGCTCTGCTTTATAACTCTTTTATAATGATGTTAATGGGAGGCACCTGGGTGACTCTGATGGCTAAGCTTCTGCCTTTGGCTCAGGTCCTGGGTCTTGGGATTGAACCACATATCGGGCTTCCTGCTCGGTGAGGAATCTGCTTTTCCTCTCCCTCTGCTCTGGCTCTCTCTCTCTTTGTATCTCTCTGTCTCAAATTAATAAATAAATAAAAAATAATGATATTAATGGTAAGTTCTAAAAAACAGTTGACAAAGCCTTTCTGTGGAAAATAAAGTCCATCCTTCTGTGATTTGACCTGTTTAGTTTTATTATAGTCCTTTTTCACCTACTACTTTTTGCTTTACTTTTGCTATTTGCCTAACAATTCCTTCAGAAAGAAGTCATTTAGATAATAGAAGTTAGGTCTATTTTTTTCTTTCATACCTAATCAATGGAAAAGGAAGAGAGCAAACTGGAAGTTTGGAAAGAACAGTTTTATTGCATATAGAATAGAAAAAATTTTTCTATAATCCATTTCCAGCCTCTCAGAAGCCACATATAAGCACATTGAAATGTGCCCAGCTATGTTATATTAGACCTTTAGTTATCTTATAGTTTATATTTCCTAGGTTAGTCCCTATTTCCAATATTCTGCCCCACATTATTCTTCTATATGCATTTATATATGACTGATAAATACTCTGGTATTCTGTCTGCCTTTCTCTCTCTCTCTCTCTCTCTCTCTCACACACACACACACACAACACAAATTCCCAAGGATGATTTTTAAATAGATGAACAAAAATATTATAGCCACTCAGAATATTTATATATAGTTATTAACTATTACTTAATTTAAGAGTTGAGGATTTGAAAGTGAAAACAGGCAGATGTAGGCATATGCAGGGACTATAATTTTTCAGTTACTCACCTTGTTCCATTTTAAAAGTCTTGAAATAATGAGAAATAATTATAATTATTCATGGAAGTCTGTAATAAACTTCAGAGTAGCATTTATGTGTTAAAGGAGAAATAGATATTTCATCTTCTGAGAAATCTTCTAATACAAAATTTATTATTTAACTCCATTCTAGACAGATCCTTTAAAGCTGAATGTCTTTTTTTTTGTCCCAGTATGTAACTTTTATTTTTATATTTTTGTATATTCTTCCATTTTTAATTTAATTTCAACTAATTAACATATATTATTAGATTCAGAGGTAGAGGTCAAGTGATTCATCAGTCTTTTTTTTTTAATATTTTATTTATTTATTTGAGAGGTAGAGAGAGACAATGAAAGAGAGAGAGCATGAGAGGAGAGGGATCAGCAGGAGAAGAAGACTTCCTGCTGAGCAGGGAGCCAGATGTGGGACTCCATCCCAGGACTCCAGGATCATGACCTGAGCCGAAGGCAGTCGCTTAACCAACTGAGCCACCCAGGTGCTCCTGATTCATTGGTCTTATATAATACCCAGTACTCATTACATCACATGCCGTCCTTAATGTCCATCACCCAGTTACCCCACCCCCTCACCCCCTCCCCTCCAGCAACCTTCAGTTTGTTTCCTATGATGAAGAGTCTCTTATGGTTTGTCTCCCTCTCTGATTTTGTCTTATTTTATTTTTTCTTCTCTTCCCCTATGATCCTCTGTTTCACAGATCAGTGAGATCATATGATAATTGTCTTTCTCTGATTGGCTTATTTTGCCTAGCATAGTACCCTCTAGTTGAATGTCTTAAATCTGTGTCTACAAGAAGGTCACAGGCAATTGTGTGATTCTAATACAGATTTCTTTCTCTAACTACACACGTTTGGCACTCATCTGTCCTTTCACTTTCTAGAAGTTGACCTGATTTGGAGAGACACTGTAATCCACCTCAGTAGGACATCAAATAATCAGTGCCAGAAGACATTAAAATTAGAGTCAGATGGAAACTCCTCTGCTTTGCTTGTTTAGTTATAATTGCCTAATGGGTAGGGGATGTAATTCCACAATTAGCCTTTAAATCTCTAAGTTGGGAGTAAGAAAGGAGAGCACATATGGCATCCCCCAACCTCCTTACCAACAGGCTCTGCCTGCTAAAACTAAATGAAAGCCAACGAAACCAAACAAAACCCACACAAATAACAATAGGCAAACAACAATAACTCATGTCATGGAAGTTTGCTTAACTGTTTTTGTTACTCTATGTAGAACATCACAAATACCTCACAAATGTCAATCTCTGTGTTTCCCACATTTATAAGGCATCAAACAACTTGTTGAGTACAGAATATAGATTTTCTAGGGGCATGTCAAAAGTTAAAGCAGCAGAAAAACATTTTTAGCAACTGGCTTCACTTATCAAACACCAGAACCTGAAAAAGGTCTCTGGCACCTGAAATCATTTAATGTTTTTATGGCAGTGATAAAAATCACTTCAGGTGTTGCTGCAGCAACAGCTTTGAAAGCAATAGAGTTCCAATGTGGAGAAGATCCATCAAAAATAAATCAAACTTGTTTCACTGGTGCCAAAGGAAGTATGTGTAATGGAGAGTTATTAAGATCAAAGCCACGTGCGAGCATTGGCCCTGCACTGAGTCCTCTTGCCTGAGTATCCCCCAATCAATCACTACCCCTCTCATTTCTTCTTCCTGGTATTGTCAGGAGATTCATAGGCTGGAGAAACAGAAGCTAAGTTCTTTAAAGGCTTTGAGAGCTTTCCTGGCATTCCATTTTGCTATCACATTAAATACACTCACAAACCCACACTCAGAGGAGAGAGAATGGAAGGTACTGCAAATCGTTTCATAATACTTATAAGGTTTGTCCCAATAATCCTATCATTCTTTCATCATCAGAAAGTCAGCAATATTTACCTAACATCTACTCATTTCCGTCCTCTTTAATGTGATCTCATTTACTATTTACAAAATCCTGGTATAACCCTTCAGGAAATGTATATTTAATCACATATTGCAGACCAAATACCAGTGCTCACAGAAGATATATGTTTTGCAATATTTACAAAACTAACACATGGGTGGAGCTAGCTCATTATTCAAAATCTTCAATTTCTTTTGTATTACTTCCGTTTTACTTCCCTACCTCTAAAATAATATTTTAGAAATCTGATATGTGTGTGTGTATATATATATATATATATATTTAAAATTGCTTTTAAGTAGAAATTTTTTCTATTTTAAAATGGATATATTAAGTGGAAATACTCTTCAAAAGTAAAAATACTCTTCAAAAGTAAATTTCTTGGGGAATCTGGGTGACTCAGTTGGTTAAGTGTCTGACTCTTGATTTTGTCTCAAGTCATGATCTCAGGGTCATGAGATAGAGTCCCTCATCAGGCTTCCTGCCATGTCTTGAGCCCACTTAAGATTCTCTCTCTCCCTCTGCCCCTTTGCCCCTCCCTCTCTCTTTCCCTCTCTTAAAAAAAAAAAAAAAAAAGTACATTTCTTTCCTGAAAAGTGAACATTGATGTATTCACTTTTAAAATGTAATGTTATATAAAATTTTGCATACTGTGTGCCATAGCTTTTGAATACCATAGAAAAGAAAGTAAGAATATATACCAAAAAAAGAAATACAAAATTAAAATGGAGCTCAAGTTAATATGACTAAAATATTACTCAGTTTGTTTTTTATTTGTCCTGTGTGTATGTGTGTGTGTGTGTGACTTCTTTCACTTAATATGGTGTATTTCAGAGTCATCATGTTGTATGTATTTTTTTAAGGATTTATTTATTTATTTGTTTATTTGAGAGAGGGAGAGAGAGCCCATAAGCATGGGGAGGGGCTCACTCACATTGCTGTTGGCAGATCTTAGTTTCTCATTAGCTATTGGCCAAAGGCATTTGTTCCTGACTTATGGACCTTTCTCCTTGAGCAGCCTGAATATCCTAGGACAAGACAACTGGCTTCCTTCGGAGTAAGTTATCTGAGAGAGAGGGGGACAAAATAGTATGTGCAACCAAGACAGAAGGAAGTGTTTGTTATAACCTAATCTTAGAAGTGACATCGCATCTTTTCTGCTGTTGTATTGATCATACAGGTCAATCCTGGTGTAATGGAGGATGGGAATATACAAGCATGTGAATATCATGAGGTTGGGGCCACTGGGGGCCCTCTTGGAAGGTGGCTACCACAGACATTGTCTGTATTTTGGGCAGGATGTTATTTGTTAAGCAAGAATATCCAGTGTGTTCAAGAACATTTAGCATTCCTACCCACCCCATCTCTGTGCCCTGTTGCATGGAATTAAATAACAGCCATTGTGAAAATAAGAAATTCCACCTGTCCTTTGCAAAATCCCTCCATTGAGAAGCAATACCTGAAATAGGGGTATGTCTTGTTTTCAGAAGCTGCTTGTTAACAAGGAGTCTCTCTGAACCTATTAGAAATGCAAGAGAAGTTTATGTGAATTAGTCAGCAGATCCTTACTTAGAGGCAAGCCAGCCAGCTTGAGCTCTCCATGTCAAGGTGCATCAGAGTGTTCATAAAAGTGATTCATTGTGACAGCAAGAATGTCTAATTATGTGTATAGCTTGTTGAATTTTTAATAGAATACACTATATGAAGGGCTGAAAGATGTACAGTCTGTGTGTCTACTTTCCCATTGTTTTTCATCAAACAGCATTAGTGTGGAGACCTTCAATTCCACCTACTGTAACAAAGCTATAATTATTAAATCAATAAGTCCTTAGCCTGTTCAAATTCTATTTACAAATGTCTTTACCACTGCAGTGTCTACAGACTTAAAATTATTCTTCATTTTTAGACAAATAAAAGATCAGATATTAAATTTGTTTTCCTATGTCAGAATGATGAAACACAAAATCAATTATTTCAGATTTATTATAAAAGTAACATACTCTTAATCCTTATCATTGTTTGTCAGAATGCCAAAGAGCACAGGTTTTTTAATTCACTTATCCAGAATTGAATAGATTTATTGAGCATACTAACTATTTTTAAAAACATGTATTGGATACCAACTAGATTACAGACATGAATCTCATCTGGATCCAATTCTTAAAAGGTTTACATTCTTTTAAGGAACGTCCAAAATTTGTAGTGATTACAGAGAAATTCGTGACTTACTTATTTTTTTTTTTAAAGATTTTATTTATTTATTTGAGAGAGAGGCAGTGAGAGAGAGCATGAGTGAGGAGAAGGTCAGAGGGAGAAACAGACTCCCCATGGAGCTGGGAGCCCAATGTGGGACTCCATCCCGGGACTCCGGGATCATGACCTGAGCCGAAAGCAATCATCCAACCAACTGAGCCACCCAGGCATCCCCGTGACTTACTTATTTTTAATTAGAAGTTTCACCCAGGTAAAATATAGGTAAAAATCATTCTCAGATACTATAGTACCCTGAACGTCCAAATAAACATAAAACTGACATTTTCTGGGGTGCCTGGGTGGCTCAGTGGTTAAAGCCTCTGCCTTCGGCTCAGGTCATGATCTCAGGGTCCTGGGATCAAGCCCCGCATCGGGCTCTCTGCTCAGCAGGGAGCCTGCCTCCTCCTCCTCTCTCTCTCTCTGCCTGCCTCTCTGCCTACTTGTGATCTGTCTTTCCAAAAGAAACAAAACAAAACAAAAATCTTAAAATAAAATAAAATAAAAAAAACTGACATTTTCTTAAAAATTTTTTAAGTACTCAGGTATATGAAATAAAGACATCAATGATTCATTAATATTGGATGGATTTGATCTACTAGACCAAATTAAATGTTGTCTTGTTCTCAACAGATTGATTGATTTTAAATCAATCAACAGATCAGACTGATTTCAAATTATGTTATTTAAGACCATTGCATGAAGTCTTAAGGGATGGCAACACAGTGACGTGCTAGAACCAGGATGCACAGATCTCTGGGGTTAATTGTTACATTTTTGGAAACTTTGCAAGTTGGTTAACATTGCTTTGGAAACTTGAAAGTGAGTAACTACACTAGTAGTTACTAGTAGTAACTACACTAGGAAAATTGACAAAAGCTACAAATCAGAAACTTGTAAAATTCCCCACAAAGATGGTTGTTAAACAGCTGTTAGAACACCACTACAGCAATGCTTCTAGTCTGTCATTTGTGACTCAATGAGATAGGCCATTTCTAGTATCACACTCTGTATCATGTTACTTCCTTGAGTCACATAATATGGCTATAACCTTCTCCAGCCCAAAGGATAATATAGTAGTTTTTCAGTCCAGAAGAACAAAACATCCCAACACCATTTAGATTATGTATTTTAGGGTGTATTACACCCTAGAAAATCAATCTGGATTTTCAAGAAAGAGAATTCTCAACAAAAGTATCTCTTTTATCCTCCTTGAATCTGATACTATACTTTATATTCATGAAGACTTAATTAAAAAAAAAAAAAAGAAGCAGAAGAGTAGACAAATTTGGCAGATTAATACTTGTGTAGATCAAATTTTACCATTTCTCTTTTAGCTAGAGATTAAGGGTTATTATTACTGCTGCAATGGGCTCAAAATATTAGGGAGCAAAGTACTATTGTCATAAAGCATAGAGCTTTACCATTGTTTTATTAAAACAATAAGATATGGAGCCCATGACTGAATCTATATGTCTTACATCAGGCAGTTATAAAATATAAGTTTATAAATCTACAGTAATTCAAAACTACCTCATACTTTTCTTTCTCTGGGAATCAATACCACTATTTTCTTCATATACTTTGAAAATATAGCAAGAAAAAGGAAGCATTTGCCAAAAACTGTATTACTATGATTTTAAGACTTTGATTATTAATACACATGGGTCAGAAAATTTCAGTTCATGGTTCCCAGAGTGAAAATATCTCTGGCAGGCTACATATAGTATATATAAAAAGACACACACGTTGTAGTACATATGCACTGCCAAAATGCTCCATCTGTGCACTGTGGCTGAGTTATGGTTGTTGGGGGAGATATAACTTTCTAATTTACTTACTTTCATGTCTTTCAGAATTTTACTATACTGAAGACTTCTGTAACTTACGTTTAATTTTTTAAAAATATTGGACATTTTATATGTGATGTGAAAATGCTCAATTCAATAAGCTTTTTAACAAAATTGTTATCCCCTGAACTCTGACTTGAGAGAAATGGATGACCACAGAAAGATATATAACTAGCAATCGCATAATATTGAACATCTATCCCATTTCTTACCCCAAAGATTTGAGAACTTTATTTCACACAAAACAGAGTATACATAAAATGTTGATTTGTATCCAGAACTCCACTAACAATCCTCAAATTTTCATCCCACCTACTGACAGTCATTCAATGTATAATTGGCAGTGCAATCATAAAATAGTATTTTTTAAAAGACTTTATTTGTTTTCTTGACAGAGAAAGAGCATGAGCACAAGCAGGGGGAGCAGCAGGCAGAGAGAGAGAAGCAAGCTCACCCCTGAGCAGGGAGCCTGATGCAGGGCTTGATCCCAGGACCCTGAGATCACGACCTGAGCCAAAGGCAGATACTTAACTGACTGAGCCACCCAGGCACCCCATATAATACTTTTTTAAGGGTGATCTAACGAATACAGAGAAGCAGTTGCTACCGTTATAGTGCTGGCATTTATATACAATATTGTTTTCTTATAATTATTGTTATACTCCATTAGAACTACCATACCTATTACAGTGCACTGAAATATTTCTTCATATGATTGTCACCTCCCCGCAGGAGTTTTTAAGTCCTTCTAAATAAAGGACTTTTTATGTTTGTGTTTGTATATTGAGCCCTTATAACAGCCCCTGATACATCATATGTGTTTTTGATGAAATGTAAAAAATGAGTAATACAATTTTGGATTTGTACATTTTTTATTTTGAATATCTTATTTATATTCAGTATTGATATATTGTAATTATTCATCTTATCCAATAGCAATTTTGTGAGACAAGTCACATCACTTTCTGAGCAAGAAAATGATGGCCATAGGACTTCCCTCAGGCAATAGGAGTCAGTAGTGGAGAACAGTGCCCCCAAATCCTCCCATAAACTTTATTACCTTGGGGTCCAGTTCCTTTGTTGGCTCTACCTGCTGCTAGCAGTGCTCATTATTTCTTAGAGGAACCCATGGCATTGGCCACTGGAAGTGCAGGAAAATGAGAAGAAGAAGGGAAGGAAAAGGAGGAATGTAAAATAAAAAACTGAAGACAATAAAGGAGTGAAGAAAGAAGAAAGAAAGAAGAGAAGGGAACAAGAAGGAAGATAGCTCAAGTGCTGTAAGCTCACTGATCTGAATCCCTACTTTTAAATTTTCATTATTATTTTCAGACAAATGTATCATTTCTTTCCATCTGGAAAAGTCTAATGAGTTTGTACAGAAAAAAGGTAACTACAGAAAAGTTCACATTTATATTAAATCCAATAAAGAATAGATATTCTACATTTTTATTCAACAAGGCATGCCATTAATTGGGCAAATGCTAATGCTATCTATAGATTTGGAAAGCACAAAAACAAAATAATTAAGGTATGGCTTCTATTGAATTTAATGAGGTAGTAAACAAGAAAATGAGTTTGAAACATCTTTAGTGATTTCTTGTCTTATTAGTTTCTATTGTGAGGTAATAACTACACTCTCACACACACACACACACAAAATCCATGTAAATAAATTTTACTGAACAATGAATAGAATTATGAGAGCCATCAGAGTTAACATAATGCTCCTAGTTTGCAAGTTATGTCATTATATTTCAATTTAATCTTATTACTATTTACTTTCCTTCACTAAAATAGAAATCTCTGGGTGGTCTCCGTGACCTTTTCAATATGTTGATCAGCACAAGTCCCACTTTTTATGTTTGGTCTCTAAACAAAATAATGTTTCACTTCTAGTTTGTGCTATGAACTTAGATCTAGATTCTAGTATGTTAAGTGGGTGAATTTAGAAAGACTCCACGTTAAAGTGGGACAGTGGTGAAATGTGCGGACCTAGGATTCAGGCAGTTAAGAATTCCCAATTTGGGGATTTGTGTAGCCATGGACAAGTTACTTAACCCCTGCCCATCAGTTTCTTCTCTATCAGTTGGGAATTCTCTTACTTACCTCTAAGGTTATAAAGGTAAAGCATGTAGACTAGTGGCTGACACATAATGACAACTAAAAAAATATTGCTTTTATTTCATTAGTATTTTCTACATGGGAGCATCAAATTATCCTTAGGATAGTAAAGCCAAGCAAAAGCAGGTACTTTCTGCACAGTCACAGAATTTATTAGTAGAAAAACCAGGACTAGAAACTAAACAACATAGTCCCCAGAATTTTTTTTTTTTTTAATACAGAAGAAGAATGAGGAAGATGGGAAAGTTTCTAACCTTTTTTATTATATTGGTGGTTTTTCATAATTTCTCATAATTTCAAAATACTTTGAATATACAGAGTAGAATTCTTGACCTGAATGCATGAAGTAATACTCAATACTTCAATAAATAAATGAATGAACAACTCTTTAGTTTAAAGCTGGAATTAGTAGACTTCAGAGATTGTTTTGGGTAGAAAGGATTGAAAATAGAATTTTTTCAGAGACTTTTTTTTCTTTTTTGCCCAAGTGAAATTTGGCCACAGTGATGTCTTCTTTGTGTTGCCCAAAAACATCTAAATGTGTTTCTCAAAACCTCTAAGAAAATTGTGTCTGGAAAATCTATTTTCAAAATTAAAGCATAATTAATAATATACTATTTAAATCCACATTACTAATGTTCATTTTTAAATGAAAGTGTTGAGTTAACTGGCTCAAATTACTTGAAATATATGATAGCCAAGAAAATAAAATCATTACTAGGAGAACATCTAGGATCTTATTGAATTATATTCTAGTCAATGTATGTTGAGTGTACAATAATTAAGATACTTAATAGTTCCAAATATAGTAGGCATTTCTAGATCAGTTCTGAGAGGAGGGAAGCCTACCCTTGGTTTCTGCTTGAAAGCAACTACAGTTTTATGTGATGTAAAAATCCCAGACCATTTTATAGAAATATTCTGAATCAGAGAAGTAAACACACACAACACACATATGTATGTTTCTATGTATATAACATATACATACATATGCATATAATATATACATATAGTAATGAACACATGTATACATATATACACATACTCTCTTAAGAAAGACAAAGGAAATGAGC
Organism: Lontra canadensis; assembly: GCF_010015895.1. Lineage (NCBI taxonomy): Eukaryota > Metazoa > Chordata > Mammalia > Carnivora > Mustelidae > Lontra > Lontra canadensis. The sequence goes on along the minus strand of NW_022631047.1, from coordinate 5,224,898 downwards.
AATTTCTTAAAAATTTAGTACTTTTACAAAGCTTTGCATATTTTTGGTAAGGCTTAAAACAGACAAAGCTTTCAATTTTCTATGTCAACAGATGGGATCCGACATCTGGACAATCCAAAGGCTCTTTAGATCTTGAATTTTCAGTGAGTTTATTCATATGATTATATACTTTTTATATTAATATTAATTGGAATTGCCATTGCCTGTATAAACATTGTCTGGGAGGCAAGAAACAACTGGAAAATAAATAAGGCATGTCTAAAACTTCATCACTTTTAACTTTCCACATGAGTCAGCAACATTTTTTACTTTCTGTGTGCAGAGTTTCTTCTTCAGCAAGCACCTCCAGGAGTTTCAAGTGTTTGGGAAAGTAGTCATTTGTTTATTCACTGAACATGAATTTATTGAAATATTTCAGGCATAGGCTTGAAGGATGCACAGTTGAATAAGGTACTTCCTTTACAGAGATTATATATCATTTTGGAAGATGAATATATAAAGGAATAAATTATAATACAATAAGTCAATTCCTATAGAAAGACAAGGAACAAGTGTGTTTACAGTTTAGATGTTGGAGCGGCTGATGATAGATGGTTGAAGACAGGTTTTACAAAGTCAATTTTGAGCTAGAGGTTACAAAATAAATAGGTTGTTTCCCAAGATTAGAAGGAGGAAATAATATATACAAAATAGTTAAAGTAATCCAAGGGAATGGCGTTTTTCAGCAAAGTTTGAGAAGTCAGGAAAGACTGAAGAATAGGTCAATGATAGGAAAGTCGACGGGAGAGGAGACTGTGTCAGACTCAGGAAAATTTTAAATGCCTGAGCAGAGAGCCCACGAGGGGCTCATTCCCAGGACCCTGGGATCACCATCCAAGCTGAAGGCAGAGGCTTTAACCCACTGAGGCACCCAGGCGCCCCCTAGGAATAGTATTTAACAAATCCTAACCAGTATCTGAATTCTGCAGCAAATTCTTGTCTTCCTGAGATTTACAAAAATCCTTAATTGTAATCCTCAGCTGAGCTCAAGATGTATAGTTTCTACTGATCTTCCATTTGGGTCAGCAATTTTAAGGGGATATTTAGTAATGTGATTTTTCTGCATTTAGAATATCAGAGGAAGGATCAGAATGAAAGGAGGAGTATAAATGAGTGATGAAAAGAGAGTTAATGAGATAGATGGGTAATCCTACCGTCGTCCCAACAGAGATTTTTGCTGGGCCTAGTGCATTCTTCTGTGCAAACTGTGAGTTGTCTTTCAAAGGAAAGATTGTATGTCTATCCCATGTTGCTCTCTAATTTCATGAGGCACTACAACCTTGTCATTGGTCTATAAACTGATTGCATGCCACCAAATCATTTGCCAAGAGTTTATAGGTAAACCAGCTGTGAAATACCTGTAGAACATGGGAATCAATAGAAAGTTAGACACATTACTTCCTCTTAGGGGGACAAAGTCACCAGTCTAATGGGAAGTTAAACTTAAACAAAACCCATCCTGCTGAGGAAGAAGAATTCCTAGTCCCAAGTAGCTGTTATTGAGCTAAATCAGAGTGAGATCCCAAGGTCACTTATAATTTACTTACTACATCACATTCCCTGATGCTGAGCACTTACCAAATTATAATAACTTATTGGACAGACTATCCTTTCCCCATTGTATATCCTTGGCTCCTTTGTCACAAATTTTTTTTTTTTAAAGATTTTATTTATTTATTTGAGAGAGAGTGCAAGCATGAGCAGGGGGAGGGACATAGGGCACAGGGAGAAGCAGACTCCCTACTGAGCAAGAAGCCTGAGGAGGGGCTCTATCCCAGACCCTGGGACCACTACCTGAGCCCAAAACAACTGCTTAACTGACTGAGTCACCCAAGTGCCCTCCTTTGTCATAAATTAATTGACTATACATGCATGGGGTTATTTCTGGGCTCTGTATTCAGTTCTGTTGGTGAATATGTCTGTTTTTACGCCAAAACCACACTGTTTTGATTACTCTGGCTTTGTAATATAGGATGAAATCAGGAATGTGATGCCTCTAGCTTTACTCTTCTTTCTCAAGATTGCTTTGGCTATTCATAGTCTTTTGTGGTTTCATATAAATTTTAGGATTGGTTTATCTATTTCTGTGAAAAGTGCTATTGGAATTTTGGTGAGGATTGCATTGAATCTGTAGCTCACTTTGGGTAGAATGGACATTTTAACAATTCTATTCCATGAGGATGGAATAACTTTCCATTTACTTGTGTCATCTTCAATTATTTCATTGAAGTTTTAAAGATTTCAGTACACGGATCTTTTACCTCATTTATCGCCAGGTATTTTATTCTTTTTGATGCAATTATAAATAGAATTTTAAAAATTTATTTCTTATAGTTCATTATTAGTGTTAGAAACAACTGATTTTTGCATATTGATTTTGTCTTGCAAATTTGCTGAATTTATTTATTAGTTTTTTTGGTGGAATATTTAAGATTTTCTATATAGATCATGAAACTGCAAATAGAGACAGTTTTCTTTCTTTCTGATTTGGATGTCTTATTTATTTATCTTGCCTAAATGCTCTGACTAGGGCATTCAGTACTGTTGTGAATAAAAGTGGCAAGAATGGGCATCTTTGTCTTGTTCTTGATCTTAGAGAAGAAGCTTTTAGGTTTTCACCATTGAGTCTGATGTGAACTGTGGGCTTTTCCCATATGGCCAGATGGCCTTTATTATGTTGAGATATATTCCCTCTGTACCCATTTTGTTAACAGTTTTTATAATAAATGGATGTTGAGTTTTGTCAAATGCTTTTTCCACGTTTTTTAAGATGGTCATATGATTTTTTATCCCTTATTTTGTTAATGTGGTCTATCACATTAATTGATTACATTGATGTTCAACCATCCTTGCATCCTTAGAATAAATCCCACTTTATCATGGTATATGATTCTTCTAACACATTATTGAATTCTGTTTGCTAATATTTTGTTGAGGATTTTTGTATCAATATTCATCAGAAACATTGGTCTACGATTAACCTTTCCTGTGGTTTCCTTGTCTGGATTTGGTGTCAGGGTAATGTCAGTCTCATAAAATTAGTTTGAAAGTGTTCCCTCCCTCCTCTTCAGTTTATTGGAGGTGTTTAAAAAGGATTGTTACTAATTTTTTAAAAAATGTTTTTAGAGTTTAGCAGTGAATCCATCTGGTCTTGTACTTTTCTAGAACTTGTCAGAATAAAAGCTTCTGTACAGCACGATAAATCATCAATAAAATGAAAAGACAACCTATGGAACAGGAGAAAATATTTGCTAACTGTATATCTGATAAGGGATTAATGTCCAAAATATATAAAGAACTCACACAACTCAATCTGATTAAAAAATGGGCAGAGGAACTGAATAGATATTTTTCCAAATAAAACACAAAAATGGTCAACAGGTACATGAAAAGATGCTCAACATCAATAATCATCCAGAAAATGCAAACCAAAACTACAATAAGATGTCACCTCACATCTGTTAGAATGGCTATCAGCTATCGCCCAAGAGATAAGAGATAATGTGTTGATGAGGTTGTGGAGAAAAGGCAACCCTTACACATTGTATTTCTATTTGGAATTATACATCATTTGTATATGTCATGTCATGTAAGATTTTTGTAAGTCTTTGATGGAAAGATTGTATTACCCATGCCTTTGTTTTCTTATAGTTTCATTACAAATCTGTATTAGGAACTTAATATGTGTTTGTTTAATAACCAAAACTGATCATAGTAATTTAAAGCTAATTTTTTATGGTTTCAGTTAATGGAATCAAGAAGACAAATAGAAAAGCCATGTCTTCTATTTCTTAGCTAAAGAGAATTTTTATGGCTACCTTGTGAAAGGTATTTCACTCTAAAATTACATCAGCATAAGAAATATTTGATAATTTTCTTTTAAAGATTTTATTTATTTTTCAGAGAGAAAAAGAGAGCACAGCAGAGGGAGACTCAGGCAGAGGGAGAAGCAGGCTCCCTGCTGAGCAAGGAGCCCAATGCGGGACTCAATCCCAGGACCCCGGGATTATGACCTGACCAAAGGCAGGCACTCAACTGACTGAGCTACCCCGGAGTCCCTATTTGATAATATTTTTTATCCTTTGTGGATAGGAGGCTGCAGTTAGAGAAAGGATAGTCCACGAGATTATTCTCATTTCTGATACTAGTTACAAGTTTAGAGGGTTCCCAAAACCTCAAGTTTAATAATTTCCTAGAAGGACTCATAGGACTCTCTTAAAGCTATTATTCTTACAGTTATAGCTTATTTAAAAAAAAAAAAGTGAAAAGAAACATAAAAATCAGTCAAGAGGAGTTGTATATGTGGGGCAGAGTCCAGGAAAGTGCCAGTGTGGAGCTTCCAGCTGTCCTTTCACTATGGAGTCATAAACAGCATTTAATTTCTGGCATTGATGTGTCACGGTGTGTTTGGAGGACTTGCAAGCAGGGACATTTACCTGATCCTTGGTGTCCACAGCCTTTACTTGGGCTTGAGCACATAAACCTGATTGGCTGGTCACTTGGTCAACTACAGTCACCAACCCCTCTGGAAGTTGAGCTGATACCATGTGAACTAGAGCCTCCTTCCCATGTCACACTGTTGCAGTTTGGCTCAAGGCCCCCAGATAAACAAAGACACTTTTTTCAGGACATAGACATTATCTCCTAGGAGTCATGGTTAATGGCCAGACCGCTCTTTGGATAAGGTTACATTATTACACAGAGGCCATAATAATAATATAGCATTTATCTTGTATTACTTTTGTTGGAGGAAATTATCATGGTGGTATACTCAATAATAAATTGGCAATAAAGTGACTTTCTTTTGTGTATTCTGGTAAAAGTTGATTATTGTGAACCTGTACTTTGAAAGTTAAAGAATGCATTCTTTGTCTTAAGAACACCTCACTCTGCTCAAGAAAAAGTAGTAGTTGATGAAGTAAAAGTCAATTACTCAAAGTTATACTGTTGATATGATTATGAACTCTAAATAAAGGAGGATAAGGGGAATCTTTGACTTGGGTAGTAACAGGATGTAGTTATTATTTTTTCTTTACATTTACCAAAAAATGGAAAATACTGGAAGTTGTTTCAGTCATCCATTCCAATATTTAACAACCTTAAGATGGCATTAGCTTTCAGGTACTTCAGCTATCATATAAAGTATATTCCTTCTACTCAGACTGCTGTGGAAACTATAAAACCTTATTTTAGTACTGTCTATATAATACTGGTATTGTCATGTATCCTTAAATAACTCCAAATTAATTGAAAAATTCTCAGCTCTTTTAAACTTATATTCAAGACAATAACTTAGAGAAAACTTGTAACTTCAAAAATTCAGTTTTCACGGTTTCTAAAAGCAAATATTCTCTGTAGGAAAAAAAAAATAAAAGCTTTGGTCTCTAAGAGTGAAAAAAAAAAGAAAAAACTCACTACATGTATTTTGTCTAATCATTGACATTTTGGATTTAAATTGCTAATTCCCTAGAGGAATTTTAAGTAAATTGGGAGGAATGGCTAAAATTAGATCACATAGGAACATTTTTCCCTTATGCTGTTCTAAGGAACTAAATTCACATTTAAACCCAATTTTCATAGCAAAGGACTTTCTTATTCCATGTTACTATTGGGAAAGTGTACTCTCACTTTATAATCTTTTATTCTGTAGTAATGTTATTATTTTTGACCACTCTGAACTACTGAAGTAATTTATGATTATGCAGGATTATCTGCGCTATACTACTCATACTCACCATTAGAAGAAACATTTTAATGTCCTTGTGCAATTACAGGGTACCAGGACACTAAGGGCAGACACATGAGGATTCAAGCACACATTGCACATCTTAGATATTTTGTGGACCTAATTGATTTGTGAACCCACTAACTGTATCCTAGATTAATTATGCAATCAAGCAAACAGTTATGCCATCACACAGAAATACTGATATCATTATAAGTCTTACATTTACAGACTTGTCTGGACACATATTTTAAGCTCATTTTTCTAAGCATGGTCATCCAGTTAGAGAGACCCAGGATTTAAGTTGAGCTTGCATGGAAACTGGAGATTTCAGATAAGAAAGGCGTGTGCACGGAATCAGTAAGAAAGCTCCTCCATCAGTCAGTAGGTGAGGTTTCTACAACGCACGGGGATGAAGCACGTGGAGAAGCAGGTCAGGTACAGTCAGGTTCAAGGAACCCTGTTACTCATCTTCAAATTTATAAGGAGGGACTCATTAATTTGCATCTCAAAGGGTAGAATGAAAGACTAAGTAGGGTCTCATTCATTGTTCATGCTTGAGGGTGTTTTTGTTGTGTTTGAGAGCAATTTGTTAATGTTTGTGGCTCAGAGGGCTCAATTGTGGTATAACTTAGATGAGTTAAAACATGCAACTGTTGGGATAAGGCCTGAAAGAATAATGTGGAAAATGTTCAATGATTGTTGTACTGAATTTATTGTTGTTACTGGGGCCTATCTTTTTTTCTGTGGTTTTGATCTTGTTGGTGTTGCCTAAATAACAGAGACAATGAAACTCAAAGATATGGTCAGAATTTTTCACTATTTGCCCTCACCAAATAGGCATGTATCTATTATAATTGGCTATTATATAAGCCTGAACATTATGTTATTATGTATGTATTATACAGATGACCCACTTTCAAAAGTGCTGAGGACTAATGTATTCTTAAAATCTCCCGTTTATGGTTTATTTCCTATTCACAGCCCCATTATTTTTTTTTATTGAGCTATAATTGACATATAACATCGTGTGAGTTTAAAGTTCACCATATGTTGATTTGATACATTTATGTATTGTAGTAGGCTTGCTAACATCTCTATCACCTCACATAATCATCAGATCTTTTTTGTGGTGACCAAATTGAAGATCTAGTCTGTCAGCAATTTTGAAGTATATGATACAGTGTGGTTGGCTAGAATCACTACACTGTGTATTAGAGTCCCAGAACTTATTCATCTTCTCGTTAAAAGTTTGTACCCTTTAACATCTCCCCAATTTCCCCTGCCATATTAATGCTAGCACCAAATTAGAAATAGTTTTTTCAAAGTCTAAGAGCCTAATTTTTAAAGTGAACAAACAAACAAGTAAAAAAAAAAAAAAAGAACCATTCATTACTGGTTCTAAATTATTTAATCTTTCTGGGCCTCAATTATTAAATTCATATGTAATGAGCCATTACCATGAACCTTGGATTCCTAACCCATAAAATCAGACATCTGTTATTTGATGTTATTGTTAAGACTGGCATGCACCATGTTCCCACTAAGTGTATGAGACACTCCTTGTATTTGTAGTTTGCAAGTGAGGAAATTCAGGCCTGATGAGGTTAGATCAATTTTGCAAGGCTCTACAGATACAAGAAGTGGAGGTGAGCTGAGGGGCTCTTTCTTGATGTAGCAAATATACATGACTCTGATGCAAGATTTTAAAATTGTAGTTCCTAAAGTTTTTTTTTTTTTTTAAATGCACAGAATAGTAAAGAATGCATGCCAAAGTATTACTGTTACACTTCTCAGAACGAAAATAATGTCAGACTGTATTGAAAACGTGGACACTTCTGCTCTGAGGTGGTCATGTTGAGAGGAAGCTCAAACTAAACCAACTAAAGAGGCTTCATGGAGAGACCTGTTACCAGGGCTCAACTGTCCTTGCTCTAGCTGACATCTGACAGCAACCCTAAAAAAACCCTAACTAGAACCACCCAAACTCTCCATTTATTCCTGACCCAGAGAAATAATGAGAGATAATAAAAGATCTGTTATTTTAAGCTACCACATTTGGTGCTAATATGTTGCCCTGCAATAGATAATTGGAATGTCATGTTTATCAGGAAATAATGTAACTTACAACCTCTTCGTAATAACTCACAAAGAGATTTTGCCGTATTATTTGCCTGGAAGAGTGGACCTATTTTTGTTTGTTTTCTCCTGGCCCATTGGAGTTTATTTTCCACTTGGTGCAAGCAAGATTACTGGGTGTCAGGAATCTCACATGTGGCTGGATACTAAAGTGGGTTGTTTCTCAGCTTCGTTTTGGAGTTTTGCTATTTGATGTAGAAGCACTCAGCGGCTCCTGCTTGCCGCAGGCCGCCTGGCCCAGAGTGAAGGCAGGGTGGGAGCGGAAGGGGAGGGTAGGTTCTGCCCCGCCCAGGTGGCTGGAAGCTTGGCGCGCTTCCAGCCACCTGGCTTCCAACCAGGAGACCTGGCTGCTCCCTGGTGGCTTTCCCGAGCTGGGTCACAGAGGACCACAGAGGCTGACTAAGCCTCGCGTGCTCTGGGGACTTCAACACTGTGGCCACCAACGGGAGAGGAGACTTCTGAAAAAGCAGCTTGCCCACCTGTGACCAGAGGCTGGCTATCGCAAACAGAATGGCAAGGAACACCTGGAAGTAAGATTAGCTATTAGATCATGTTTCATTTAAACCGGGAAAAACTTGCGCATAGGCGCATTAGAATCTTCTAGGCTGTTACTACAAATGAAGCTGAGGCGATTTGGTCATTTATCATAGGTTCTTTTTTGAGAAGTTTTTGTTTGTTTGTTTGTTTAAGATTTTATTTATTTATTCGAGAGAGATCGAGGGGAGGAGCACAAGCCAGGGGGAGGGGCAGAGGGAGAAGCAGACTCCCCGCTGAGCAGGGAGCCCAAAGCTAGGCTCCATGCCAGGACCGCAGGATCAAGACCTCAGCTGAAGGCAGCCACTTAACTGGCTGAGCCACCTCAGCCCCCCAAGAAGGTATGGTTTCAATAGTCAGCAAGGATATATGAGTCACCGCTTACCACCAGAGGCTTTGTTAAGAATGATTGTGGATATTAAAACCTATTTTTCTCTAATGAAATAACAAAAAATTAATATATATGAATAAGTATATTATAGAGCATTGCCATTTGCTTATGAGCAAGGTGTAAAAATATCTTTGGTTCAATTGCACACTTACATCTAAACAGCACTCAGGTTGGGTTCTGGAGAGCTAATTTTAGAGGATTCTGCTCCATTAGAATTCAAATGGAAAATAAATAGTTAAATCTCACCACCAGAGTAAGCCTCCAGTGGAATTTTTCTGAAAGGTGATCTTAAAGGAGCATTTTAGAAGGGGAGAAATTTGGAATATCATCAAATCTACAAATTAGGAACCTTTTTTTGTGTGTGTGCCTGCTTAATATGCTGCCTATCAAACCGGTAGAGGGATCCATGGGTAAGACCTATTGTTGTCTTCCCCTATAACTTCATTACCGCATAACAGTGATATCAAGTCTCGAGGCATATTAAACCAAAGTTAAATCTAAAGATTTGTCTTAATTTAAAAAGTTGATGGTAAATATTGTAGGTAACTTTTATATTTGTGGTATCATTTGGGACTTATGGCAGTTTATAGATTAAATATGTCTCCATGTATTGCAATCATTATTCTTATTTTATAATTAATTGTTACAGACCATTATTCGCCCTCTCAGCCTAGGTTCTTGTGTTTCTTGATACAACTGTGTTAAAATTCCTTGCTTTCTGATAAAATGAGATATGCCAGCATCACCTGTATCTTTCCTGCCCACAAAGAGAAATCAACCATTACCTCAAGGAGAAAATCATGGTTTCTTTTGGTGGAAAAGGATAATCTGGGGAACAAAGACATATCTGGTTTATGCTGGTAGGACATCTTTACTAGGTAATTTTATTGTACAGATCTGGAAAGATTCCTATTATCTTAAAATCGTGGGTGAATACTGGTATTTCCAATTTTGTTTTAGCATGACATCATGCCTTCTTCATTTATTTGGTTTATAGCATGCCTTGTTTTCTACCATGTGGAAAATCTCGATTCTTAATAACATAAATGTAATTTCTAATTCTTTTAATCTGGTGATTGAAATTTAACTTAAACAACACCAAATAATATTGCTAATCATAATACTCAATATGATAGAACATTTTGTTATGAAAATTAATCCTCCTGAGATTGTGTAGTCGAAGCATTGTATTCTTATTCCTTGCTCCAAGTGTGTTGATATGTCAAATTATAGTTACTTTTATTGTTCACTGAAATTTTAGTTTGTGAGTGTGGAATGCCAAAAGTTACAATTCAAGAGGAAGGTTGTTTTCAGGGATAGTCTTTTTGTGGAGGCAGTTTTAAGTTACAAGAACATGTTTGGGGCAGAAGGGAGGGCCAGCTCTACTGGTCTACTTTGAGATGACGGGAAAATTCAAACGCATTTCTAGCCAGTCCTAAGCAAATGTTTTATTTCAGCGACTTATAATGGTCATTTAATAATGGCATAAGCTTTTTTATGGGTGCACAGAACTATTTTTAAATTAATATTTCTTTTTGGGGATTGTTGCACGAGAAAGTTAAACTCATCATTTATTTGACAGCATTAAGACAAAGCAAGAATTGAATGTTCCTTTGCAAGGCACTATTTTGTTATTAGGTGAACTAGGCTTGATTGAATACATAGATCAAGCTACGCGTTTCAAAATTTGTAGATTTTTATTTCCCACTATTTTCTGCATCATCACCACATAGAAGCATGGTAAGCTGAGAACTCTAAAATAAACTAAGGGGCCACAAAATAGTGCCATCCTCAGGACTAAAATAGGAGAAGTTGAGGAAACTGAAAATCGTTTTAACAGCAGCAACAACAAAAAACACAGGCAGCAGCATTATCTAAAAATGCCTGAGTATATTTACATCTCAGTTTCTTTTGTCCATCAAGTCTTTGTCTCCCATTTTTTTCTCCTTTCCTCTTCTTTCTTGAAACGAAATGCAGGTGTTTCTTAGTAGTGAATAGAAGTTCTCATTTTCTCAAAAAGACAGTTTGAGGAAGGGGGACAAGGCTTAGATTCCTATCCTTAATATCTCATCCACTGCAAAATAATTAGGCATTTTCTCAAACAGAAGCCATATTTTTATCTTAAAAGTTTTTCTCATTCTCTCCGTATGTCATTGACTTTTTCTCCAACCTTGGGGAGTTGGTTTTTATTATGCCATTTATTAAAAGAGGAAGCAAAATAAAGTCGTGTTATTTTCCCAAGTTTTCACAGGTGCAGAAATCATAAAAATGAAACTATATAAAGTATTTCTAATATTTCACATTATCCTGAATTTTTCCTTGTCTTCATTTATTATTCTTTATTTGAGAAAAGTGGTCCTTTTTTATGAAAAAAGAACAAAAGATTAAATATGTGCTTGACATAATATAAAAATAATAACTAACATTTATCAAGTACTTAGTGCATGTCAAATACTGTGCCAAGCATTTTACATCTATTACCTTATTTAATTTTGACAACAACCCTTTAAGATACGTGTTATTATTATTCTCCTTGACATTTGCATTTTTCCTCCGTTTGGAAGAGTCTTAAGTCTTACAGAGATGAAATAATCTGCCAGAGGTTATGCCTAAAACATTGGCGAGCAAGGATCGTTCCATCCTCTTTTATCTGCTTGCAAACCTATGATCAGAATACTATGCCAGGGATGCCTGGGTGGCTCAGTCAGTTAAGCATCTGCCTTTGGCTCAGGTCATGATCTCAGGGTCCTAGGATGGAGCCCCAGGATGTCAGGCTTCCTGCTCAGAGGGGAGCCGCCTTCTCCCCCTCCCTCTCCATCTACCTGCCACTTTGCTCTGCCACTTTATTGTGTTCTCTCTCTCTCTCTGTCAAATAAATAAATAAAATCTTAAAAAACAAACAAACAAAAAAAACATGCCATAGTACCACAGTTTGACCTTGGTTGACTGACATAAAAATCTGGCTTTGTTTGCAAACCAGGTATCCTGGAGAGCAGAGATTTTCTTAAATTTATTTTGCATGTTACTTAGTTACTAACACGATGGGTTTGCAATAAATATTCATTTAATGAATGAAAGAATAAATGAATGTGTTGAATCAGTGTCTCAAGCATTTAAATGGTCTCATATATTCAAACCATGGCATTGCATAAAATATTAGGTTTTCTTTTATAATGGGAAAAATAAGGAAGAAATAGACCATTTACAAAATTTTTACCCTGCCTCATTTTGTTTTCATGAAACTTTTTCCCCTCCAGGGTGTATAAAATAGGAAAACTGGCCCTTTCTGAATTTCCGAACTAAGGGAAATACAATCATTCTTTATAAAAAGGAATAGTAAATTCTCAATCAAACATATGAATTATATGCATCCTAGCTAGCCAATATGAATTTCTGTTTACTTATAAAATATCATAATACTACCTAAATGGAGTATTTGCATTTTCAGTTTTAAACATTTCATATGTTTTACCAAATCTGTATAAACAAGTGAGGTAGGCAGGGCCAGTATGATTTTTCTTCACCATATGGTCAGAGATGCTAAGGGTCATCACATTATCAGTGATTTACTTACCTACAATTCAGATGTGGTATCTTTTTATTTTTTCCTCTTTTCCTTTTTCTCTTCCCACTTCTCCCTCTCTCTTTCCTCTTTTATTAAAAGTTACTAGACGGGGAATGGGATAGTGCTGTCGCTCTAGACATCACTGACAACTGATCAGATTTGGCATAGGAAATACGGCTTCCTTTCATTTTTATATTGAGCCATAAGCAGTGTAAGGATCAGGCTCCTGTTCCATTCACTGCAGTGTCTTCTGCATTTTGCACAGCACTTAGCACGAAATAGCTACTCCATGCATCGTATTAGTTGAAGTAAAGAATGAATTGTGCCTTTTTGAAAAGTATCCCTGATATCATAGCATAACAACAAAGCTGTACAAATCATGTGTATCTTTACTGAAATATGGGCTTGCCTTTTATTGTAAATTCAGCCACACCTCTTCTCAACTGTATATTTAATACTTCAGTATTACATATAATTTATATTTCAGTATTTATATTTCCATTATATTAACCACTCCTATAAATGATATGGGACTAATGTTATTCTCTCTTTGTGTATGTGAGATGTGCCACTGTCCCAGGATTTGTGGGTGCAAGTTCTAAATAGTTGAGACCAAGGGAGTGAATGAGCGAGGCCTCGTGTGTCCTCCTTTGATTGAGCTTTGCATCATTCAGAGTTGCTTTAAACTGCCTCATATACTCTTTTCTCAGTATTTTCCTGCCAGTTTTGCAGCAATATAAATGTCCAGATGACAAAATCTGTTAGATGCTATAAAAACCAAACAAAGCAATGGTACTGAGTTTGGGTGAAATGAACATTTTTCTTTGAAACTGGGCACATGGTATGACTTCTCATAATTCACCATGGACAGCGTGAGCTCAGCCATACTGAAATGGTTCAAGAAGCTGAGAAATAACATCTCTTGGTTCTAGCTGTCAAAGTATAACCAACCCAAGCTTATGGTATTTAATACTTTCTGGAAGTTTGTGGAGGCGACTTTAAGTAATAAGGTTTGACCATTGTAACATAAAATTCTACATTTAGCTTTGGAAATACTGAGCTTTTTTTTTTTTTTTCTTCCGTTTTCAAAACAAGTAGAGAGATTCTATAATGAAACTCTAAATAGGACAAATTAAATGACCTTCTTTGTGGTACTCGGAAATTTGTATAATCTTACATGTTTCTTGGCTCCCAGCTGCTTCAGAAAATAAGCTCCAGGTAGCACAGATGAGCTTCCTCGTGCAATATTCATTCAATCCTCAATCCAGCCTCTTCCATAAAGAAGCAGGAGTATTTGCAAGAGTATTTATAATTGCTTTTACCCCAGAAGGCATCATATCCTAATTATAGGTGATCAGATTTCTCTCAGTACAACTTTACCAATAAGGCTTGGAAGGACTATAGTTATATATAAAGTGCTCAAATGTACATATTTAGGAAAAGAAATGTATTTATGTCACAGTAAAATATATTAACAAATAAAAAGGGCTAATAGATCAAATTGGATCATTTTCTATTTAATTCTGCCTTTTTCGTGCTTGAAATAATACTCTTTGTGGGGTGGAAGATTCCATTGGCATTTTTTTAATTCAGCTAAATTTTAACTTCTTTTGTAAAAACTTTAGTGACCTTCCCTTAGAGAGAGCTTGGATGTGCCCCAGTCTGCCATGACACATTTATTACTGGTAAAAATATAATTCAATTAGTATTTTTCTTCTTTTAACATCTAATTAAATTAGTGTTAATTGAAGAAAGACACCCTCTACCTGTCAAATTAAGACAAGGTGCTATCTTAAAATTCAGATTATACTGCTTATAATGAGCATTTTAGATTCCAGTAAGAAATGAAGATTTAAAATAGTGACCTTCTGTATTAAGCACCCTTGTATTACTGGGGGCAAGGGGGATGCTATTACAGGACATTACAATAAAGTAATTTGAAAAAGAGCATTCATTTTAATAGAACAATCCTGAGTACATAGAAGAGGATCTGAGAAGCATTGAAAATATTCTCTTAGGTATACATGATATGAGTTCTCACTGAAGCATATATAGGGATTGTTAAAAAATGTCCATTTATATACTTTTGCATATAAATACACACAGACTTACACATACACATGGATAAAAATGTCTGTGGGGTGACTGTCATAGTACATATGTAATGCCTATAATAATTAAATGTTTGTCATTAAAGAACGGGGACCATATTATTCTCAGCAAGTCATTTTCATTTTCATAGTCTCTGGTTTAACAAAAATTGTTATGTAGAGCTATAAAAGTAAAAGTAGTAAAAATAACTGAAATGGATTAATTGGTTATTAGTTTATAGGTGTGTTAATTCATAAAGGTTATGTATCCTATATATACTATATAACATATTACTGTGTTATATGGCATGGTTTGTTGCTGTATAACAAACCTCCCCTGACTTTGTGGCTTAAAACAATAATTAATTTATTAGCTTACTTTTCTGTGGTTTAGCACTATGGGCCAGCCTCAAATGTTAGACCCTCTGATGGTTTCAGTTGAACTTACTAATACAGCTGCAGTAAGTTTGTGGGTCAGCTAGGGGCTGATTGATATGGTATAGCTTGGCTCACATGCCTGTTGGTTAGTGCTGTTAGCTGCTACTGGCTGTTCTCTGAATTGCTAGTGATGATTGGGCTGCATATCTCCACCAAGCTTGTTCATATGAAGACATTTGTGGTGTTCCCAGAAGCAGGAGGAGGACAAACCCCAAAACGTGTACTTTTCAGTTCTCTCCTTACAACATGTCTGCTGTTAGACTATTGGTCCAAGCAAGTCCTTCGAAAATTCAAGTCCATGTAAACTTTGAAGAAATGTCTATTCAAATCCTTTACCATTTTAATAAATAAATCAGGTTATTTGATAAGTCAGATGAATTATTTTTTGCTGTTGAGATGCAGAAGTTCCTCATATGTTTCGGATACTGACCCCTAATCAGATACAAGGTTTGCAGATATGTTCTTGCATTCCACCGATTGTCTTTTCATTCTATGGATTGTTTCCTTTGCTCTGCAGTAGCTTTTTAGATTTTCACTGTTCAATCTCATGTGAGCTGTGGGCTTGTTATATAGCTTTTCTTATGTTGAGGTGCATTCCTTCTATATTTGTTGAGAACTTTTTATTACAAAATGGTGTTGAATTTTGTCAAATGTTTTTTCTGCATCTATTAAGATGGTCACTGATTCTGTCCGTCACTCCATTAATGTGATATATCACAGTAATTGATCTGCACATGTTGAACCATCTTTGCATCCCATGGATAAATTCCACTTAATCATAGCATATGATCCTTTGAATGTGCTGTTGAATTCTGTGAGTGTTTTGTTG
This sequence comes from Lontra canadensis, assembly GCF_010015895.1. NCBI lineage: Eukaryota > Metazoa > Chordata > Mammalia > Carnivora > Mustelidae > Lontra > Lontra canadensis. The sequence goes on along the minus strand of NW_022631047.1, from coordinate 5,209,148 downwards.
AGGATTTTTGGCATTTATGTTCATCAGGGATATTGGCCTATAGTTTTCTTTTCTTTGTCTAGCTTTGGTATCAGGTTAATGCTGGCCTCATAAAATGGGTTTGGAAGTGTTCTCTTATGCTCTTTGGAAGAGTTTGAGAAAGTTGGCATTAATTGTTCTTTAAATTTTCTTAGAATTCCTCAGTGAAGCCATTTAGTCCTGAGCTTGTCTTTCCTGGGAGGTTTTATGAAATGGTGTTCAGTATCACAAGCCATCATGGAAATGCATATTAAAACCACAGTAAGCTATCACCTTATATAGTCATATATAGTATGACTATTATAAAAAAATAATATAATAAATGTTGGTGAGGATATGGAGAAATTGGAATCCTTGCACCCTATTGGTGGAAATGGAAAATGGTACAGCTGATATTGAAAACTCTATGGTGGTTCCTCAGAAAACTGAAAATAGAACTCATTTAAAACCAGCAGTCCCACTTTTGGGTATAATCTCTAAAAAATGAAAGCCGTATCTTGAGACGATATCTGCTCTTCCATTTACATTGCAGGATTAGACATAGGAGATAAGGTATAGAAATAGCTCAAATGTCCATCGGTAGATAAAAGGATAAAGAACATATGGTATATATGTATAATCGAATATTATTCAGCCTTAAAAAAGGTAATTCTTCCATTTGTAAAAAAAAAAACTGGATGAATTTATTCATGTATTTGTTCATTTATCCAAGAAGCAGTTTTTTTTTTTTTTTTTTCAGACATTGACTGGGTTCTGCAAATTTAAAGATGAATAAGACAAGGGATTTGCCCTTGAGATGTTTATTCTGTATTGGGAAATCCGATAAGTAAATACTTCATACATACATTATAGTGATATATTATACAGTGGTAAATTATATAATAGAACCTTAAATCATAGATGATTGTTCAGATATTTCTAAAGGATTCATATCTGACCCTTGCTTTTTGCCTTAAAATGAGTAGCAGTTTACCAGAGATTAGTTTTCTAGGTGGAACACACAGCCCTGAATGTCAAGATTCTGTACTTTTAGGATTTAGGAATACTAAGGTCTATTACAATGTATTTTCCCCCTTGCTATTAGATCTTATACATGATTTACTTAAAAAAAAAAACAAAAAAAAAAACCTCTGCTTTTAATTTATTAACCCAAAGACTACTAGTAGGAACCAAAATTAGATCATAAAAGTATTTCAAGAAAATTCTAAATTATTGTAATTTTTACTCTTAAAAATTCAATTTCAAAATCCACTAAAACTCTCTACTTGGAAGATTTTTAAATACTTGAATATGTAGATGTTTAACTTTTTCTTAGTTATATATATTTGGCCAGTAAAACTAAAATGGGAACATTTCTGGACATTTGATTTTAAAACTTCCCTGTATAGCAAACATAACTTTTCAAAAGTTGTTGTAACTTTTTGTTTGCTGCCTTTTTACTTTTTTTTGTAAGAAATAATTGAATAATATTTTAGGATCATTAATGCTTTTAATACAGTTCACATTAGATAATTAGTTAACCTTAATTTGACATAAAATTGTAATGTTCATTTTGCATATTATCATAAAATGTTGAAAACATCCTGTTGCATTTTAAAAATTATTTTTTTATAAATACATTATGGAACCTGGCTGCAGGGACTATGGATGGAAACCTGAATTCCATCCCCCATTCAGAGGCATCAAGCCTTCCCCTCCAACTAGTGACTGGGGAAAATGACAGAGAGGAACTAAGCTGGAGAAAAGCATTTTTAAGTTTGTACATTAGGTCCTGAGCAGACCCACAACTGAGCTATACATGAACCAACCATAAATAATTGTGTGAGAGGTCTGAGAAGAGGACTATAGTGTGGAAGACTACTAGGTTTCACGTTGGCCTCTGGGTGGCACATTCTCAGGAAAGACCAGAATAGCACAAAAAAGGCTTTGAGAATTAAATTGGCATTTGCAGTATAGCACACAAAACTGGGGCAGAGCATATTTTCTTAAACTAAAGACTTGCTGCTAAAATAAATGAACAAACAGAGTCTTGTAACATAATACCTAAAATTTCCAGCATACAGTAGAAAATTATTCATCATGCCAAGAGCCAGGGAAATCTCAACTCAGAGAAGAAATGAAAACAGATATCAAGATTGGGGTGACATAGATGTTAGAATTTTCTGACATGGATTGTAAAGCTGCAGTCTTCAACATACTTCCAGAAACAATTACAAAAACTCTTGCAAAAATGAAGCAGGAATTTGCAAAACAACAACAAAAAAATAGAAGATGTAAAGAAAAGCCAAATGGAAATTTCAGAACTGAAAAATACAATAACTTAAATAAGAAAATGTGACTATCATGGTGACTATCAGAGTGTAGATGACAGGGGAAAAATAGTCAAGTGTATTTGATAATAAATCATAAAAGAAATGATCCAGATTGAAAAATAGAGATAAAATATATTGAAAGATATATTGGAAAAAAATGAACGCAAGCTCAGGAACTTGTAGAACTCCAATAAAGTGTTTATCTTTTGTTCATTGGTGTCCCAGAAGAAGACAGAGTGTGGATCTGAAAAGGCATTCAAAGAAATAACAGCTGAAAACTTCTCAAGACTTAAGCTTACAGATTCAAGAAGGTTTGTTCACCTAACAGGATCAGTCTGCAGAAATACACACTAAGAAGCATCATAATCAGATTTCTGAAAGCTAAATTTAAAGGGAAAATATTGAAAGCAGACAGAGAAACACATGTTAGAATTGAGTAAAATTGTAGGACAACCAGCTGGTGTCACAGAGAATTGTTTTGTGTGGGAAAAACCTGCCCACCCAATGGTGACCAGCAGTGGAAGTGCTCTGTGTGGGTGCTAGAGGAAACACCAGGGGAAAGCCATAGTAGGGAAGGACTAAGTCCCTACCTAAGTGGAAGACTGAGTTTTTTCCAACTTGGTCACCTACCTCACATCATACACAAAACTTTTACTTGTAAAAGGTAAGATGTATATTTTATTTTCTTTTATTTTTTAAGATTTTATTTATTTATTTGACAGACAGAGATCACAGTAGGCAGAGAGTCAGGCAGAGAGAGAGAGGGGGAAGCAGGCTCTCCATCGAGCAGAAAGCCTGATGTGGGGCTCGATCCCAGGACCCTGGGATTATGACCTGAGCTGAAGGCAGAGGCTTTAACCCACTGAGCCACCCAGGTGCCCCAAACTGTATATGTTAATGGAAAATATAGGGGAATATATTCCATGGAATAGGAAAATTTAACAGGATACAAGATACACTAAGAAGATAGAAAAGATACTCATTACAAAGAAGAGAAAAAAATAATTAGTGCTGTGTGAAAATATGTACTTCTGCTTATTAAAAGACACCAAGATGGTGAAAGTAATTGGTAGAATTAGAAAAGTTATTTAAAATACATACATCCAACAAATGACTTGATGTCCAGATTATATAACAAAATTCCTATATGTTAGTAAGAATAATACTGAAAACCTAGGAGTAAAACTGGCAAAAGACTTCAAAAGGAGATGGCTACTGAGCATCTAAAATTTTTTTTTATTCTTAAGGGGATGTTAAGTAAAACAATAATTAGACACCATTACACAACTTTCAGAATAGCCATACAGCAAATAAAATTGGAGATTTTCTTGAGCAGCTGGTCCTCTCAGACATTGTGATGAGACTGTAAATTGGTACAAGTGCTTTTAAAAATGCAAGCATTAATTAGACAAGCTGAAGAGATACCACTTATGACACAGAAATTCCATTTCCACATGCATGTTCAACAGAAATGCGATCTTTTCACTTGAACCTTTTGCTGGAATGCTCATAGCATTTCTGTCGCAGCCGGCACGACAAATCGACCAGGAACGTGAGGGTAAGAGGATGAAGAAAAGAACTCGAGAAGCAGAGAGATGGGGGCAGAAGGAGCACTGAGGAGGATGTCCAGCAGTGCTAAGTTTATTTAAAGCATTAAGGCCATATATATAGTGATAGGAGAAGCAATACATCTGTGTCTAGTTAAACAACCATGAGTTCCCATAATAAGTTTCACATTTAACTATAAGCAGACCTCATGACGCCAAATGGCTGATGCCAGTACAATTGTTCTGTATTGATTCAGCAAACCTGAAAGTAATTTATGGGCTGTACTAGGGCAGCAAGGACCAGCCATGAACTTATGACCCCAACCAAATTGTTCTCATTTGTTTAGCAAGCATGTGGGAAGTCACATAGGCGAGCGCACAACACATAGCACAGACCCTTTCTCAGTGCTACTCAACTTTTCCCGTCCTAAACCTTTTGTTGGGTTATTCGAACTTTAAAGGAGGCACGAGTCAGGGCCTGGTTTGGTCCTCGTCTCAAGCCTTATTGCGGCCTCCCACACATTTCTCTCATTCTAGTTTCTGGTTTGGATTGTAGCCTTCTTTTTAATTCCAGCCCAAACTGGTAACTCTCACAGTGTCTACAGATTAAATGAATGGATTCATATGTTTTGGATTCTTTACATAATGGCTTACTAAATAGTAATAGTAGGAACTAATTAAAACTATATGCAACAACATGGATGGGTTTCACTAATGTGATGTTGAGGGAAAGAAGTAAAACGTAATTCTCATGTTTCCATTTTTGTAAAGTACCAAGACAGGTAAAACCAGTCTATTATTAGAGGAAGGGTAATGGTCACCCTTGGATTAAGATGGGGCAGGAGTTACAGATGTGAAGGAAGCACAATGGGCATTATTATAGGATAATGTGCTTTTTCTTCATGTGGTTGCTAGTACATGTGTTTGCTCAGTTTTTGTATATTCATTGTCATTCTGTACAGGTTTGATGTATGCATTCTCCTGTATGCATATCATATTCCCATTGAAACTAACAAAATACTAGGAAAGATTCTGAAACCCCAGTAGAAACTAATGTGTCAAAATCAAGTATGTTATTCAGGAATTCAGGAATAGTTTAATGTTAACAAATGTATTCATACCAGTTCACCATTATAGTAGATGTAAGGAGAAAATTTTCTGAACCATCTTAATATCAAAAAAACTTAAACAAGATTCAACATTAACCTTTATTTAAAAAACAACAACAACAATTTAAATAGCTAGGAATTAATGTGTATTTACAAACCCTGGTAACAAAAACACACCTCACCCCCCCAAAGATGGCAGCTTATTTTATGTTGAAATATAGCATTCTTACTGTTCATAAAAGCCATCTTTATTAAGCATGGTGCTTAATTTGAAAAGTATCTAGTCTTGCTTTTTCAGCCCCTGAATTATTTAGACTTAACCAGCAAGTTTGAGATAGCACCAGAATGGGGCGCGTTTTCCAAAATGGTTAGGCCTTGAACAACATAACACCTTGGAAAGACAGTCAAAATCCTGTTCTCAATGAGTCTGTCACTCCCAAGGGCAGGAAGAGAAGAATGGAGCTGAACTTGGAACACCTAGTTATTTTTATTAAATTTACACAAAACGATGAGAGATACATGAAGAAAAAGGTCAGAGAGAAGCTCAGAATGGCAGGAAGGAATCAGAATCAACATAAAAATGCTCACAATGTAAAATTAAGCAAATACATGGGAAGTAATTTTTTAAACATGATTATAATAAATATATTAAATATGTAGCACATGTATGTGCAAAAAATTATAACATTTTCTTTTATTAGCACATAGCACATTGCATGCCACAGGTCAGACGTTTAGTAAAAAATCTTTGAGTAAAAGAATAATAGAGGATCTAGAATCTGCTTAGAATCTCATTTCAAGCTGCTCTATACTTCCTGTATATTTATCTTTCAAGATTAATTTTCTCACACCTTTAATATCTCCCTGAAAGGCAATTACACAATTTGAGGAAATGAGTTCACATTTGCATAGTGTCCTTAGCAATCCCTCATCAAGTGTGAGGAAATTAGGAGAGTAGGGGGCAGTGTATTCAAGTGATATTCAATTAAATTGAATGAATAATCATCTCGACCACATTGAAGCTAATTTGAAAGTGGCAGGAGGTAAGAAGACATGAAATAACTTGAAGATGGATGAAAAGATGTAGAAATGCAAAAACAAAAACACAATCACTTCAGAACATGTTTCTGCTTGTCCTATTTTCCTTGAAATTTTGAAATGTAATGATAATTTTTTAATGAGTTAGTTAAGGGATTGTAGTAATTTATTGCAGCATAACTGCATTGTATTTTGCTTTGGGAATTACGAATAATGCTAAATTGAACTGGATCTCACTCCACCTTTCTTCTACTTGTAATTTGTTTTAAAGCCATTTTATGGCATTTGAGCCCCCAAATTAGGTGAATGAATTTCAGCTGAGTTTGCAGCACTTTTCAGTGAATTTTTTTTCTGGCCTTCAGCTACTTCTCCAGGTTCATTTAACAAGTATTGATGGGTGGTTTTTATGTATGATGCACTGGACTGAGTGCTGGGACATACAGTATTTTTGTGACCCGAAGAAAGGAATAGTTTTTAGAGGAAATAGAGACAGATAGTACCAAACATATTTAAGTGTCCACACCTTTTTTAACCACATGCTCTTTATTAACATTCTCGTGCAGTTTTTTTTTTTTTTAAATTCCATGAATTTGAAGGACTCAGGAAGAACAAGGACTATTGCAACCTATTAAAAATGGGTTTATGAATATGCTTAACAACACGGAAGTTATTAGAATATATACTAGTTTGTTTGTATGTATTTCCCCTTCTAAAATACCACTTGTACAAGGCAGTGATTATGTTTTATTATTCTCATGCTCTATGCATAGCAGAATATGATCCATAACAGATGTTTGGTGGGTGAGTGCTACATTTTTGGCAAATTGATAGACTACTAATGGCATTAAAAACATCCAAGAGAAGGTGTTAAGGACAAAAGGAAGGAATAGGATGACCTGTTCAGCTTTTGATAATTCTTTTAAAAATTTGCTTATTGAAGAAACACTTATTGGGCACCTAAATAACATTTTAGGGAGAGAAGTATAAATAAAGGCTAACAAGGCTGAAAATAAGAAGAGAAAGGAAACATTGTCTGATATAATAGGCGTCAGTAGAGAACTTTGATATAAAAATGGGTAGTGTGAGTTATCTCATTTGTGACAAAGGGATATGATTTTAGTAACCTGGAATCTAACATTTAAGTGAGCAAGGAATTGCTGTTACTTGTTTTAGTCAAAATCTCTTGCTGTTGATATTTTTGTTGTTAATCATAGTAATTATTCATGACTCAAAATTGAAAACAAGTACTTAAGGAATTGAATTAATTCTAGTTGAAGAGTCAGAAATCACTTAAAGTGAGTACAATAAAGCTGACAGGATTATGATTATTTGAAAATGACAATGAATTTTTTTCTGAAAATTCCATTAGTCTTTAATCTTCTTGATAAAGAAATGGCTCTTCTTTCAAAAATATGAGTAATCCTGCATCCCCTATTTTTATTTCCTCATTTGAAACTGCTATTATTTCTCTTACAAAGATTTCTTTGGTCTGAACATTTGTTCAGTTAAAACATATATGTATTATATATGCATATATAGATAGTGATGCTGCTCTGCGTATTCCATGGCTTCTATTCTGAGTTAGTTTTACTGGAGACACTTTGGAATTCACTTTGAATCTTGTTTACAGAATTTAACGAGTGCATGCTTATGTGAAATCAATGTACTATGTATATAGAATTTAACAGCCATGAGCTAAAGAAGTTAATTCTTTGTTTGCTTCAGTGTCACAAAGTGGGTATATAAATAGATTTGATTTCATTTAATTATAAAGCTATGTAGATATTTATAAGGAGTTTTAATTTAAATGCTACAAGTTAGCAAAACCCAAATTTTAAATCCTATGAAAATCGTATAAAATATTTAAGTAAACTAGATATTTGGAGACAAAAAAGTGGTGGTTATTAAATCTACTCAGATAAAAATGAAGGTAAGGCCAATGTAGATATGTCGATACAGATATATAAGTACAATATAGATACAGATGAAAAGGAAACTTTCACAGTAATCAAGTGATTTAGGTAACCTAATTTTCATAAGATTTCCAGTACTATATAGGGCCATAGAGAAATTTTTACGAATGACCATCTACTTTTAATCACATATAATCCACACAAAAACTCCATGAGGCAAGACCCATTTGTCTATTTTACAGATAAGGAACAGATATATAAAATAATTTTTTTCTTAGTTTCCTTTACCTATTCTTGAACCCAAAAAACCCATTTTCTAACTTCTCCATATTACTATTATTATTAGTAGTAGTAGTAGTAGTAGCAATAGTAGTTGCAATCTGAATAAATCTTTTTAATCTTTTAAAATAATCTTTTATTATCTTTAATAATCTTTTTTATTTTTTATAATCTTTAATAAATATAAAATATATTTTTAATAATAATAAATGTTTTTAAATATACCTACAATTTAGATTTTTACACAGTGGTCTCTGTCTTTTCTCTGTATTTCTCATCCAGAAATTCTATATTCCTATTTGATTTTATTTCCTAATTAAGAAGTTTCTTTTGTTGTTGTTTTTTGTTTTTCCACAGAAAGATGGAACTAGAGAATAATATGTGTAATCTGGGTATTCCTGTACCCAGAATCTGACTGTATCAAATCTTAATAAGATTCTGTATATTTAAGAAATTCTTTTCTTTTTTTAAAAGCTAAAGCAACATAGATACATTTGAGGCCAACTATCTTCCCTGATTCGTGTTCTGTTCTTTCTCTCTAAAGGCAGCTGGCTTGTGATATCTGTGTTTATCATTCTCATGTATACGTTCATATATTTGAAAAATATGCGTGAGTCTATAAATATGCATGAATCTAAATATGCATGAATCTATAATGTATTGTTATGTAGAGTTTGCAATTTATTTATTGAATGCTGCCATGATGTTCATACTACCCCGCAGCTTCCTTTTTTAAAGTAAGCTTTCTATTTATGAAACTTACCTGATTTGTATATTTAGCTTTCACTGGATCATTTGTGACAATCTCACAGTTTGTCCATTCTTCTGTTGAAGGCCATTTCATTTCTTTCTAATTATTTTCTTCAATAAACAATGTTGCAGTGAATGCAGTTATATATCCTCTCTTGTGCATATATCCAAATTTTTCTCTGAATCATCTGTCTTAGTGCTACACATTTAGAGGCACGTGAATTTTTCCAAGGTTAGTTTGAATCTATAATGTAACCAAATTCTTCATGTACACTTTTTTTGAAACTGTTCTGCCTGAAAAATGCACCTGAGTTAAAGTGATCATGCCAGAATTCCTTTTTCAACTCTTCATTCAAACTTGCCTTTCTCTATTTTGCAGAGAATGGTATATTTCTGTCATTAATTTGTTGAGAATTTTTAGGTTGGAGACCAACATTTTTAATGAATATATTTTTTTCTATACATAATATATGCCTGCATGTGTTTACTTGGTGGAAAGGTGTCTCATTGTCTTGACCCTGTTTTGATAACATTTTATAATATATTTTTTACACTTTATTGAATTATGTTATTGGCTCCATCTATAGTAATACCTTTTAAAAATACTTTAGTGTTTATTTCTACCTTTGTCAGAAAATTATCTGAAACTTGCAAATATATAAAAGTAATTAACATTCTTTCAGTTGTTAGACTTTCATGGGTTGTGTATTGAATATGCTATTTTACCACTCAGTAGAGACAGAGTCTAACTTCTAGATTTCTCTCTGGTAGAGGCAGAAAAACTTTCTGTCTGGTAGAAAAGTAACTTCAAACTTTACAGTTTATGTCCCTGTAAGACAATTACCAGACATCTTATCCTAAAATTTCTATAGTAAGTTGCCTAGGTATACCTAGGTCCTCAAATACACTTTGGATTATTGTAACATCCTAGTAGTTTTTTTTTTTAATTAGTGCGTTGCATATGATCTATTTCATGTATTCATTTTATGTTTGCTTTAGAGTAATGGTTTTATCTTTTCAGAAAGTATACTTTAATATCACCATTTTCATGCTAGATCTCAGGAGATTATTTTCTATTTTAGTAAACACACTTTTGGAAATAGCCAATCTTTAAATTTCCTTTTTTTTTAAATTTTTATTTATTTATTTATTTACTTATTTATTTAAATATTTTTATTTATCTATTTGACAGAAATCACAAGTAGGCAGAGAGAGGGAGAAGCAGGCTCCCCGCTGAGCAGAGAGTCCGATGCGGGGCTCGATCCCAGGACCCTGAGATCATGACCCGAGCCGAAGGCAGAGGCTCAACCCTCTGAGCCACCCAGGTGCCCAGACACCTTTAAATTTCTTGAGTATTATATTCATCCTTGTTTATTGGTATTATTTCCTTCCATTTTCTTGAGGTTTTTGTTTGTTTTTTTGTCTTTAAATTTCTTAGATTGGTCACTTTGAAATTTCTTGTTCCAAATTTCATTATTTTTAAATTAAATATTTAAGACTACCTACTTTCATTCCACTAGTTCTGATTTGTATTAGTTATTTTTTTTTAAAGGTTATTTACTTAAGAGAGAGAGCATAAGCGAATGTGGTGGTAGGGGAGAGGGAGAGAGAGAATCGCGCGCTGAGCACAGAGCCTGACTGGGGCTTGATCTCAGAGTCCCAAGACCATCAGCCTAAATCAAGAGTCGGATGCTTAACCAACTGAACCATTCAGGCACCCTGATTTGTATTATTTTTAACATTGTTCAGTTTTACTTGTTTTGGTCAATTACCTCTTATGTGCATGTTACTTAGTATAGTAGCATATTTCTTTTAATTTAAAGAATTTTCAAGAGACTGGCAGCTTTTAGTTTCTTATTCTGTTCATTTTAATTCTTTTGTGCTATATGGTTATAGATTAGTTCTGTCTCTACCATTGCTGGTTTCCTAATGCTGTAATTGTCTTGGCCTCCGGAACTTGACACAGTTCCCCTCAAAAAAGAGAGGTGTGAGCATTTAGAAATGCTTGTTGCTATAGGAACTAACAGAGAAAAATTGCCTAGCCTCCACAGAACCTTTGGTTGCTCTTTTGGAGGACTCCTTAACTCCTTTGGGTTTCTGGAAGCTTCTGTTGTCCTAAAATGCCAGTCTCTGGAATACATCATCCACAGGATGTTCATAGCAGAAATCCATTTATGTGACGTATGTGGGTAAAAATAATTGTAGCATGTCATCATCTAACAATATGCTATCTAAAACTGAATTTAATGCTTTGCTCCTTATAGCTTAATTACAATAATAAATAAAAATAAGTTCAGGTCTCCTTACAACTGTTTCTTCTCTCAAAGCTTGGCAAGAGAGTGTTTTGTTAAACCTGTTTTTTAAATAGTGACATCATTCCATGGAGCAGTGATTTATACGAGTAGATTGTGGAGAGAATAAATTCATTTATCTTACCCTCTTCAGTAGTCTGAAAGAGGAGTTCAGAAAGAAGTTCAAATGTTAATAACAAAACAGATTTCCCCCTGCTCATTCATTTTAAAGACCACTCAGTGTGGTTGGATCAGCCAGAAGACCTATGGAAACCTCAGTGAAATGAAATAGTATAGAAATAGAAAAGTGAAAAGATTTCTAATAACTAAGTATATTTCTCTTAAACAGATAATAAGTGAAAGAAACCCTATAAAAAGTGAATTAAGCATTTTATGTTTCTATTTAATCCTGATTTAGAAAATATAATGGGAAAATTTTGACAAGTGTAGTCATCTGAAACAAATAATTGTAATATTGTAAAGTTCCACTATTAGGGAAAATATGTAAATGAAAAATTATTCATCTTTGACTAAATGCTAATCTCTTACACAGTTTGCTTTAAAATCTGGTTTCTTGTTTTCACTAATGTGTCAATTTCTTATTTGTTTCGTCTATCATTTATAACAAAGATTGATATTCCTGAAACAAGATAAGAAGTAGTTTTATCCCACAGTTCTAATTAGACTTCGTTTTTTTACTATATGTAAAGGTAGTCAAACCAACAGGAACTATTAATTGATTTCTTCTCTGATTTTTTTTTAATGTCCATTATGTAGCAATTCCACATATGGGTTAAGGTCTGTTTCTGGGCTCTCTGTTTTCCTGTATTATTTTAACACTGCTTTGTTTAAATTAGTACAACTTGAAAATAATTCTGTATCTTTTACACAAATATATCTGCTTGTTCCTAGCCTTCAAAATTTCTTTTTTTCTTCTTTTAGCCCCATATAAAATTTAGAACCAATTAATCAACTTCTACGAAAAGCTATTATTGGGACATTTATTGGGATTATGTTGAACTATATGTTTGAATCTAGTGAGACCTAAGATCTTTAATATGTTTTCTCATCCTTTAGTAGGTTGTATTTTCTTACATTTGTTTTGTATCTGTCTTTATGCGGTCTTCGATAATATTTTGAAATTTTCTCCTTAAAGAATAAAAAAAATTTGGTTAGATCTCTTCCTCTATATCATATATTTTTATTGTTATATTTTAAAGATTTATTTGAGAGAGAGAGCAAATGAGTGGGAAAGCATGGGTGGGGGTAGGGGCAGAGAGAGAATCTTCAAGCAGATGCCGCACTGAGCGTGGAGTATAACATGGGGCTTGATCCAAGGACCCCAAGATCATGACCTGAGCTGAAATCAAGAGTCAGATGCTTAAGTGATTGAACCACCCAGGTGCCCTAGTTTTTATCATTATAGGATACAGGAATGCTATCGATATTTGTATCTTCGTGTTTTAGCAAGCAATATTAATAGATTGGGGTTTTATTAAACAATCACTAGGTCTAGATAAAAAAAAGTGTCTTTTTTCCACTTTGAATCAGTTATGCTATCTTGTACAGTGTTGATACGAAGCAGGAATAAGGGCATGTCTTTCTTGTTTTGCTACTGTATTAGTTTGTTACGACTGCCATAAAGTAACACAGACTGGGTGACTTAGCAACAAAAATTTCTCACAATCTGGAGGCTAGAAGTCCAAGGTCTAGGTGTCAACATGTTTGATTTCTTCTGAGGCTTCTCTCCTGGCTTGCAGATGGCTCCTTTTTTTCCTGGTGTCCTCACATGGTATTTTCCTCTGTGTAAGCCTGTCCCAGGTGTCTCACTATATTTCCATATTTTGTATAAAGACATTAGTCGGATTGGATTTGGGTGCACCCTAACAGCCTCATCTTAATGTAATCTACCCCTTTATAGTACTAGTTCCAAACACAGTAACATTCTGAGGTATAGGGCATTAGGGCTTCAGCATATGAATTTGCAGGAGGTAAGATTCTATCCAAAACAGTCACTAATTTGGAAGTTCAAGGATTTACTATTAAATATGACGACAGAAATCTTATAGGGTAAAGCAATTTATTGGTATTTTCTTAGTTTGGTGATTTTTTAAATCACAAAATAGTGAGTTTTATAAAACTCATCTGCATTTATTAGAATGGTTATGAGTTTTTATTTTCACCTTCTATCTAATGTGGTGAAATGTATAATAGTTGCTGATGTCTATCCATCCTAGAATCTTCAGACTGGATCTCATATATTCATGGTAAAGCTTCTTTAATGCACTACTGAGTTAATGTGCTTATGTTTTATATAGAATTTTATCATCTGTGCTCATTCTGAAACTTTTATATCTCATACCCTTGTGATCTTTCATGTTGAGGTAATTCTATTTCCATACATTTTATAGCTGTCCCTATATATTTTGTATGACAAAAAATAACCAGTTTCTTAAAAATTTAATTAGCTTTCTTTATAATTGTCTACTCTAGAGGATTGAGTTAGTGTCTGCTTATTTGTGGAGATAACATGGAGAAAGATTTCTATATACTTATTTTGGGGACCAATCAAATATCCTAAAGATTAGGTGATTTTAGATAATTTGTGTGTTTCTAAATATTTTCCATTTAATCTAAATTTTTAAATGTATTAACATAAAGGTCATTATTTTATGACTTAAAAATCTTACTAGTATTTTTTTTCCCATTTTGTTTCCTTCTCACAAATAATAAATACATGTTCCATTTTAATCATTTTACATCCTAAATTTTAATGTTTTTAGATAGGGGCTCTGTGATTCTTCACCATCTGAGTTTACCCCATTTGAAATGTATCTGTTAGTAAACTTTTTTTTTTCATTTTAGCTATAATTGTGTCCAGTTTTTATTTCTAATACTGTCAATTTGTGCTTTATCTCTGTTTTTTCATTCTTACCAGATTCTATCAATTTTCTATTATGTTTTCTTCTGCATTAACTTATGCTCCTTTTATCTCTTTGTTTCTTTATATTTATTGCTTTTAATTTCTTGACTTGAATGCTGAGTTCGTTATTTAGTTTTCTTTTGTTTTTGGTTTTAATTATTGTATTTGTTTCTATAAAATGTCCTTTAAATATGGCTTGAGCTGCATCCCGTAAGTTTTAATATGTTGTATTTTTCATGCTGTTCAGATATTTACTTTACCTTCTAACTTTCCTTTTTTTTTTTTTTAATGGTTACCGAATTTTTATTACGCAAACCTTTTCAGGAATGCACAAAACTAACATCAGTTTTCAATTACCCTACCTAAGCCAGTTTGCTTTTCCTCATTCTCTTTCTTCCAGCCCTACACTTGCCAATTTAGGCAAACTGCTGCTGCTTGTGTACTTTTTTTTTTCATTTTATTTTATTTTATTTTATTTTATTTTATTTTATTTTCAGTGTTCCAAAATTCATTGTTTATGCACCACACCCAGTGCTCCATGCAATACCTGCCCTCCATAACATGTACCTCCAGGCTCACCCCACCCCACACTCCCCTCCCCTCCAAAACCCTCAGTTTGTTTCCCAGAGTCCACAGTCCCTTATGGTTCGTCTCCCCCTCCACTTACCCCCAACTGACTTCCCCTCTCCATCTCCCAGTGTCCTTCATGTTATACCTTCTAACTTTCTTCAGCTTTGAGGTATAATTGAGAAATAAAATAGTATTTACTTAAACACTTAAAGACTACAATATGATGATTTGACATACATATACTTTTTGATGTTTATCACAAGTTAATGAACAGATCCATCGCCTCACATAGTTACTATTAATTTGTTTTTCTGGTGAGAATGCTTAAGGTCTAGTCTCTTAGCAGATTTGAGGTACACAGTATTATTTACTGTAGTCACGGTGCTTTACATTAATTCCCCAGAGCTTACTCATCTTATAACTAAAGTGTGTACCCTTTGACCAACATCTCCACACTGTTTGTGTCTTCTTCAGTTTGTCACTGTCTTAGAGTTTGTTTTTAGTGAATAGAAACATGACTGGCATTGGTTTATCAATTTGATATCCTGAAACTTTACTGAATTTGTTGATTAGTTTTAATAGTTTTCTGGTGGAGTCTTTAGAGTTTTCTATATAGAGATCATGTCATCTGCAAAGAGAGACAGATTTACCTCATCAGTTCCAATTTGGAGACCTGGGATGTCTTCTTTTTTGCCTACTTGCTCTGGCTAGGACTTCCAATATTATGTTGAAAAAAAAAAGGATGGAAGTGGGCATTCTGTACTGTTCCTGGTCTTAGAGGAAAAAGTTTCAGCATGATGTTAGCTGAGGACTTGTCATATATGGCTTACATTGAGTTATTTTCCTTCTATATCCATGTTATTGAGTTTCTTACAATGAAAGGATGTTGGTTTTTGTCAGATGTTTTTTCTACATCTGTTGAAGCAGTCATAGGATTTTTATCTGTCATTCTGTTAATGTGGAGTATCACATTTATTGATTTATATATGTTACATCTCAGAGTAAATCCACCTTGATCATGGTATGTGATCTTTTTTTATGTGCTGCATAATGCTATTTGGTAATATTTTATTAAGAATTTTCAGATCTATATTCATCATGAATATTGGCTTGTAATGTTCCTTTCTTGTGGAGTCCTTGTCCAGGTTTGGTATCAGAGTGATGCTGGCCTTGTACAACTAGCTTCAGATTTTTCGAAGGCTTTGAGATGGATTGGTATTAATTCTTCTTTAAATGTTTGGTTGAATTTACCAGTGAAGCTATCGATTCCTGGCCTTTTCTTTATTTGGATGGTTTTGATCACTGACTCAGTCTTCTTTCTCATTATTAATGCGTTCATATTTTCTAGTTCTTCCTACTTTATTCTTGCTAACTCATGGGCAAGCTTCCTGACGAAGCAGTTAGTAGGATTCACATCCCTATGATGCCCTCCAAGAGCTGTTCTCCCAGCTAGTCCTTACCCCTTAGTCATACGACACATCTCAGTATTCTACATGGGGCAAGAAAGAAGTGGGCCTCTTTGGCAGAGCCCCATACAGCTGGAGAAGTCAGGCACTCACTCATGTTCTCTTTCCTTCACAGTGAAATCATGGGTTGTGAGATGGTACCTTATGGGAGAAGGGAGAATAAGCCAAACTGTTCTTCTTACCCTCTTTATTTACCTAATCTCAGATTTTTTTTTCTGCGCCAGTTGTGTGTTAGAACTTCTCAGATGGATTCCCAGACTTCTACAGAGGTACTACTATCTATGAGTGATTGTTAAAATCAGTATTCTTGGAGGACAAGACAGTGGAAAACTCCCATTCCACCATTTTGCTGACCTCACTCCCTCAATTATAATTTTGTGGTTTCAAAATATATGTGTTACTGTTATTACTGTTGCTTCCTGATGATACTGTGGTCCAAGAAAGTGGCTCTATACTATTGATTCCTTGGAATTTCTTGAAACTTCTTTAGTAGGTGATATGGTCACTTAATATATGGCTGCCGAAGCGAGCACTGATATGGTCACTTAAAACTGTTTTACATGTGGGGTGCCTGGGTGGCTCAGTGGGTTAAGCCTCTGCCTTCGGCTCAGGTCATGATCCCAGGGTCCTGGGATCGAGCCCCACATCGGGTTCTCTGCTCCGTGGGGAGCCTGCTTCTTCCTCTCTCTCTGCTTGCCTCTCTGCCTACTTGTGATCTTTGTCTGTCAAATAAATAAATAAAATCTTAAAAAAAAAAAAAAAAGATTGCTTTGGCTTTAAAAAAAAACCTGTTTTACATGTAGTTAATAAATATAGGCTTTTTTAGGGGGTATAAAGTGTGTGTGTGTGTGTGTGTGTGTGTGTGTTTGTGTGTGTGTATGTGCATAGATATATAAAATCAAGCCTTACTGTTTTGCAGGCTGTTTGGGGTGTTTCATTCATGGTTTCAGACAGTGAGCCTCGCTCTAATCCTCCACCATATATGGTATTGTATTTTATTCATTACTCTGTAGAAGTTACTGTCTTCTTAATCTGCTTTTCATTTAGGATTTCAAAAATCTGAAGTTTCTTATTGAGTACTAAGTGTGTCTTTTCCATCTCTTTCCCACTGAGCTGTGTGTATTGTGGATGTTTATTTCTGTTAAAGGGATAGATGTATTGATAGGGAGGTTTTTTAAAATTATTAGTATATACTAAACATTTGGTCATTGCAGTCATGAGGAAGTTATGCATAAATTTGCATCATCATTCTAGCTCACAGTTCTGAATGTCTTTTTTTAATGACTGTTTGCTTCTTTCTTTTTTTTTAAGATTTTATTTATTTATTTGACAGAGAGAGAGAGAGATCACAGGTAGGCAGAGCAGCAGCAGGCGGAGGCGGGGGAAAACAGGCTTCCTGCTGAGCAGAGAGCCCGATGTGGGGCTCGATCCCAGGACCCTGAGACCATGACCCCGGCCAAAGGCAGAGGCTTAACCCACTGAGCCACGCAGGTGCCCCACTTGTTTAGTTTTTCATATATTACTATATCTTGGGCTCAGTCTCAGGTACTCTGAATCAATAGATCAGTGTTTGAGTAAATAGAGCTACATTTCTAAGAATCTCTTCTGGTGATTCTGGTAAGTTCAGGAACCTCTGGATCAATATTTAGATATTTATTTTAGTTTTTTCACTTTGATTTTTGCAAGTTATTTAATTCATTGTCGATTCTAGCCACATGGAAAACTATGTGTTTTGAGTTTGGAAACAATTTTTTAAAATTTATATTGTGTACAACCTCTATTTTCTTAGCTATATATATTCCTTTAAAAGCTCATTCATTAAACACTTATTATTGCCTTCTATGTTCCAGAAACTACTCTATATACTAATATAATAATTGCTGACCATTTTGGAAAGGGAGTGATAGTGGAAAGATAGTGATTTAGTGCATGGATTCTGGAAATAGACTGCTTAAATTCAGAACACAGAGCTAGCATTCATGAGCTGCGTATTGTTGAGAAATTTTCTTAACGTTTTTGAGCCTTAATTTGCTTATCTATGAAATGGATACAATGATGGTATATTTACGTGGTGATTTATTATATGTTTTCTGTTTGAAGTGGTGTCTGAAACATAAAAGTGCTCATTAAGTATACGCTGTTGTATTATTGAGTGTTTGCTGTGCCTCAGCCACTGTTGAGCCTTTTCATGCATTGCTTAATTTAATATTCACAAGAACCATTTGAAATCTATCAATAGCTCAGGTAATCTTTTGAGGACATGGGATGCATGTTACTACCGTTTCTAGTTTCGTGGCTGAGCACAGTACCCAGAATACTGTAGACCCTCCTGAGACTTGTCAAATAAATCAGCTTGCAGTGAGCCAAGGGTGAATGGAAGACAAGCATTTATCACAGGCCATTTGAGGGAAAGACTACTCAAAAAAGTAGGTTGCCTCAATTAAAAATATGCCAGACAAATAAGACTGTGGTCGAAGCATATAAAAGGTGAAAAGATCATAGAGAAAACTCTGTAAAGGAGTTACATGCCCTTCAGGTCTGAGGGCATGAGGAAATTGGAAATTGGGAAGCACATTTTCTATGTCACAATAGCACATGGTACTAGTGGGCATGGGCTTCCCATGAAATTATAGGTAGATTATGATGGGTCATATAAGCCAAGGTAAGGGGTTGACTCTATATTCTAAGACTAGGGATCAGCAATTTTTTTCTGTAAAGGGCCATGGAATAAATATTTTAGGCTTTGAGGGACAAATGATCTTTGTTACAACACTCATCTCTGCTGTTCTAGTACATAAGTAGCCACTGACAGTAGTAAATGGACAGGTATGACTGAGTTACAGCAAAACTCTATTAAAACACATGTTGAGCTAATTTTGATCTGAGAGTTGTAGTTTGCTATGACCTACTTTAATTAAAAATAGAGCTACCGTATGACCCAGTTGGTCACACTTCTGGGTATACATCCAAAGGAAATGAGAACAGGCTAGCAAAACAGTATCTGCACTCCTGTATTGATTGCAGCATTATTTGTAATCACCAAGATATGGAAACAATAAAAGTGTCCATCAGTAGATGAATAAAGAAGATGGATAAAGAAAATTATGTGTGTATACATAATATATGTATATGTGTATATACAGTATTTGTATTTATATAAATATGTATACCTATCTCGTATATATACACAATGGAATATTATTCAGCCATAAAAAAGAAGAGAATCCTGTCATTTGTGATACCATGGATGAGTCGTTAGGGCATTATGATAAGTGAGATAAGTCAGACAAAGACAAATACCGTATGATATCATGTATGTGTGGAATCTAAAAAAAAAAAACCCAAACTTGTAGAAACAGTACAGTGATGATTCTGGGCTTCGGTGTGGGAAGGGGATGGAGAGGCATTGGTTAAAGGGTACAAATTCACAACTAGAGGGTGAATTAGTTTCAGAGATCTGATGCACAGCAGAATAGTCATTATAGCTGACAATATTGTATTATATAAAGTTGCTAAAAGACTTGATCTTAAATGTTCTTAACTCCCCCCAAAATGGTAATTATGTGATTTGACAGAGGTGTTAGCTAATGCTATAGTAATGATCATATTGCGGTATATAAGTGTATCAAATAACATGTTGTATGCTTTAAATGTACACAGTGCTGTATGTCAGTTATATCTCAATTAAAACCTAAGCAAATAAAAGGGAACCATAAAATTATATATTGATAAGTAATCTTGATGGCTATAATTATGTGAATTCTGAACATGAGCCAAAAACTTTCCTTCTGCATACTGTCTCATTCATACTGTCTCACTTAACTGTGTCAGAACGTTAGGTCAGTATACTCATTATTCTAATTTTTTCTGTTAAAGCAAACATTTTTGGGGGGATTAAATAATTTGCCCAAGACTACCCAGGTAGTCAATGTTTACTTAGGCAATATCAGGAGTGTTAAAATCTTTGGGAAATGTATTAGAAGTACCATATTATGGATTCTGTGGACTCAAGAAATTTATAATCTAGAGGGGGAAAGTCATAACATCTAAGATAATTTCATGTTTACTAGCACAACACAACACCTGTCAAATAATACAGTGAAGTCATGTAAGCACTTTTGTGTCTGTGGATCCCACCACACTTCAAAACACAGTGACATAAAAAACAAACAAACAAACAAACAAAAAACTCAAACACAGTGAAATATTGTGCAGTTCATTTGTGGTACCTGTTTAAAATAATGCAACAATTAAAAATCAATTTTAATAGTAAAATTCTGGTTTTACAATGAAAATATTATTATTTTACATAATAGATTTTTGCTTGTAAATATATGTACAGCATAGAAAATTCTAAAACTCTAAAATTATACAATATATAGTCATGTATAATCATGTCATAGGCTTCTATTATGTCAATGCATTTATTTCTATGATTTTTTAAAACCCGTGTATACTTTTATAAAATGAAAAAGTATTCCATATGTATTTTTTTCTAGTAATCATCTTTGGAATGACATTTCCAAAAGTATATTTTGTTCTTATTTTTTTAAAAATAATAGTTTAATATTGCTATCCTAGGTGAACTTTAGGTAAATATTTAATAAAGACTAAAGAGTTGATTAAAATGTGATGTCAGTGTCTACTCCTATTGCTTCCAAATTGGAGGTCACTTTTGCCATTTATAGCCCCTTGATGACATGATATTAAAAAACAGTCAGAAAAAACACAGCCCCACACAAATATAATATAAAACTGGTAAATCTTGGAGTCTAGCAAAAAAAAAAAAATGTTATCTTCATTAAAGTATTATATATTAACAATAAAATGTAGCATAACAAAAATATGACTTTGTTCATAAAACCAGCTTCAGCGTAGGCTCTTGTTATGGTTTAAGAAAGATATATGAACAGTGTAAAGAAAATTACAGAAATAAATCTTTCTTGGCTGTCCCTAAAGCTCTGCAGATAGTTAAAAACTAAGAACGCATGAGGAAGGAAAAAGGTGTAAATTGTTTTGCATTACTTAATCCTCCCATGTGACAAGTCCTGTGATTTTCACTGATACCATATTAGTGTTATTACCATTTATCTTCATTGGCTACTATATTGTGATTGACATTCTGTAGAACACAGGCTAATACTTAAAACTTGGTAAACCAAGCACAGAATTTGAATTTTAATAATCATTCCTGTTGGGGTGACCAAATGGAAGGTCTGAAAAAAGCCATGTGAATCAAACCAGTGTTTCTGGAATATTTCTATGGGGCAGGAACAGATAGCCATGGAATCATTGGTTCTTGAAAATTGTCTCCTTTGCTTACTTATAACCCTCAGGATCTCTAGTCCTCTCACTTTCTAGGAAACAGAATGACTGAAAGTTTATTTTATGTTGTTTTCTTACATTGTTGTTAAACAAGGAGTGGAGGGTTAACTACGACTCTGCACAGTTAAAACATCAAGCTTACCCAGTGCCCCAGCTTCTCGGGTTTAACCTCATTTCTACTTCAAACCTGA
Source organism: Lontra canadensis (assembly GCF_010015895.1). Taxonomy (NCBI): domain Eukaryota; kingdom Metazoa; phylum Chordata; class Mammalia; order Carnivora; family Mustelidae; genus Lontra; species Lontra canadensis. The sequence continues at coordinate 5,187,416 of NW_022631047.1, read as the reverse complement.
ACTCCGTCTACTAGGTTTGACCTTGTGTGAGTTCTAAAGATCCACTTAAATTTTCCTCATACTCTAGCTCACCCTATTTCTCACTTTGAGTCTGGCTAATTGAGGTTTAACCTACATGTTAAACTCTGACCCGACATCAGCAAATGCTGCCACCAGCTCTACAAAGCTAAAACTCAGTGCTCTCCTACAGTTTCAAAAGTAAAGTTGACAGAGGGATATAATCGTGGTAAAAGAATATGTTTTTCTTGATTTCCTCTGGTAATTTTAGATTATTGATATAAAATTAAATCTCTTTTTAGCTCCAGTTACATCACATATATTGTTGATCCCGATTCAAGGCAGATACAGTCCTTCCACCATCTGATAATAAGTGATAGTGGTAATTCTTTAAAAAATTGAAAATTAATCTCTTTGATTCTGAAGTATTTAAAAACTCATGAGAATACCATTTATCTTTACTACAAGGTACAGTTTTTAAAAAAAAATTTTTTTTTAAATATTTTTATTTATTTGACAGACAGAGATCACAAGTAGGCAGAGAGGCAGGTAGAGAGGAGAAAGCAGGCTCTCCACGGAGCAGAGAGCCTGATGTGGGGTTCGATCCCAGGACCCTGGGACCATGACCTGAGCCGAAGGTGGAGGCTTTAACCCACTGAGCCACCCAGGTACCCACAAGGTGCAGTTTTTAAAAAGGGACAAAATCATAGTTTGGAATCTTAGGTCTCAGTTGGTAGTGTCTTAAAATAACATATATAAAAATTACTGACCCATGCTATGAGATTTATTAAAGTTCATAAGTAGCAGAACCTCAGTTGTTTGATTTATAAGAATAATTTAAAAAGAAAACATCAGATTCAAAGCCAAAATGATGTTACATGGGCGAATTAGAAAAGATTTCTGAGCCTCAGCAGGCTCATCTGTAAAATGGGGATAATATTGTATGTTTTCTCTAGATCAATAAGTCATTATTAAGAAAGCAAGAGAGTAGGTTTTAAGGGTATTAGATGAATATAATGTAGTTTATACTTTATAGAAATCATCCAAAATGATATATTGAAATGGAATTATTGGACATGCCAGATTAGTCATCAAAACTACTCTCCAAAGATGTCTTTCAGGGAATTAACACTTGTTTTTATTATATACATAAATATATTTTATAAGAGATGCTTTACAGGAAACAGTCTTACTAGATGCATTCCTTTTTTATTTAGAGTATGCACAAAAAGAGTGAATTATTTTGTATCTTGATTGTATATTTCCAGTAAAGTTATAAAAAATAAAAAGGTGGGGAATAAAAGATATTCTAAGGAAATAAAAATATACCTCATGAATTATCACATTAATTGTACATATGTGTGTATATGTGTGTGCATAAATTCAAAAATCTTTTTATTTAATGACGTATTTTGTATTAATGTTACCCTGTCACTCTTTTATAAGAACTTGGGTTAAACAGAACTTTTACCAAGGTGTCACACAATTTGTGTCAAGTATACCTATCTGCACAGATACATACATATTTTTAATTGATGACAACCAGAAATTAACCTTCTCATGGCCATGATTGTTTCTTATAACCCATCTGCTGGTTGCTTCTTTCTGGGAAGATGAATTGAATCTTTGCCTCTCTGTTATCTGACATGTTTTCCCTACATAATAGGTGATGGCTCTCGCAGTTTCCTACTTCCAGCTTGTGACAGGTATTTCTTTGAGAAAGATGAGAGTATTTCGTAAATATAATTTCTTGGAAAGCTCATAGTAATCCCAAGTCATCTGTATAATTTGTTTTCAATGAAAATGATAAAATTTTATGCCATGAAGTTGATATAACTTCTAACTTAGATTTTTAAAAAAATACCTCTGTGTAATGCTTTGAGAAGCATCTGCTTTGATAATCATTATCTGTACATCTGGTCAAAAATACTCACCACATGTTGATTGCTGTAAAGGAAGTTTACAAAAACCATAACCCATGACTCTGTGGAATATTAGTAAAGTGTTTCAGTTATCCATTGCCATTTAAAATGTCCATGTGGGTTTGTCAGTACAGCTTTTGAAATGTAACAGATTAATATCCTTACTTTGACTTAATTTGGGACAGATGGCATGAATAGGACTGAGTGATGCATTGGGCTATCCCTCAGCTTGTCAAGACTTATTTACGGCATAGGCATCGTCCTCCAATGGCTGATTATCTGCTTCATTTAGTAGGAAGCAAATTAACCTCTGATTTCTGTGCTGATGACTCAGCAGGTAGCATCACTAATGGAAATAAAGTTTGGGGGAAAAAAATAAAAGCATTTTATTTCCTGGGATAACCAAACAAAAGGTAGTATGTTAAGTGATATTCTTTATATAATTCTATTCATTTCTGTGTCTTGGAATGGACCCAGTTTAAAAAAAAAAGGTTCCATGCAGTAAAGCACATATTTCAACTCCATATGTTTTATGTCACTTAATCCTTAATTAAAAGCAAGCCTCCAAGAAAACACTGGTAGCTAAGAAGCATAATCTGAAGTAGAGAAGCACACTTTTCCTCACAACGTAAAATTCACTTAAACTCACAGATTATTTTACAGTCTGAGTTACTTTAGTAAGGACCTTTCTTGCTGTGGTAGCATATCTTAATGCTGTCAAAAATGTAATATTATGAGAAATGTGCTTGATGCAGCAATTTTATTTTCTCTCTTTGAACAAATAAACTAGAAGCATTAATATAGTAGCTATTTGTAGAAAAATGTTATTTATAGATACATGGTACAAATGGTGCTAGAGTAATTTGACATCAGTATGCAAAAAGATGAATCTAGACACAGAGATTTCATCTTTCACAGAATTTATCTCAAAATGGATCACAGACCTAAAAGTAAATGATAAAACTATAAAACTTCTAGATGATAACATTGGAGAAAAATCTAGGTGACCTTGGGTTTTTCGATGAGTTTTTAGATACAATACCCAAAGCACAATTGATGAAAAAACATTGATATGTGGGACTTCATTAAATTTAAAAACTTCAGCTCTGAAAAAGACTCTGATAAGAGAATGGAAAGACAGGTGAGAGACTGGGAAAATGTTTTGCAAAAGACACATCTGGTAAGGTACATCTATGCCAAATATACAAAGAATTTTAAAAGACTTTTTTATTTATTGAAGAGAGAGAAAAAAGAAGCGGGGGGAGGGGATGATGGGGAGGGCAGAAGGAAAAGAGGAAGCAAACTCCCTGCTGACCAGGAAGCCCAATGTGGAGCTCAATCCCAGGATCCCAGGATTATGACCTGAGCCACCCAGGTGCCCCAAAATGTACAAAGAATTTTTAAAAATTCAACAGCTCAAAAACAAAACCCATTTAAAAAGTGAGCAGAAGATCTGAATCGACACCTCGCCAGAGAAGATATACAGATGGCATATAAACTTATGAAAAGATACTCAATATCGTATGTCATTAGGGAATTGCAAAGTAAAACAAGATAGCAATGCACACCTATTAAAATGAGTAAAATTCAAAACACTGACCACAGCAAACGCTGGTGATGATAGCTCTCCTTCATCACTGGTAGAAATACAAAATAACACAGCCACTTTGGGAGATAGTTTGGCAGTTTCTTACAAAGCTAAACATAATCTTACCGTACAATCCACCAGTCATATTCTGTATTTACCTAAGTGAGTCGAAAGCTTGTATCTTCATTAAAGCCTGCACACAAGAGCTTCTAACAACTTTATTTATTATTGCAAGACTTGGAGACAGTCCAGATATCCTTCAGTAGGTAAATAGATAAACAGTGGTACATCCATATAATGGATGGAATATTTTTCAGTGACTATAAAGAAATGGACTATCAAAAAAAAAAGAAAGAAAGAAAGAAATGGACTATCAAGACACAAAGTGACATGGGAGAACTTTAAGCACATATTACTATGTGAAAGAAGCCACTGTGAGAAGGCTACATACTATATGATTCTAGCTACGTGACATTCTGGAAAGAGCAAAACTATAGACCTCATAAAAGGATCAGTGGTTTCCAGAAGTTGGGAGGGAATAAAGGGATGAATAAGTGATGCTAGAGGGTTTTTAATTAGGGTAGTACAACAATTCTGTATGATATTATAGTGGATACATGACATTATACATTTGTCAAAACCATAGGGTGGGGGCACCTGGGTGGCTCAGTAGGTTAAGCCTCTGCCTTCGGCCAGGGTTATGATCTCAGGGTCCTGGGATGGAGCCCCGCGTCGGGCTCTCTGCTCAGCAAGAAGCCTGCTTCCTCCTCTCTCTCTGCCTGCCTCTCTGCCTACTTGTGATCTCTCTCTCTGTCAAATAAATAAATAAAATATTAAAAAAAAAAACCATAGGGTGTACAACACAAAGAGTTAACCCTAAACTATGAACTTGAGCTAATACTGGTATCAGTATTGATTCGTCAGTGTAAGAAATGTACTACACTAATGTAATAGGTTAATAATAGGGTAACAGGAGGGGATGTGTGTAGAAGGAGGTATGTGGACACTTTCTGTACTTTCTGCTCAATTTTTATATAAACCTAAAAGTAAAAAATAAAGTCAATTTAAAAATGAACTAAATTAGGAATAAGGAAAATAAACGTAAGCAGAATGTCTTTTCAATCTAGAGCAATGTAATACTGATATTAAAAAGCTTTTTTTAAAATGTCATAAATCATAGGGATTCTATTATAGTCAATATAAAAAAGTTAAAGAATTCAAGTTCATAAAACCTATGAAATCTCATAGATTGCTTTGTATAAAAAAGCCACTAATTGACATAGAATTTCAGTTACCTGTATGTATCGACGTAAAGAAGATAAGCCATGTGAATTATCCTGTGTGTGCCTTTATTCACTCATACAAATAAACCACATAGTGTCAAAGAAATTATGGAGAAGTGCAGCATGCTGGGTAGACTGAAGAGTCTTCCATTAAAATGAAATGGGACAAAAATGAACCGGACATTTTAATTTATTGCTGAGCTCTGAAGGATGTAAGGGAAATCATCAAGATCAACCCCCCAGTTAAAATGATCTTAAAATAAAAAGTGGGGCATACTGATTTATTTCCATTTCCAAAAAGGTAGGGATGCCAATGAAAAACGCAGGCTGAATACTGGAAAGATGGTTAAACTGTTTCCAGATGCAGTATCCTTGGCCCCAAACAGAAATATGAGCCCTCTTGAGTGAAGGAAGTACCTGCATATCTGATAAGTAAGCCAAGTACAAGCTTACAATCAAAATTAACAAAAATATTCAGATGTAGACTCCTGTGGACTTTAGATATAATGTATAGAATACAAAACAAGTATGGAATTTTTAAAAAATGAAAAACAAACCTAGAAAAACAAGCAGGCCAAGCTATAATTAAAATAACCAGATTTGAAAAAGCACCAAGAAGATATCTTAGAATAGGAAAAGTTGTGTGTGTGTGCAAATGATTATATATATATATATATATATATATATATATATAACATAATATATATAAAATACATGTAGGTATATATGTATGTGTTACATTGTATAATTAAATGTATAATTACATACATGATTATATGATTAGAGGGAATTGGCCCTAAAAGTAGGTGAGTGGGAAATGTATGTGAAGAATTTGACTTTAATGTACTATAATTAATTAATTTTTTAAAAGATTTTATTTATTTATTTTGGAGAGAGAAAGAGGCAGAGGGAGAGAGAGAAGCTTAAGCAAGTTCCATGTTCAGCATGGAGCCTGACATGGGGCTTCATCCCACAACCCTGAGATCATGACCTGAGCTGAAATCAAGAGTCGGACACTTAACTGACTGAGCCATAATAGTGCCACTAATGCGCTATAATTTAATGAAATTGAATTAAGTGGCACATTTCCTTTGTTTGGAAACAGTATCTGGTTTATTTAGCAGTCAAATAGAGTTGGAAAAGAGCAGCGAAGTGAGTTTTGATGGTACATCCAGCGCTAGGTCACAGAAATTGTCAAAAAATTTCATTGCCAACAGGAACAGACCTCTTTCTGGAGGCACAATTTAGTAAGTGGATCTCAGAGCAAGTGGTGAAGCGAAAATTGAAATCCCTCCCACTTAGGGTGAATGTGAGAAAGACTATAGGGGAATGATCAGTGTCCTAAGGGCTTCAGAAAAACACTTCAAAGTGATTTCCAAGACTGAAGACTGCCCTGAGGAAAATCGCTGGAACTAAAATCCAGCTTTAGTAGGAAGAATTGTTGGTGTTTTTTTTTTTTTTTTTAAAGGATACAAGGTTTCAGAAGACACAAATCTCAGAACAGTGAAGGAGGCTGCATAACCACTGTTTTGCTCTGCTTTGTTTCGTTTTAAGATTTTATTTATTAGAGAGTGTGCGCACATTTGTGGAGAGGGTGAGAGGGAGAAGCAACCTCCCTACTAAGCAGAGAGCCAGACTCCATCCTGGGACTCTGGGATCATGACCTGAGCCAAAGGCAGGTGCTTAACAGACTGAGCCACTGAGGTATCCTCAAAGAGCCACTATTTTAAATGCTGTGAGATGTATGTAGTTGAGAGAGCTGCCCAGACATCCCTCAACTCCCACCTAGGACACCCCTTTAAACGGGAGTACCATAAATGATATGCTAATACCAACATTTTGAGAAAAGACAAGTATCTAAATGATATAAGTGCATCAGAAAAATAGACAACAATTAGGAAAATAATTTAACCTAATTTTAAAAAACAGGCTACTAGGGGTCCTTGGGTGGCTCAGTCAGTTAAATGTCTGTCTTTGGCTTGGTTCATGATATTAGGGTCCTGGGACTGAGCCCTGCATCAGGCTACCTGCTCAGTAGAGGGCTGCTTCTCCCTCTCCTTCTGCCCTTCCTCCCTGCTCATGCTCTCTCTCTCAAGTAAATAAGTAAAATTTAAAACTACTAGAAAAATCATATTAGGTAACAAAAACCCATAGGAATAGCTCTGGCATAAGGATAGATGGCAGGCCGTGCCTCAGGAAAAGAGGAGTAGCAAGGGACTACGTGGAATCTCAGTTTTGAAAAGGACCTGATTCACATTGGGCCTTTTACATTTGTAGACACTGGAGGCCAGCAGAAAGGCGGTCTTGTCTGATGAGATAAAGCATGTGAGAGTGTAACCAGAAAGTGCCTTTAAAAAACTCCTGATTGGCTGCTGGTATCTGGTGGAGATGGAACACTTGACTGTGGACCATCAAGTGACTCTGTGAATAATCAAACTGTCCATCATGAACTGGTATTATCTGATTCACCAGACTTTGCAACTGGATGGGCACAACAGCAGTCCACTCCCTACAAGACTAGGAACACAACCACCACTAAACTGAATGAGCAGGTGACTCAGACTAATGTTAGTACCTGCCAGGAGTCCTTCAGCACTTCTCCCTCGATTCATAGAAATTGGCTTTATAAGAAGAGTTCCCTCTGACGGATCTACAATGAGCTGCCAGTAGCTGGGTGTGGGTGGTCCCTATACAACATCATCACTCATTAGTGGCCCTGAAACACAATAATAAAGGGAAATCCTTGCATTGAGAAGAACTTCGAAGACATGGCCTAGGGGAAGGGTGTACCCTGGCTCATTGTTGGTGGCTTATGAGTTGACAGGCTGAAAAAGAATTTAGAACAATCCTAATCCGCCTCTTCTTAGTCATTACTCTTTTTCCTTCCCAAAGGTAATCACTATCCCAAATTCTAACACCAGAGATTGGGTTTACCAGTGGTTAACCTTTACATAAATTGAATGTGTGACATTAAGAAAAAAAGATACATTCAAGAAATGAGTAGAAGACATGAACAGACATTTCTGCAAAGATGACATCCAGATGGTCAACAGACACATGAGAAAGTGCTCCACATCCCTCCGCATCAGGGAAATACAAATCAAAACCACAGTGAGATACCACCTCACACTTGTCAGGATGGCTAAAATTAACATGTCAGGAAACAACAGATGTTGGTGAGGATGTGGAGAAAGAAGAACTTTCTTACACTGTTGGCGGAAATGCAAGCTGGTACAGCCAATCTGAAAAACAGTATGGAGGTTCCTGAAGAAGTTGAAAATGGAGCTACCCTAGGACCCAGCAATTGCCCTACTGGGTATTTACCTCAAAGATACAGATGTCATGAGACAAAGGGACACCTGCACCCCAATGTCCATAATAGCCAAACTGTGGAAGGACGTGAGATGTCCTTTGACAGATGAATGGATACACACACACACCCACACACACAGGAGTATTACTTAGTTATCAGAAAGGATGAATACCTACCATTTACATTGACATAGAAGGAACTGGAGGGGATTATGCTTAGTGAAATAAGTCAGTCAGACAAAGACGGTTATCATGTGGTTTCACTCATATGTGGGATATAAGAAATAGTACAGAGGATCATACGGGAAGGGAGGAAAAACTGAATGGAAAGTAATCAGAGAGGGAGACAAATCATAAGAGACTCTTAACCATAGGAAACAAACTGAGGGTTACTTAAGGGGAAGTGGGTGGGAGATGGGGTAACTGGGTGATGGGCATTAAGGAGGGCATGTGTTGTAATGAGCACTGAGTGTTGTATGCAACTGATGAATGATTAAGCACAACATCTGAAACTTATATTGGCTAATTAAATTTAAAAGATGGCAAATGTCAAGTATAAATATTTATAAATAAATAAGTAAAGTTATAGAGGCAATATGCCAGAATAGTATGTACATGTAGTGTGCTCTGCTGTAATCAGATATAATCCAGCTATCAAGAAATGGACAGAAAAATTGAAATAAAATCTATTAAAATAACACAGAATCAGGGCACCTGGGTGGCTCAGTGGGTTAAAGCCTCTGCCTTCGGCCCGGGTCATGATCCCAGTGTCCTGGGATGAGCCCCGCGTCGGGCTCTCTGCGCAGCGGGGAGCCTGCTTCCTCGTCTCTCTCTGCCTGCCTTTCTGCCGACTTGTGCTCTCTGTCTGTCAAATAAATAAAATCTTAAAAAAAAAAAAGAAAGATAACACAGAATCAATAATGTTTACAGTTTTTGTAGCTCCCTTTTTGTTTCCACAGACCCCCCAAACTCCCTCTCCCCATCACCCTCTCCTTACACCCACCACACAATTTCCTAGCCACCACAGCCTTCAATTCAAATCTCTATTTTCCTCCTACCAGTTATGTGAAGAAATTTATTTTTGCATTATACATTTTCTTTTTGCCAGATGTGTTTAACAAGCGTGTATGGGAGACCTACTTGTGGCCCTTCTTCTCTTGCTACCACATTCTCGTAGGACCTCTCTGGTATTTTTAATATATCGCAGAATTACCCAGTCTTTTTTTTTTTTTTGGCTATTATGAATTATGCTGCTGTGAATGTTTATTTACAAGTCTTTGTATGGATATGAGTTGTTGTACTGAGTGTTAGTAAGTTGATGGCTTAATTTTTACAAACTGGCTGTACAATTTAAATTCCTGACAGTAATCTATGAAAGTTCCAATTTCTCCAAAATGCCATGAACAGTTATTATCCATCTTTTTTATTTTCGCCATTCATGATATAAAGTGGTATCTCATTGTGGTTTTATTTTTTTTTAAAGATTTTGCCTATTTATTTAAAAGAGAGAGAGCACAAGTAGAGAGAGAATTACCCAGTCTTAATAGCCCTTGGTCATGACTTTTATTGATATTTTGTTCTTCTGTCAAGTTTTTCATTCTACAAAAGTCTTAAGATTTTATTATTTGTATTATATGATGGTGGTATGTTAATCTTAAAAAATTATTAATGAAGAAAAAATGTTTTCCTCACTGCTGTTTTATAATTTTTAATTAATATAGTATAAGATACCTATGCAAAAATGTGATGCATTTTTATCTAAAAATGCATCATATGTTAATAGTAGAATGTGATTGGCCTTAGGGAAAAAAATGGACTCCCGGACATGTGTAACTGCTGGCCATTTGGTTATGGTATCCCTAAAAGAGAAGTAGTCTACTTTTACCTGATCTTTATAAGTAGAAGAGTTCTAAGTTACACAAACAGAAATCTAACTTGAGTCACCAAAAGTGAGAGTCATTAGTCCTAAATCAAGCCCCAGGTAGAGCCAGTTTATAGACCCAGAACCCCTCAGATGAAGGAGAGGTTGGTTCCCCATATGTGTATGTATGGGTGTGTTATGCTTTAGAGTGATTCCAAATATATTCATGAAGTAAATCCATATATAGGCATGTTTTTTACTTCAGTATTTTAAGTGCCCTTAGAGTAATCCTTTGTATATCTGAGATAATCTAATAAAAAATAAAATGCACGGCATCATTCGTTAGGTGAACTGTGAGCTGAAAGCCATTCCAGCCTGGTATGAACTGAGCAGATGAAAAATATAGCAAAGGGTGAGACCCTAAGAATTCCAACTTCAGCTACTGAAATTAATGTAGAAAATAGGTTAAAGGGTTTGTTTTTCCGATAATTTCAAAAGATCAAAAGAAAGTGCCAGAGCTAGAAAGATGACAAATCCACAGTCAACCACAGGCCTTGCCTTCTCCTGAGTCTGACTTCTAATTTATAATTTGAAATATATTACTAGGGGAAAATGACTTGAAATTTTTGGGAATGCAAATTTTTTATTTGCTTTTATGGATATCATTCATGCTTAAATGTGTTTGGAAAAAATATTCAAATTACATTGTAGTTTTATACTTCCTAAAATCTTTTCGCAGTCTGAGACATTTATATAAATAAAGGCTGTTAATATGATAAGATGAAGGATTTGATAGAATTTATGAAATTATTCTGCATAGATAATCTTTAAGGCAGTGCTTTCCATTGGAAATTTCAGTGATGATGGGGATTCTCCGTTCTGACACCATAGCCCCTAACTACAGGAGGCTACTGAGCACTTGAAATGTGGCTAGTGAGACTGAGGAGCTGATTCTTGATTTTTTTTTCTTAATTTATTCAAGTATAATCTTAAATATCCACCGGTGGCCTGTGGCTGTTGATCCATGTTAGACAGCACAGCTCTTGGTCTTTGAGGGGTGAAGTCCAATATATAGTTACACGAACAGAAATGTTTCAGAATTACCTACTGTTCTGTGTTCTAATAGAATGTTAACTAAAAAATGCTGTTTTCAGAGTTGTATTTTAATTAGTCGAATGGTTTCCCGCTTATCTACAAAGACACATCCACACACATGTCATGCTCATTCAGTCAGTAATTCCAGCTATCACATAAAATTGCTCATGGATTTTTCTTAAAATCTGTAAGGTAGTTGAGTTAAGAATGATACAGTCTCTAGTTAGTTATAGAAATATTCTTTTAATTACTGGTAGGTTGATATGTATAAGATCACATATGCCAACTCAGGACAGTGTTCTATTATACAGCATCATTTCCTGCAGCAGACTACCTGTGTGACATCATTTTTATCTTAGGATATTATTCCCAAATTTACAGTGGATTTACACTGATCATTTGTCTAGCTGCATGATATCCATTTTTGGTTTCCTCTGTTGTATAATCATTGCATAAAAGCATGCTATGTTGCTGAAGCCACAAGTCTCTGTAGTTACCTCTGGCATGAATTCTTAAGGAAGGTGACCCATTTCAGATATTCTGTCTGTCATGATGAATTAAAGGAGCTCCAACTGACACGCTTAGGGATCAAATCTTTGCCTGTGGCTTCTTCAGTATAATATAGTAACCAATTAAGTAGGTTTACTATTTATTGCTAGAACATTGTGGTGTGCCCAAGAGTAATAAATGATCTGTGTATAAGAAGGTACACAGAAACATGTAAGCAGATGTAAAATATAGCAAAATTATAAAAAAAAATAGATTTTACCTGCTGTGGTCTTGATCTGAAAAATATATATCAACTTGAATTATACTCTTCTGTAGTTTGCTTTATGTATTTTTAATTTGCTTTTGTCATGCGGTCAGCTTGTTGGAGTGAGCTGGATTTCAAGAAATTATTACTTTCCTCAGTTGTACTACAGGTAATGCAGTTTGTACTACATCTTTCTTTTGCCAGTATGTCATGAGAAATTGATCCCCAAATGTTTCAGTGAATATTTATAGTTCAAGTTAAAGGATAAACTCTGGATGACATGAACTGTGTGTTACATTTCTTTGGGCTCCCAGACATCTTTGGTGTAGTCTAGTTTGGCTTATGTCTTCATTTAGGTAAACAACACTACTGTAATAGTACTGAGAAAATAACATTTGCACACTGATAATTCCTGAAGCAGAGGCACAGACAATAAATATATGGGGAATAAATGAATAAAAGCAAAGGCACTGAGTACAAGGAGGTGAAGGACACAGGCATGGTCTTTCTGTTCACTAAGTTATAATATTTCAGAAGATAGCATTCAACAAATCACAGAAATAACTTGGATCAGAACTGTGAATATAAAATCTAAAAAACTTTGAGAGCTTACAATGAACAATAAGCTAGGTGGGTATGATAAGAGGGAGCAAAAGATGTTGAACAAGAGGCTTCTAGGGTAATTGATGTTTAAGTTGAAAATGAAAGGGATAAGAGGGAGTTCACTGTCAAAAAGCAAATGATATGATTATGAGCCAGAGAGAGCAGAGAGCGTAAGTAAAGGCCCTGAAGTGGGCAAGGACAAGGCACCTTTCAAGAATAGAGAGAAGGTCAGTGAGACTGTGGGTTGGGTATAAGCGAGTAGTGAGGGAAGATGATGCTGGCAAAACAATTTGGCTCCATATGATGCAGGATTTCATGGTCATGCTAAGGACTTTTAAGTTAAGAGAAGGAAAAAGCAGTTAAAGAGGTTCAAATTCAGAAATAAGATACAACTGATATGATTAGAATATCATTGTGTTACAGTGAGGGAGTGCTTGCTAGATCTTTTAGTAAGCTATTACAGTATGCTGGGAAGAGAAAATAAGGTCTAGAACTAAGATGTATTGTCATTGATGATAGTGTGATTTGAAGGGATCTTAGATTTATTTCAGAGTAGGGAATGACATGACTTGGTATTTAACTGAATGCTTCCAGTGAAAGGAAGTTGTCAATCATGACTTCTAGGTTCCTGGTACAAAAACCTGGGTTAATGGTGATGACGACATTGACTGCAACTGGAGAAGATTGCAGAAGAAAAAAGAAGTGAGAATGTCAGCCTACAGCTTTTTTTTTTTTAATTAAAAAAATTTTTTTTCACTCTTCAGAAGGATGAGGCTAAGCCCTGAACTAATATGTAAACAAGCCAATGGTAATTCCCAATATATAAGATAATGCCAAATCTCTCTCCATGTTAAAGCTGAATAAACAACAATAACAGAGTTACCCGAATATTGTGTGAACCAGCATATGTGGGCTAAGAAACATTCCTCACCACAAGTACAAGATGGTTGTCCCATCTATGATATTTTCAAACAAAGAATCCACTGAGCCAGAGCCACGTTTGTATATTTCAATAGGGTTGAATAAATTAGGAAAATCATTTCCTGTCCTGATTTTAAGGATTTTTAAGGTAACATCTTAAGGTAACACCTTCCCCCACCATTAATACATTTTTAAAAATCCATCCTTGGGGTGCCTGGGTAGCTCAGTGGGTTAAAGCCTCTGCCTTCTGCTCAGGTCATGATCCCAGAGTCCTGGGATCGGGCCCCACATCAGGTTCTCTGCTCTGCTGGGAGCCTGCTTCCTCCTCTCTCTCTCTGTCTGCCTCTCTGCCTACTTGTGATCTCTGTCTGCCAAATAAATAAATAAAATATAAAAAAAAAAAAAAAAAGAAAGAAAACACCAGGCAAACAATAATCCACTCTGACCCAAAAGAAACTCCAAAGGGCCAGCTTAAAAATAAAATTACTTAGGTCCTGGCAGTTTGGAAGAGTGTATACATACCAAAGGATAAGGCTTCCTGAGCATGACTGAAGAGAAAAAATCCATACAATTTGTACCTATTTGAATAGGGTAGGGGAAAAACAAATGCCTTGAACTGTAATAGCAATCTGCATAATACACATATACACATCCAGTGTTAAAAAGCTAAAATCTAGCTGGCTAAGGCTATTTAAATACAACTTTGACCAATAACTAACCTTTTTTAAATCCAAGGTGACTCCTGTTCAACCAGGCTAAAAGATAACATTAAGGAAAAAAAATAATCTAAACATGAATATTGGATATTGCCCACTGCCAAAAATATAACTTAATAAAACTGATTAAGCCAAATCACTAAACAAATAAATGACCCAAGAAATAATAATACCTTTAATACCTCTAGAAAGGAGGAGGAAATCAATATTTAGTTCACTTCAAGATGTTATCTAAAATATCCAGTTTTCACCAAAAGCATATGAAACATGCAGAAAAACAACAAAGAGTAACCCATGCAGAAGAAGAAAACTGGTGATAGAAACTGCTTTTGAAGGGGCCTAGATGTTGGACTTAGTGTACAAAGACTTCAACACAGCCATTATAAATATGGGTAAAGAACTAGAGGAGACAATGTCTAAAGAATTAAAGGAAGACATGATATGAAACATAGAATATCAATAAATTATATAAATATTTTAAAAAGCAAAGTGGAAAATATAAAGTTTAAAAACCGAGTTGAAATGCTCATTAGAGGGACTAATTAATAGATTTGAAGTGGTGGAAGAAAAAAAATCACTATAAGCTAGATCAATAAAGATTGTATTCTCCTAAGAAAAGAGAAAAGACAAATGAGACTAAGAAGTATGAGACAGGATTAGTCACACCAGCATGCATGGAATGTGAATACCATAAGGAAAGAAAGGGACACACACACAAATCACAGAAATAATGGCTAAAATTTGCCAAATTCGCTGAAAAGCATTAATCTAAGCATGCAAGAAGCTCGGCAGACTCTAAGTAGGATAAACACAAAAAGAAAATTCTTTCTCCCTAAGATCAGGAGCAAAGGAAGATGTATAACTCTCACCACTTCTTTCAACATTATCAATTTACAACTTACAACTCAATAACAAAAGACAAACTGCCTAATTTTAAAACAGGCAAATATTTTAAAGAATTTTTTTTAAGGTTTTATTTATTCATTTAATGGAAAGAGCGAGCACAAGCAGAAAGAGCAGCAGGCAGAGTGGGAGGAAGAAGCAAGCTCTCTGCTGAGCCAGGAGCCAGATGTGGGACTCGATCCCAGGACCCTAGGATCACGACCTGAGCCGAAGGCAGCCATGTAACAAACTGAGCCACCTAGGCATCCCAAAACAGGGAAATATTTTAAATGGAAATTTTTCTAAAGGAGGTAGGCAAATGACCAATGAGCACATAATAAGATGCTGAATAATTACCATTAGAGAACCATAATTCAAGCCATAATGAGATATCACTCCATACTCACTAGGATGGACACATTCAGAAGGAGAGTTAATGACAAGTGTTTGTGTAAATGTGGAGAAATTGGAACCCTTACACATTGCTACTGAGGATATAATATAGTGAAACTGCTTCAGAAGACAGTCTGGCAGTTCTTCAGATGTGAATCAATTTCCATAATACCTAGCAGTCCTACTATGGCTAAACACACACACACACACACACAAAATAATGGCCAAAAAGTAAAGTAATACATGGCCAGGATTAAAATGTCCATCAGCTGTTAGATGGATGATCAAAATCTGGCATATTGAGGTAATTGAATATTACTTATTAATAAAAACGGACAGGGTACTAATGCATGCTATAATATGGATGATCTTTAAAAACATGCAAAGTGAAAGAAGCCAGTCACAAAAGCCCACATGTTGTAATTAAATTTAAGCAAAATAATGTTTCCTATGGATAACAAATACAGGCATCTTCATTTAGCATGTAAGTTAAATGCAATAGTTTCTTCATTTAAGTAAATTTAACATTTTACAAAATAAACTTTGGATCAGCTTCAAAAGCAGAACATTGGAGAACTGTCCATGTCTTCTGCCCATTTTTTGACATAATTATATGCTTTTTGGGTGTTGAGTTTGAGAAGTTCTTTATAGATCTTGGATATCAGCCCTTTGTCTGTAGTGTCATTTGTGAATATCTTCTCCCATTTCGTTGGTTGCCTCTTTGTTTAGATGACTGTTTTCTTTGCTGTCCAGAAGCTTTTTATCTTGATGAAGCCCCAAAAGTTCATTTTCACTTTTGTTTCCCTTCCCTTTGGAGACATGTCTTGAAAGAACTTGCTGTGGTCGATGTTGAAGAGGTTACTGCCTATGTTCTTGTCTAGGATTTTGATGGATTCCTGTCTCACATTGAGGTCTTTTATCCATTTCAAGTTTATCTTTGTGTATGTGTAAGAGAATGGTCAAATTTCATTCTTCTATACATAGCTGTCCAATTTTCCCAGCACCATTTATGCCTGTCTTTTTTTCCACTGGATATTTTTTCCTGCTTTATCGAGATTAGTTGACCTTAGAATTGAGGATCCATATCTGGGCTTTTGACTCTGTTCCACTGGTCTGTGTCTGTTTATGTGCCAGTACCATGCTCACTTGGTGATCACAGCATTGTAATAAAGCTTGAAATCAGGCAACATGATGCTTCCAGCTTTGTTTTTCTTTTTCAACATGAACATGAAAAAATGTTCATCATCATTAGCCAGCAGGGAAATTCAAATCAAAACCTCATTGAGATTATACCAGTTAGAATGGCAAAGATTAACAAGGCAGAAAACAAATAATGTTGGAGAGGATGTGGAGAAAGGGGAACCCTCTTACACTGTTTGTGGAAATGTAGATTGGTATAGTCACTTTGGAAAACAGTATGGAGATGCTTCAAAAAATTAAAAAGAGAGCTACCCTATGATTTGGCAATTGCAAATACTGGGTATTTACCCCAGTGATACAGATGTAGTGAAAAGAAGGGCCATATGTACCTCAATTTTCATAGCAGCAGTGTCCACAGTTGCCAGACTGTGGAAAGAGCCAAGATGCCCTTCAACAGATGAATGGATAAAGATTTGGTTCATATATGCAATGGAATATTACTCAGTAACTAGAAGGATGAATACCCAACTTTTGCATCAACATAGACAGAACTAGAGGAGATTATGCTGAGTGAAATAAGTCAAGCAGAGAAAGTCAATTATCATATGGTTTCACTTACTCGTGGAACATAAAGAATAACATGAAGGACATTAGGAGAAGGAAAGGAAAAGTGAAGGAAGGGAAATCAGAAGGGAAGATGAATCATGAGAGACTGTGGACTCCAAGAAAGAAACTGAGGGTTCTGGGGGCCAGGGGGAGTAGGTGAGCCTTGTGGTGGGTATTAAGGAGGGCATGTATTGCATAGAGCTAGGGGTGTTATATGTAAACAATGAATCTTAGAACACTACATCAAAAACTAATGATGTATGGTGACTAACATAACACAATAAAATTAATTAAAAAAAAAAACAACTGAAATACACTGAAACAAGAGGAACAGACTTCCTCCAAAGTCTTAAGAGTATTCTCAAATGCACTTTTTAATGGAAGAATATAAAGTGAAAGTGAGATGCCTATAGGCATAAAAGACTATGACAACTTGACTCTAAATTAAGATGACTTTGGAAACAAAAACATCAAAAATTAGAAATATAAACAAAAAGATTATGTGGTCCAAATGATCATAATTTTTTTCCAGAATAAATGCACTTTTGGAAGTATTAATACTTATGTGTATAAATTCCCTTGAAAATGGGATTGGAATATTCCTGGTGATAGGCTATATATAGTCTAATTGCTTTGGCCATTTTGCTGTAGTAACTCTTTACATAAAACTTAGTAAAGTCTTTATCTTTTTTAAATTTTTTAAAGATTTTATTTATTTATTTGACAGACAGAAATCACAAGTAGGCAGAGAGGCAGGCAGAGAGAGAGAGGAGGAAGCAGGCTCCCAGCAGAGCAGAGATCCTGATGTGGAGCTCGATTCCAAGACCCTGGGATCATGACCTGAGCCGAAGGCAGAGGCTTTAACCCACTGAGCCACCCAGGCACCCCCTTAGTAAAGTCTTTAATCTGGAAACACACCTTGCTAGTTTTTATGAAAATATAAAGTACTTCTGTTTACTGAAGATTTACGCTATGTTTATACTAGATTACACTGTGTGTTTATTTGGTAGATGAGAAAATTTTTAACAAGTTATTTAGTGAACTGTTGCTTAATTTCCTTCTATCTGGACTTGCCTGTTTATACTTTCAACCTTCTATTTTTAGAAGATATCATGCCATAAAGTTGCTCATGTAGCAGTATTCATATTCAAATTGCTTAGAAAATGGGATATTCCAGACAGAGGATTCATTATTCATCTATTCATTATTGTACTTAAAACCCTTTGGTTAGGGGCGCCTGGGTGGCTCAGTGGGTTAAAGCCTCTGCCTTCAGCTCGGGTCATGATCCCAGGGTCCTGGGATCGAACCCCGCATCGGGCTCTCTGCTCAGCAGGGAGACTGCTTCCCTTCCTCTCTCTCTGCCTGCCTCTCTGCCTACCTGTGTTCTCTGTCAAATAAATAAATAAAATCTTAAAAAAAAAAAACTTTGGTTATTTTAATTTATTTATCACTCTGAACCCCTTATATAGAACATATTCTGTATTGTTATTCTCACTAAAAAGAGATTGATAACATGTTTTAGTAACAGAACAGATCAATGCCTAGAGCAGGGCTGAACAATTTATAAAATCATGAACCTGATTTTCATTTAGTTTCTGTTTTTGATTCTGTTGTGAAGGCTAAACACAATTTGTTAGCCTAAGAACCTTTGCCTTAATTAAAACGTCATTATGTGACAGGATTCAGAGTTTCTAATCTCTGCTGGGAATAATAATATAAAATATTTAATAGGAAAATTTCCGCTTAAACTATCCTTGGCTCCTACCTACAAAGAGTTGTAATAAAGAAAAGAAGACTAAATCAATAGCCAAATGAATAGAAAAACAGGGCCTTAATAAAAATGCAAATTTATTTCCTTAGTGTTAGTTACCGGATAAACCTGTCTTTCATCTGTTAAAGTCATATGAAAAGGATTTCTAATAGAATACACTCGTTGACAATGTTGGGAGTACCATGATAAGTCCTAATGATCTTTTTTGCTAATTCAGATACTCATGTATTGGATAGGCAAGTTTAATGGAGGCATAACAGTAGATACAATATATTCAACAAGATCTACAAAGGAATTCCAAAAAATAAGAAATCTCACAATATTATATTCCAAAGATACCTCAAGAAGAAATCAAAATTGATGAAATTCATGTATATCCCATAAGACCCCAGCTAGTCAGAGTACAAAAGCCAGGAACATGGACTCTAAGGGATTGAGAAAGGCAGAGGGGTGGTTGGAGGGTTTTGAAAGATTGTGAATGCTGTTGAGAATGGAGATACATAAGCCACACTGAAACTCTCTCAAAGCAGCACTAGAAATAGTCATGGTAGAAGGAGTAGATGACACAAAATTAACTCAAGTGAAACCTAAGTTACGAGTTAGGGAGCAGAAATGGAAAGGTCCAAATAAATATATTTATTTTTCCAAATACCTAGTTTTGAATCAGGCTACTTATAAGACATATTTAATATTCTGTAGCTTAACTCCCTCTGTGATTCACTTTCCTCATTCATAAAATGGGGAAGATAATAACATCTACTTCATGGGGTAGTTGTGAAAATTAAATGAAAATTTGAGCCTGCGTAAAGCATTTACATTAGTGTCTGGAACATAGTATTTATGTGCCCAGTAAATGCTGCTTACGATTATTCATAATAACTTTATTATTAAAAGAACAGTAACTTAGGAGAGAAACTTCACAGTATACATTTGTGAAGCAGTATAAATTGAAAATCAACAACATATCAGCCCAAAATAGCAGAAGATCACTGAAAATTATAGAAACTCAAAATTACTCTTGAAATTCTTTCCAAGAAGCCCTGGAAACTAATATTGCAGCCATTAAGGAATGCAGCAAAACCAGTTTTCCTCCACTGTTGAAACAGAAGAATGTTTGGCTAAGCACCTGATACAGTACTTTAATAATCAAATGCCAGCCTAGTCCTTCCACTGAATTAGAGTTTAGGGGGGAAAAGAAAGTTTGCCTTATAGTTATTATTTACCGAACAAAAGGGTGCTGTCTCTACTAAGGTACTTTATTTTCAACAACAAAGTACTAGTTAGAGAAAATGCATATCCTAAAATGAGTTGTGGAATCGGTAAAAAAACAGGAGATTAAAGGAATTGAACATTTATTAAATCATTATTCCCAAGAGTATGACCTCATTATTTTCAGTGTTGTATATTATTGTAAACCTACTTTACAAAGAATATTTGTAGGAAAATACAGTTAACTGACTTTGATGTGGAGAACACAGGAAGAATGAAAAACAAAACAACAACAAAATCCACCGTATTAATGCCCATGTGTGGAGTAGCTGTGTGGTTCTTGGTCTCACCAAGTGTCCTTCCTCAAGCACATGACACCAAAGCCACAGGACTATAATGAACTAACTCTGCTGCCTGGAGTCATGGGTAGACCTGGAGTAACAACTTTAGCCTTGAAATCTTTAACCAGTCTGGCTCTGCAAAACCCTAGGCAATATGTTATGGTCAGGGGAGATTTGCCCAACTCGGGTAGACAGGCTCAAAAAATGACTGAGATTAAGTTTTCTGCTAGCTGCCAAAATTTGAGTTGAAAGTCAGAATTATTTTGACTTAACAGACTTATTTAAGTGAAACATTCCAGTGTTCCTAAATTTATGGATTGAATACCTTGCTCATCTAAACTTCTTATTGGGTTAGACAAGAAGGGTTAATTAATTGTGGAACTAATGCCTTGACTGAAACTTCATTCTGAGATCTTTGAAAACTCTATGTGTCTGGAAAAGCATGAAACAAATGGAGCCCACCACAAAATTAAACAGACAGGCATACAAACAAGCAAGCAAACCAGCAGGGTTATGACATAATTGTGAAGAGTTTGTGTCTTACCATATATTCTGATAGTGGTATTTTCTCCATTGTGGGAGACCATTCCAAACATGACAGGGAGTGTAAGTTCACTCCTATCCCCATCTTGCCATAGCATGCCAGTAGCTCTGACGTTCTTGATCCCATCTCAGTTAGGGGGACAGACAAGCACTTTCACATTTACTCAGTGTCCAGGGTGAATGGGGCTTATACAGCCAGATCAAGAACATTATTCTCTCCCCCGTGTTGTAGAAGGCAGAAATGCAACTCTGTGTACCATGTTTCCTTTAGAGAAATGCATGTTTTGTAAGAATCGATTTGGACTTGATGGAGCCTGCAAAGAGAGATGGAAGTACATAAGGACCTCTCTACAAGGAAGATCTATTAAATAGAAGCTAGAAGCTTCTGACTCAAAACAGATGATTAGAACACATGATCCAGGCTCCCTCCCACACTACCACTGACCTGATGATATAAAAGTAAATAAAATAGCAGTTATATTACATCAAGAGTTCAAGTGTCAAATCCAAAATGGAGAAACAAACAAAACTATAGGAACTAAAAAGGAATTCATAGAGTAAAACCTTTTACTTAATTCACTTCAAAACATAGTCTAATCTCAGCTTACACTGCAGAGGATTGAAAAACTTTTGCTTCAACTTGGATTAATCAAAGACCCTGAAGCTCTCTGAAACCAGATGAGTAGCAACCCAACCTGGTTTCTAAAATCAGACAAAATGGTTTTTGCATGCTTCTGTTGTTGGGTTAGAGATCAGAATCAGGCAGAACAGGGTGCAAACATTCTGATATGGAATTGGAGGTGAATGTGAAAGACAGTTTTCCACCACAACAACTGGTAAGACTTCAATGATGGCAGGGATGACTTTAATGATGAGCACACTGAGGTTCAGAAACGAAGCAACTTGGAACTCAAACTCTATCAGCATTTGGAGTATTAAAACAGATGATGTTCCACACCTGTACTTTTTAGCTAATTGTAAAAAGACTTGGAATGGGGGAGATTAAGGTAAATTAAATAAGTATATGGTGCCTCAAAGTGGATTAGGTCAAACATTGGATGAGATGGAGCCTTCAGGTGGGACCCCTTTAGAAGGTACTGGTAATACAGATTCAGGGGAAATGATGTAGGAAGTTGAAAAATATGAGTGTTTATTTGTCAATCTAGAATATTTGTATATTTGATAGTTTACCTAAAAATTGAATATTAACATATCTGAAAAATTTTAGAGGTGTCTGAGTGGCTCAGTTGGTTAAGTGTCTGACTCCTGGTTTTTGCTAAGGTTGAGATCTCAGAGTGGTGAGCCCTGCATTGGGCTCCATGCTCAGCACAGAGTCTGGTTGAGACTCTCCCTCTTCCTCTCACTTCCTCCCCCCCTCCCATTTATGCTCTCTCTTTCTCTAAAATAAATAAATAAATCTTTTATAAAAAATCCATTCATTCATCTCTGGAAATACTTTTTGCACATAGTCATGGCCTCTGAGAATGTAAATGTAATGTATATTCTCTAGATCTATTAAAGGGTAGATATGCAACATAGAATAAAATATCCAATAAACACATTCAATAAGTTCAGTCTCATTAATGCACTGAAATTCATACATACATGCACACACATAGGAAAGGTATAGTGAATCATGTCATTCGCTCATTTTAATAGATATATTAAATGTGGGAGATTGTAACATTTTACCAAACCAAGGCTCAAAAAGTAAAATTCTTGTTTTTGTTTCAAGTTAAAGATCTGTATCTTATATTCTCTAAGTGTAATTTCACTTTAAAACCCATTTTTAAATGAGTAAAAAGAAGTGAAAGTACACTTCTGTTCTAGGAAACTCTTTAAAGTCTTTATTTTTAAATGTATACTCAGTGACTGCTATTGTTTTGCCTGAAAAATGGACATAATTTAGTGTATCAAGTTTAATCAAAGATATCTCAAGAGAAATGTATTTGGGATTGCTAAACTGCCTAATGGCAATTCTGTACTTGCTTTATATGTGTACTATTTTACCTAAGACATCAGAATATTCAACATTTTGAAAGGAAAACAGTTACCCAGATGTATCTCAGAAAGACTGCTCTTTCACCTAAAATAGAATCTAAATTAGTTTATAGTTTAAATGGTAAAAACACAGTAATTTATAAAATACCATGAAAAAACATACTGAAATGTACCCTTCTTCAAGATCGTATGTCCACGTTTTCATTGAATATACACAAATATGAAGAGCTACTGTACTTTTGATTATCAGTAACACCATCATCACTCTCTTCTGTGAATATTAACTTGCCTGTGTGACTCATCTAAAGACATGTGGAAATCTTACATTTGATAATGTGCTGGTTTTCACTCTCAGAATGGAACTGTGGTAGAGCACAATGTACTGAAATCCACTTGCGCAAGATGAAAGTGGGGAAAAGTTGCCCAGCAGTAGCAGCATATGTAAGGTAAAAGAAAAAGTCACCCTTTTGGATTTTAGGCAACAATAAATTCAGTGGTTAGACATGGTGATTTGGTCTTCTCAAACCAGCAAATGTGGCCATTAACTACATTAAGAGAATTAACAATTTTAGAACAGGGAGGTTTAAACTAACCCATTTTAGTTGTTTTGCCCTCCTATGTGAACAATTTGAATACATATCTTTATTGCTTAGCAAACTGGGAGATAAGTTTGTGTTTATATTCTAATGGCATGGCCTTTCGATCTGTTCTAGGGAATTTTCGATCATGTTCTAGGAATTTGCTAAAGCTGTTCAATTTCATCTGAAAAACAATTAGATCGTTACCTCCTCAAGGGCATAGAGTATATAGCATTTATGTTTTTTGTGCTTTAATAGTCTAATACAGTCTATTATATAGTATGTTTTGAGTAATTATTTACTGAAATATTATAATTAATTCCTTTAAAATATGAAGCAATGAATATTAATTATGGTAAAATCTAAAATATACTCAAGCCATGTTTTGCATCTTAATAAGTTCACATATTTAATTATTTCTACTTAATCTTGCAGATGTGTTTCCTTAAAGGCCTCATTGCAGGGAAGTAACATTCGATATTAAATGCTATGACATCTACTATAGCTGGACATTAGGTAACTGCACTTCTCAAAATTCTTTTAGATCAAGGATGTATCTTCATTTCCTAAAACACTGAAGTTTGCCCTTAAAGACACCTAGACTTCTGAAAAAAAGATTAGGGACTTCCTCTAGGCAACCCTACAATCTACAGGTAGATTGAACAACAGGGAAACAGGACTTTAGTTTACATTTAATATATGCTAGATACCATAGCAGGTAATTAATTCTTATAAACTTCCAGAGGGTGAATATCACTACTCCCATTTTTTAGTAGACAGGGGAGGGCATTTCAAAAGAATTCCAAAGAATAAGTTGCCTAGGTGGCTCAGTCATTTGGGGGGTTACCTTCAGCTTAGGTCATGATCCCCTGGTCCTGGGATGAAGTCCCAAAAGGGGCTCCCTGCTCAGCAGGGAGCCTGCTTCTCCTTCTCCTTCTGCCTCTGCCCTTCCTACTCATGCTCACTTTCTCTCTCTCAAATAAGTTAATGAAATCCTTAAAAAAAAAAAAAAGAATAAGTTACCTATTTCAAAGACAATAAATAACTTGCCATCTTATACACCTGGTAAGTGAGAGATCAGAAAATGAAATATGTATCTGATTCACTCAGCCTTTCCCAGAAGTCTTTCTGATAGTCCCTCAGAAGGGGTCAATACTCAGTCAGTGTGTAATAGAAGATTACTTTCTGAAAATAGAGTCAGTGGGGATACCTGAATGGCTCAGTCTGTTAAGCATTTGCCTTAGGCTCAGGTCATGATACCAGAGCCCTGCATCAGGCAGGGATGCATCAGGAGACCTGCATCAGGCTCCTTGCTCAGCAGGGACACTGCTTCTCTCTCCTTCTCTCTCTCTGACTCTTCCCTTGCTTGTGTGCTCTTGCTCTCTTTCTCTGACAAACAAACAAACAAATAAATATTTCTCTCTTTCTCTCTCTCTTTCTCCTTTTTATTTTCTTTCTTTCTTTTTTTTTCTTTCTTTCTCTCTCTCTTTGTCTCTCTTTCTTTCTCTCTCTATTACTTTCCTTCCCTCCCTTCCTTCCTTCCTTTTATCCCTTTCTTCCCTATTTGGTGGTATCCTTGTCAGGTTTTGTTATTAGGGTGATGCTAGCATCATAAAATTAGTTTGGAAACATTCCCTCCTCCTCAGTTTTTTAGAAGAGTTTGAAAAGGATAGGTATTAAATCTTTGAATGTTTGGTAGAAATCACCAGTAAAACTGGCCCTGGGTTTTTGTTTTCAGGAGGTCTTTAAATGTTGATTCAATCTCCTTACTAGTAATCAATCTATTCAGGTTTATCTGTTTCTTCCTGATTCAGTCTTGGAAGAATGTATGTTTCTAGGAATTTACCCATTTTTTCTATGTTGTCCAATTTATTGGCATATAATTATTCATAATCTCTTATTAACTTTATATTTCTTTGGTGTCAGTTGTAACTTCTTTCATTTCAGAATTTATTTGCAACATCTGTCTTTTTTTACTTTGTCTAGCTAAAGGTTTGTCAATTTTGTTTATCTTTTCAAAGAACCAGCTCTTGGCTTCATTAACCTTTTCTATTTTTTTTAGTCTCTATTTCATTTATGTCTGCTCTGATCTTTATTATTTCTCCTCCCTTCTACTAACTTTGGACCTTATTTCTTCTTTTTCTAGTTCATTTAGGTGTAAAGTTATATTGTTTATGTGGGATTTTTCTTATTTCTTGAGGTAAGCCTTTATTGCTATGAACTTCTCTCCTAGAACTACTGTTACTCCGTCCCATAGCTTTTGGATTGTTATATTTCCATTTTCATTTGTCTCAAGGTATTTTTTGATTTCCCCTTTGATTTCTTTGTTGACCCATTGGTTATTCAGTAGCATGTTGCTTAATCTCCACATATTTGTGTTTTTTCCAGTTTCCTTCTTCTAATTGATTTCTAGTTTCATACTGTTATGGTTGAAGGAGATGCTTGATATGATTTCAGTCTTATTAAATTCACTGAGATTTGTTTGTGAACTAACGTGATCTGTCTTGGAGAATGTTCCATGTGTACTTGAGAAGAATGTGTATTCTGCTCTTTTAGATTAAATGTTCTGTATGTATTTATTAAGTCCATCTGTTTTAATGCATTTCTTTTTTAAAATTTTTATTTATTTTTTAAATTTCTTTTCAGTGTTCCAGAATTCATTGTTTATGCACCCCAGCCAGTGCTCCATGCAATACATGCCGTCCATAATACCCACCACCAGGCTCACCCAACCTCCCACTCCCCACCCCTCCAAAACCCTCATACTGTTTTTCAGAGTCCATAGTCTCTCATAGTTCATCTCCCCCTCCAGTGTCCCCCAACTACCTTCTCCTCTCCATCTCCCTATGTCCTCCGTGTTATTCCTTATGCTCCACAAATAAGCAAAACCATATGATAATTTACTCTCTCTGCTTGACTTATTTCACTCAGCATAATCTCTTCCAGTCCCATCCATGTTGATACAAAAGTTGGGTATTCATCCTTTCTGATGGAGGCATAATACTCCATAGTGTATATGGACAACATCTTCCTTATCCATTTGTCTGTTGAAGGGCATCTTGGTTCTTTCCACAGTCTGGTGACTGTGGCCATTGCTGCTATGAACATTGGAGTACAGATGGCCCTTCTTTTCACTACATCTGTATCTTTGGGGTAAATACCCAGTAGTGCAATGGCAGGGTCATAGGGAAGCTCTATTTTTAATTTCTTAAGGAATCTCCACACTGTTCTCCAAAGTGGCTGCACCAACTTGCATTCCCACCAACAGTATAAGAGGGTTCCTCTTTCTCCACATCCTCTCCAATGCACATTGTTTCCTGTCTTGCTAATTTTGGCCATTCTAACTGGTGTATGGTGGTATCTCAATGTGGTTTTGATTTGAATCTCCCTGATGGCTAGTGATGATGAACATTTTTTCATGTGTCTGTTAGCCATTTGTATGTCTTCATTGGAGAAGTGTCTGTTCATGTCTTCTGCCCATTTTTTTGACATGATTATCTGTTTTGTGTGTGTTGAGTTTGAGGAGTTCTTTATAGATCCTGGATATCAGCCCTTTTTCTGTAGTGTCATTTACAAATATCTTTTCCCATTCCGTGGGTTGCCTCTTTGTTTTGTTGACTATTTCCTTTCCTGTGCAGAAGCTTTTGATCTTGATGAAGTCCCAAAAATTCATTTTCACTTGTTTCCTTTGCCTTTGGAGACATATCTTGAAAGAAGTTGCTGTGGCTAATCTTGAAGAAGTTACTGCCTGTGTTCTCATCTAGGATTTTGATGGATTCCTGCCTCACATTGAGGTCTTTCATCCATTTTGAATTTATCTTTGTGTATGGTGTAAAAGAATGGTCGAGTTTCATTCTTCTATACATAGCTGTCCAATTTTCCCAGCACCATTTATTGAAGAGGCTGTCTTTTTTCCACTGGATATTTTTTCCTGCTTTGTTGAAGATTATTTGACCGTAGAGTTGCAGGTTCATATCTAGACTCTCTACCCTGTTCTATTGGTCTATGTGTCTGTTTTTGTGCCAGTACCATGCTGTCTTGGTGATCACAGCTTTGTAATAAAGCTTGAAATCAGGCAATGTAATACCCCCAGCTTTGTTTTTCTTTTTCAACATTTCCTTAGCAATTCGGGGTCTTTTCTGGTTCCATACAAATTTTAGGATTGTTTGTATCTGAACTTTGAAAAATGCCGGTGGAATTTTGATTGGGATGGCATTGAAAGTATAGATTGCTCTGGGTAGTATAGACATTTTACCAATGTTTATTCTTCGAATACATGACCAAGGAATGTTTTTCCATCTTTTTGTTTCTTCTTCAATTTATTTCATGAATGTTCTGTAGTTCCTTGAATACAGAGGAACTACCTCTTTGGTTAGGTTTATTCCAAGGTATCTTATGGTTCTTGGTGCTATAGCAAATGGAATCAATTCTTTAATTTCCCTTTCTATAGTTTCATTGTTAGTGCAGAAGAAAGCAACTGATTTCTGTGCATTGATTTTGTATTCTGCCACATTATTGAATTACTATATGAGTTCTAGTAGTTTGGGGTGGAGTCTTTGGGTTTTCCATATAAAGTATCATGTTACCTGTGAAGAGAGAGAGTTTGACTTCTTCTTTGTCAATTTTAATACCTTTTACTTCTTTTTTATTATCTGATTGCACTTGCTAGGATGTTTAATACTATTGAACAATAGTAGTGACAGTGGGCAACCTTATCATGTTCCTGATCTCAATGGGAAGGCTGTCAGCTTTTCCCCATTGAGAATGATATTTGCTGTGGGTTTTTCATAGATATTTTATGAATTTGAAGAATGTACCCTCTATCCCTATACTTCGAAGTGTTTTAATCAGGAACAGATGCTGGATTTTGTCAAATGCTTCTTCTGTATCAATTGAAAGGACCACGTGGTTCTTCTCTCTTCTCTTACTGATTTGTTCTACAACATTGATTGGTTTGCGAATGTTGAACCACCCTTGCATTCCATGGACAAATCACACCTGGTCAAGGTGGATAATCTTTTTAATGTACTATTGGATCCTATTCGCTAGGATCTTGTTGAGAATCTTGGCATCCATATTCATCAGGGATATTGGTCTGAAATTCTCTTTTTTGATGGGTTCTTTTCCTGGTTTGGGCATCAAGGTAATAGAAGGAGCCAGGAAGTTTTCCTTCCATTTCTACTTTTTGAAACAGCTTCAGGAGAATAGGTATTATTTCTTCTTTGAATGTTTGGTAGAATTCCCCAGGGAATCTGTCAGGTCCTGGATTCTTGGTTTTTGGGGAGGTTTTTGATCATTGCTTCAATCTCATTTCTAGATACTGGTCTTTTCAGGTTATCAATTTCTTCCTGTTTCACTCTTGGAAGTTTATAGGTTTCCCAGAATGCATCCATTTCTTCTAGGTTGCTTAACTTATTGGCATATAACTGTTGGTAATAATTTCTGATTATTGTTTCTTTTTCCTTGGTGTTAGTCATGATCTCTCCCCTTTCCTCATTGTTTTATTATTTAAGTCCTCTCTCTTTTCTTTTGGATTTGTTTGGCCAGTGATTTATCGATCTTATTAATTCTTTCAGAGAACTAGCTTCTGTTTTGTTTATTTGTTTCACTGTATCTCTGATTTCTAATTCATTGATCTCTGCTCTAATCTTAATTATTTTCCTTCTTGTGTGTGGGCTTGGCTTAATTCGTTGTTGATTTTCCAGTTCCTTAAGGTGTAAAGAGAGTTGGTATATTATGGCTATGTATTTCCCCCTTGGGACTGCCTTTGCTGTATCCCATAGGTTTGGGATCAGTGTGTCTTCATTCTCATTGGTTTCCATGAATTTTTTAAGTTCTAATTTGATTTTCTGGTTGATTCAAACATTCTTGGGTAGGATGGTCTTTAGCTTCCAAGTGTTTGAATTCCTTCTAAACTTTTTCTTGTGGTTGAGTCCCAGTTTCAAAGCATTGTGGTCTGAGAATATGCAGGGAATAATCTCAATCTTTTGGTATCAATTGAGCCCTGATTTGTGACCCAGTGTGCAGTCTATTCTGGAAAATTTCCATGTGCGCTTGAGAAGAATGAGTATTCTGTTGATTTAGGGTGGTATGTTCTGTATATATCTATGAGGTCCATCTGGTCCCATGTGTCATCCAAAGCTCTTGTTTCTTTATTGATTTTCTGCTTAGATGATCTGTCTGTTGCTGAGAGTGGCATGTTAAGATCCCCTACAATTATGTATTCTTATCAATATGAATCTTTATTTTGAATAAGAGTTGGCTTATGTAGTTGACTGTTCCCATGTTGGGGGTATATTTACAATTGTTAGTTCTTCTTGGTGGATAGACCCTTTAAGAATGATGTAGTGTCCTTCTAGAGCTAAAGACTGAATACAGTCATTAATTTAAAATCTAATTTATCTGAAATAAGAATCGCTACCCCAGTGTTTTTGTTGTTGTTGTTGTTGTTGTTGTTGTTGTTGTTTTTTGAGGCCCATTGGCATGAAGGATGGTTTTCCATCCCTTCATTTTCAGTCTGGATCTATCTTTAGGTTCAAAATGCATCTCTTATAGACAGCATATGGACGAGTCCTGTTGTTTTATCCAATCTGCAACCCTGTGCTATTTTATGGGAGCATTTAGGCCATTCATGTAAAGAGTGACTATTGAAAGATAAGTTTTTATTGACACGTTGCCTGTGAAGTCTTTGTTTCTATAGATTGTAAATTTATGTTCTATGTCACATTTGGGCTCTTTCTTCTTTTATAGAACCCCCCCTTAATATTTCTTGTAGTGCCAGCTTGGTGGTCACATAATCCTACTGGTCTAAGAAGCTCTTTATCTCTCCATTTATTCTGAATGTCAGTCTTGCTGGATAAAGTTTCCTTGGCTGCATGTTCTTCTCATTTAGTGTCCTGAATATGTCCAGCCCCTTCTGGCTTACCAGGTTTCTTTGGACAGGCCTGACATTATTCTGATGGTCCTCCCTCTGTTAAGTAAGAAATCTCTTCCCCATAGCTGCCCTTAAGAAAGCTTCTCTGAATTTATGACTCGTGAAATTCACAATCACATGCCTGGAGGACTTTCTACCCTCGTTGATCTTGGGGGTTGTCCTCTCTGCCTCTTGGACATGAACACTTGTTACATTCCCCAGATTAGGAAAATTTTCATCTAGGATGTGTTCAACTATATTTTTTAGTTCTTTCTCCACCCCCCACTCAGGGATCCCAATAATTCTGACAATGGAATGTTTCATGTCATCATTTATCTCCCTAATTCTGTTTTCATGGCATCTAAGCTGTTTGTTCCAGGCCTCCTCCTGATCTTTCTTCTCTCAGTTTGTATTCTAGATCACTAATTCTATTTTCTGCCTCATTTACCTTAGCTATTAGAGTATTTAGATTAGATTGGATCTCACTGATAGCATTTTCAAGTTCTGCCAGATCAGCTCTCACTTCCACCCTTAGAGATTCTATGTTGCCACTAATGGTCTTCTCCAATCTAGCCATTGCTTGGATAATTATTATGCTGAATTCTATCTCTGACATATTGTTTATGTCCCTACCCAATAGTTCTGTGGCAGAGGTCACAGTCTCTGAATTTTTTCCTCTGTTGGGTGTTCCTTCTCCTAGTCATTTTGGTGAGAGGTGGTTGAGGGGACATATAGCTGAATATTTCAGCCATGATCCAGGCAAGGTACACCCTTGTGAGCAGGGATGGCAGAGCTTGGTTGGACAACTGGATCCACCTAGGGTGCACTTTCTCTGCCAAACTGTGCCACCCAGAGATCCCTTGTCCCACGCAGCATGGAGCTGGATGGACACAGTGACTGGCAGCTGGCAACTGGCCAGAGGTGGCTTTGGAGGGAGTGCCACTGTGGCAGAACATTGCTGGCTGCCACCTTGCCAGCCTAAGCAAGAGAGCTGCAGCGTTGATGTGATCCTCCTCTGTCCCGCAGCCACACTGCCTGGGGCCACGGCCACCCTCCCTTGGTGTGAATTTCTTTGGGTTCCTCTTATTTGGGACACTCTGTGCCTCCTGGATTTGGATGTTTATTTTCTTCCCCAGGTTAGGAAGTTTGTATCCATTGTTTCTTCACATACCTTTTCTGCCCATTTCTTTCTCTCTTCTCCTGGGATTCCTTTAATACACATGTTATTTGGTGTTGTCTCATAGATTCCTTAAACTATCTTCACTTTTATATATATATAATTTTGTTGTTGTTGTTGTTGTTGTTGTTGTTGTGCTCTTTTGGGTGAATTCACTGCCCTGTTTTCCGGGTCACTGAGCCATTTTTCTCCCTTGTCTAGTCTGCTCTTGAACCCCCTCTATTGTATTTATTCTGTTCTTCACCTCTGTGACTTCTGTTTCATACTTTTAATATCTACTGTTTGTTGAAGTTCTCACTGTGTTCATCCATTTCTCTGACAATAGCTATAGCAACATTTTTTCTAGATAGGTCTCCTAAATCAAGGGAAACAAAAGCAAAAATAAACTATTAGGGCTACATCAAAATAAAAATTTTATGCACAATGAAGGAACTAATCAACACAACTAAAATGCAACCTATAGAATGGGAGAAAATATTTGCAAATGACATATTTGATAAAGGGTTAGTATTCAGAATATATAAAGAACTGATACAACTCAACACCCTAAAACCAAATAATCTAATTTAAAAATGGGCAGAAAACATGAATAGACATTTCTCCAAAGAAGCCATCTACATGGCCAACAGACATTTAAAATCCTCAACATTACTGATCATCAGGGATATGCAAATCAAAACCACAATGAGATATCACCTCACACCTGTCTGAGTGGTTAAAATAAAAAATTCAAGAAACGAAAGGTGTTGGTGAGGATGTGGAGAAAGGGGAATCCTCTTGCACTATTGATGGGAATGCAGACTGGTGCAGCCACTCTGGAAAACACTATGGAGTTTCCTCAAAAATTTAAAAAATCAAAAATTTAAAAAGGTAGAAGTACCCTACTACCCAGCAATTATACTACTATGTATTTACCCACAGAACATAAAAACACTAATTTGAAGGGATACATGCATCCTGATGTTTATAGCAGATTTTACAATAGCCAAATTATGGAAAGAGTCCAGTGTCCATCAACTGATGAATGGAAAAAGATGTGTTTTTTGTATATACATATGTATATATGTATGTATATGCACACACACACTGGAATATTATTCAGCCATATATAAAAATGAAATCAGTATTTGCAACAACACAGATGGAGCTAGAGGGTATTATGCTAAGTGGTAAGTCAGCCAGAAAAAGACAAATCTCATACGATCTCAGTCATATGTGGAGTTTAAGAAACAAAACAAATGAGCAAAGGGAGAAAAAGAAGAGAGACAAACTAAGAAAGAGACTCTTAATTATAGAGAACAAACTGATGGTTACCAATTTGGGGGGGTGGGTGAAATAGGTAATGGGGATTAAAGAGTACATTTATCTCAATGAAAAAAAATAAAGTAAATTAAAAAATAAAAATGATAAATAATATGATGATTATACAATTGTGTAATATTGGACTAAGTTACCTTGATTCTCACACATATGCATTTCCTGAATGTGTAAACTGTCTCAGGAAAGTATCTCCATTCTTTTGTTTTATAAATCCATGGAGAATTCTAGTATTTGATAACATCCTCAGTATGAAATAAACCTGAAAGTGTGACCTGTCTCATTGGGCTTTTTAAATGAATTCTGAGTTTCTGATTGAAGCCATGCTGTCCTTGTAAACATGGCAGGTAAACATGTAAACTGAAGATGACCACCAAGATGAGGAATACGAAAGGCAATGTGTTCATCAAAGACAGCCTAGCTAAGTTTTGATGGGAGCTAATTGTCAGGAATCTAGTATCATTTTACACTGATACTAGATATTTGATGGGGCTTCCACTAAGACTGTCATGCCTTCCTGAACCCATTATTGAAAATAAAACAAGCATTCTTAGGATGGATAATTGAAAGAATGCATTCTCTTTTAAGGCACTTACTACTTTCTACATAATATATCTATTTGCATATATATCTTTATTGTGTATATATTATATAATATTATTTTCCAATTATATATTATATACAGATAGTATATATATATATAATCTGTTTGTCTTAGTTCAGGCTACTGTAACAGAATACTGTAGATTGGGTGGCTTATAAACAACAGAATTTTATTCCTCACGGTTCTGAGGGCTATAGTCCAAGATCAGGGTGCCAGCGTCATGGAGTTCTGGTAAGAGCACTCTTGCATGGCCATTTTCTCTTTGTATCCTCACATGACAGAAGGAGGGCTAGATAACACTCTAGAGTCTATTTTTACACAAATTCTATTCATGAGACCTCCATGCTCATTACCTAATCACCTCCCAAAGGCCCCACTTCTTAATACCATAAAACTGGGGGTTAGAATTTAAGCATATGAATTTTGAGGAGAGACAAACATTCAGTCCATATAACTATTTTTCTCATATATCAGTCAAGTAGCGATTTCAAGGCAAGTGTTAGTCATTTTTGTAAACTTCTAAGTAAATGTAAATATTGTAGATAATGATTAAAATGAACTCAATATTCAATAAATATTACAAAATACAGATAGTCCCTGACTTATGATGGTTCAACTTATGATTTTTCAAATGTACCATGGTGCAAAAGCAATATGTATTCAGTACAAACTATACCTTGAATTATAATTTTGATCTTTTTCCAGGTTAGCAATATGTAGTTTGATAATCCCTTATATTGCTGGATAGCAGTAGTGAGGCATAGTTCCTAGTTAGTCATGAAATCAGGGCAGTATATGGCTGAAACACATGATTACCCATGAAACCATCTGTTTTTTTCACTTTCAATATAGTATTCAACAAATTACAAGACATTCAACAATGTTTTAAAATAGGCTCCATGTTAAAAGATTTTGCTGAACTGTAGGCAAATGTATGTGTTCCAAACATGTTTAAGGTATGATGTTCAGTAGGTTAGGTATATTAAATGCATTTCCAACTTATAATATTTATAACTTATATTATTATAAGTAAGATCTGTATTATAAAAGTAAAAGTGTAAAGAACTGAAAGTAAAGTTATGAAGAAGAGAAGGATAGGAGAGGGGAAGAAAAGATACATATATTCTTTATATATCATAATATACCTGGGATGACATAAAAGATACATATATACACATATTGTCCAATTCAAAAATCTTTGAGAAGTTGCATATAGCTGAACAACTAGGACCAAAACATTTAAATTTAAATTTATGCATATTTTATTAAAAATTTGCCTCTATAAAAAGAAAAAAGAACACAACTTACCAGATCCATTTCCATTGATCCTGTAACGCCACTTCTAGAAATTTACTTGAAGAAAATTACATAATATGCATTCCCAAAGATGAATGGACAATAATATTTCTTGTAATATTTTTAAATAAGGGGAGAAAATAAGCTACATGCCCAACAATAAAGAAGAAATTTATTATGAAAGGGCAAGATGTATACAATTGTATGTGACCATAAAATCATAACTTAGAAGAATATTTCATAGTATGGTTAAAAAAAAAAGATTTGTGACATAGTAACTGAGGGAAATAAAGATCAGTGAGCTTGAGTGGTTTTAAGGTTTCAGAATGTATAAATGAAGAATTGGAAATGAAATCAGATTTACTAAAATGTACATGTACATATGAAATCAGCAATCAATTGTAAGCATTTTCTACCTACTTGTTTTCAAGCTCATAAATCTTAAGTTCAAAATGCCCTTTGGTATACAAATATCAAATCATCACATTGTGCATGTTAAATAATGTATCTTTCAATTATTCATCAATAAAGTCTAAAAGATAAAGAACTTTGAGGGGCACCTGGGTGGCTCAGTGGTTTAAGCCTCTGCCTTCAGCTCGGGTCATGATCTCAGGGTCCTGGGATCGAGCCCCGCATCGGGCTCTCTGCTTAGCAGGGAGCCTGCTTCCTCCTCTCTCTCTCTGCCTGCCTCTCTGCCTACTTGTGATCTCTGTCAAATAAATAAATAAAATTTAAAAAATAAATAAATAAATAAATAAATAAATAAAATAAAGAACTTTGAGAAATCAAACCAATACAGTTTGTCAAAAGTACATAATCTGTGAATAAAGACATTTCAGCATAGAAATTATTCAAATAAATATTTTAAATATTGCAAAATTTGCATAATAAACTTGCCTTAACAACTTTCCAAAACAAAAGACCCTGTGGAGAAAAAGGAAATTAAGATACCAACAAAAACAGCTATTGATATCCCATTAGAAGGAAACTGAGTTGATAGAACAAAATCTTCTGTATTTTTTACATAAGTTATATACTCTTAGATGAAACTAATGGGGAAAAAGCAGTAGAGTGGATTTCCTTTTGAGTTACGGCCATTACACTGGATATAGGAAATAAAGGCCATTACACTGGATATAGGAAAAACAAAAACAAGACCTATGACTATGTCAATAAGCAACTCAAAGTTAAAAAGAAGTCCCTTATATCAAACAATTTACTTTCATTTTGATGTTATTTCTTATCAAAAATAGTCTCTCACCTGGTGTCTCCACATATCAGATGTTTTGATCTAGGGCTTCCTGCCAAAACAACCCCAGGGTCATCTTGGAATCAAGCGTGGACCTTGTTACAAGTTAGCCAGTGCTAAGGCAGTATATTACTCTGTGCCTCAGTGTGGCCCAGGTGGGAGAGGTTAATATTGTAACTCCAGGTTTGTGTTTTTTGTATGCTAATATGATTATCTGCACTTACCTAGGCTTTATTTTGGGAAAACAGAGGCTGCATTGTGCTGTAACTATGTCAAAATTCTTGATATTTTCCAATCTTCCAATAAAGTCATTTACTTCCTGCCAGCTATCACAGCTTTAGAACTAAGTCATCTAATACCACGTTTTCTCTTTTTCTTCTGTCAAAGTCAAATGATAGAAGAATCTTTAGGAATACCCTGAAGACCCAGTGTCATTGGCATGACAATTTCATATAAAATGTTAATTCCAATCAACATTTGACTATTTGGCCCCCAATATCATAAGGGAAGACATAATATTCTGGTAATCCTTATTTTGTGCCATTCTACATTGTTACTTGTGCTGGTTCCTCCTTCAGAGCCCGGCTGTCAGCAATAAATAAATTACTCCCCAGCTAGTAAATCACAAAACTCTCCTGAGCTTCTCAGAGAAACAAAGCGAAATGATGAATCTGTAGCCCTAAGAGGTTTATCCATAAATACCCATTTTGTTTCAGGCACTTTGGGTCTACTCGATGGAAGATCAGTTTTCTTCCACAAACCGCTGGAAAAGTGTTTATCTGGAAAGAAACACAAATGAAATAGGGTTCATTCTCTGATCTCCATCAAATATCAGGATTTCCTTACGAAATGAACAGTATGTGAATTTTTTTTTTAACTTGGTTTTCAGTGAATATTTTAAGTGAGAACAGATATTTAAAAATCAGAACAGAAAATACACCTCCCTCCCCAAATAAAAATGGAGTTATCATTGATTTTCTTTCTCTCTTTCAGCTTTTCCCACCTTTAAGAGACATTCCCAGATTTTCTGGGAGAGGAACAGCTCTCATTTGTTCATATTTGAAGTGAAAAATAGAGAAAGTACTGGAAGTCAGGGCTATATATCTTAAGTGACTCAGATAATAGTTTTAGTAAGTGCTTTTTTCTTTAGAGATTCAAGCCCAGACTGGGAGCAACTAAAAAGCCTTTCCTCACTGACAATGTCTGGACTCACCAGGGAAATATATTCTGTCACTGTGAACTTATTCCTAAGTGGGATAAAATTTTCTGACTAGCATTCAGCTACTTAAAATTCAGTTGACTAGATATAATATTTTGTGATCGCAAAGCATAAATCATATCAGCGAAGCAGCCGTAGGTGTTTCTATATTAATTATTCTCTTAATTTTTACAAAGGAGAGACTACATTTTTAGGGAGGAAAGATTACAGAAGATATTTTTACAAGTAGTTTGTGTTAAGTCCATGCTATCTTGCTATCTATATATAAAAATACTTACAAAGAAACAGCTACCAGGGTAATATAAAATGATACGAATTAATTTGTATGTTATATAGCATAGTGACATTACAGAGCTAACTAGTTTCACCCTGAGCATTTTTTTCCCAATGGATACTTAACTGAATTAAAAAATCAATGCATTCTTCATAAGTGATTTGTTAAAACACTCATCTATTAATATTTTCCTTCAACTTAGGTTAAATTGATATTTTCTTTACCTTAGTCAAAAAGGTTACTGAGACAGGAAGTAAAGAACCACATGTGACTTTTATTGTGCACGTTGGAAGTATTCTAAAGAATGAGAAACACATATGAATTAAGGACACAGAGAACCCAACTTTGGGCCCTTGCAAATACATAGTTTTATAGATTTTATTTTCTATTTTCTGTGTTCAGAATATACTTTGTTCTGTGGAACAATACCGATGAGGTAGTAGTTTTATTCTTACGTAAAAAGCATTTTATATTTGCAGAATTCTTGGTTATTTATTTGCTTGATTTCACCTCATAAGGGGAGTGACAAAAGCTATTATTTTCATAAAGAAAAGGCCACTGTCAGCTTTAACTCAAGGTCAATGTGCTTTATTTATGGTCACTGGGGTTTATGTTTCTATTATAGCATCTGCCTTAGAACATAACTGAGGAAAGCACTTCAGAACTTCAATCCCAAAATTCAGTCAACCACTTGTATTTCATGTTGTATTAAATCATATCTTTGGAGCATAGGAAATGCCATCCCGGGTATGACAAAGACCCATTAATATAAGCCAAGACATTTTATTGGGCCCTTGAGAAAGTCATAAAATTAACTAACACATGGTCTTGCCCTCAAGGGGTTTATGTGCAGTGGATTCACACCCTTGCTATATATCAGAATCATCTGAACAGATTATAAAAATTACAAATGCCACCTCTAACAAGAATTCTGGCTTATCTTGCATGCAGACTGGTTTAAAAACTACTGGTCTAGAGTGTCTTAAACTTCAGTGCATACATGAATCATTTAAGGATATATTTAAAGTGTAAAATCTGGGTTTATAGGTCTGGGATGGATCCTGATACTCTGCATTTCTAACAAGCTGCCAAATAATAAATGATGTTAATTAAAAAAAAAAAGTCAGGAGGATGAATACATCTAGATTAATGAATGTCCCAGGCTCCCATTCCAAATAAATATAAGCAAAACTACCTCACTTGTAATTAAGTCCTGACAGTGATCATTAAAAGCAAAACAAAACAAAACAAAAAAAAACAGGAAGTTCCTTCCTGTCCAGTAACTGATATCAGAATAAAAGCCACTAAGAAAGTCCAAACTGACTTTAAAAGGGAGAGTGAGAGAGATGGTTTAAAAACAAAACAAAATAAACAAAAAAACTGCAAAATAAGCAGGTGAAAAATTCTTTTAATTATTGTCACTTTATATTTAAAATTAAAAACCTCAACAGCTATGAATTAAGACAGTTTTTAATAAAAATAAAGCAAAATTGTAACTAGGTACTTATCTTTAACACAAATAATAAACTAAGAATCTATTTTGGGGGGTAGTATTTCTTTGACAAATTTTATGACAATAAAATTTATGACAGAATGATAAACTCAATAGTTGATTTTTATAAATTGGTATCAATTTGATCCATATTACAAAATTATTTTCCAATTTTGTCAGTGAAATCCCTTAAATTTTTTGATAAACTACCTTCTTTATAAAAAAAAAAAACCTTACTTAAATTCATTTTTTCTACTCCAGTTTTTAGCTAGTCTCATCATCAGATCTTATTTGTCAAAATCGTGTGGTATAATCTGTTTTCTGAGACCATCTGGACAAATTTTAAGATATCCCAAAACTTTTTCAGGTGTTTGCAATTTCTCATGTAGCTGTTTTCCATTAATATCCACCCTCCACCCCCACCTCTGC
The DNA here is from genome assembly GCF_010015895.1 of Lontra canadensis. Lineage (NCBI taxonomy): Eukaryota > Metazoa > Chordata > Mammalia > Carnivora > Mustelidae > Lontra > Lontra canadensis. The sequence continues at coordinate 5,147,930 of NW_022631047.1, read as the reverse complement.
TCCATTTCTTTAGTTTCAACAAATCAGATAGAGAATGACCTATGCATAAATTATTTGGAAAGTGAGAGTATATTTCAATGTTAAGTGACAGGAAAAATTATTGAGAGGTGATTAATGTCATAAGTGGTCCAGTTTTTAGTGAATGTTCTATTCCGATGACAACTTTGATCTTATCTACAAACTGGTACTTCTGTATGACCATTTATGTAATGAAGGCTTCTCTGCTTTAGTGTTCCCTTATTCACATTCACCATTAATTAATTCAACTGCTCTGTGAATCTACTTCTGACATTGTGCCAAGTGGAAAGAGCCAGTGCATTAAGATTCTACCAGGTAACAGAAACTGGAAGGTAAAAAAGGAACAGGATTATCACTGGCCCAGTCAAAAGTCTTTGCTTCTATTTTATCCATCTGCCCTGTGTTTGCTTTCCTTACACAATCAAGCCTACTTCAGAAATACTTTGTATTTGCTCTCCATTTTTGTTGATGTCTTTGGGCCTGGGTAAGCTTTGACCTCTGTTCCGTATATTATTACATTCTGCTCTTGACAATGTGTGGGTGTACCTAAAGACAATTGCGTCTTAAAGTGAGGGGAATGTTATAGTCAATCCTTAATGTATGTAATCAATGAGGCTCCCAGAGACACAACTACATTTTTGCATAACTGACCACAGTTAAGTTCCTTAAAGGTTGAAGATCATTGATCCAGCAATTCATCAAGCCCTGGGCCAGAATTCTGTAGTTTCTTATCTAATCCTCTATGCCATACATTCCATTTCATAGTCTCATGTATGTTCATAGCTTGAGAGTATTTACTTATTCTCTTTAAGTAAATTTTAGTTGAATTCATCTATCAGTTTCAGCAATTTTTTGGTGAAGTCCTTGGGTTTTCTATGTAGAATATCATGTCATCTGCAAATAGGGAAAAATCTGACTTCTTTCTTGCCAATTTGGATGCCTTCTATTTCTTTGTGTTGTCTGCTTGCTGTGCATAGGACTTCCAGCACTACATTGAATAAAAGTAGGAAGAGTGGACATCCCTACCTTGCTTCTGACTGTAGAGAAAAAGCTCTCAATTTTTCCTCATTAAGGATGATATTAGCTGTGGGTTTTTCAAATATGGCCTTTATGATGTTTGAGGTATGTTCTATCTATCCCTACTTTATTGAGGATTTTTTTTTATCATGAATGGATGTTGTAATTTACCAAATACTTTTCTGCATCTATTAAAAGTGATCATATGGTTCTTATCCTTTCTTTTTTTTATTATAACTTTTTTATTTTTTTATAATCATATAATGCATTATTAGCTCCAGGGGTATAGGTCTGTGAATCGCCAGGTTTACACACTTCACAGCACTCACCATAGCACATACCTCCCCAATGTCCATAACCCCACCACCCTCTCCCGACCCCACTCCCCCGCCACCCTCAGTTTGTTTTGTGACATTAAGAGTCTCTTATGGTTTGTCTCCCTCCTGATCCCATCTTGTTTCATTTATTTTTTCCTACCCCCCAAACCCCCCATGTTGCATCTCCACTTTCTCATATCAGGGAGATCATATGATAGTTGTCTTTCTCCAATTGACTTATTTTGCTAAGCATAATACACTCTAGTTCCATCCACATCATTGCAAATGGCAAGATCTCATTTATTTTGATGGCTGCATAGTATTCCATTGTATATATATACCACATCTTCTTTATCCATTCATATGTTGATGGACATCTAGTTCTTTCCATAGTTTGACTATTGTGGACATTGCTGCTATAAACATTTGGGTGCATGTGCCCCTTTGGGTCACTACGTTTGTATCTTTAGGGTAAATACCCAGTAGGGCAATTGCTAGGTCATAGGATAGCTCTATTTTCAACTTTTTGAGGAACCTCCATGATGTTTTCCAGAGTGGTTGCACCAGCTTGCTTTCCCACCAACAGTGTAGGAGAGTTCACCTTTCTCCACATACTCACCAGCATTTGTCATTTCCTGACTTATTAATTTTAGCCATTCTGACTGGTGTGAAGTGGTATCTCATTGTGGTTTTGATTTGTATTTCCCTGATGCCAAATGATGTGGAGCACTTTTTCATGTGTCTGTTGGCCATTTGGATGTCTTCTTTGCAGAAGTGTCTGTTCATGTCCTCTGCCCATTTCTTGATTGGATTATTTGTTCTTTGGGTGTTGAGTTTGCTAAGCTCTTTATAGATTTTGGATACTATCCCTTTATCTGATATGTCATTTGAAATATCTTCTCCCATTCTTCAGTTGTCTTTTGGTTTTGTTAACTGTTTCCTTTGCTGTGCAAAAGCTTTTGATCTTGATGATGTCCCAATAGTTCATTTTTACCCTTGCTTTCCTTGCCTTTGACAATGCTCTAGGAAGAAGTTGCTTTGGTTGAGGTCGAAGAGGTTGCTGTCTGAGTTCTCCTCAAGGATTTTGATGGATTCCTTTCTCTCATTGAGGTCCTTCACCCATTTTGAGTCTATTTTTGTGTGTGGTATAAGGAAATGGTCCAACTTCATTATTCTGCATGGGGCTGTCCAATTTTCCCAACACCATTTGTTGAAGAGGCTGTCTTTTTTCCATTGGACATTCTTTCCTGCTTTGTCAAAGATCAGTTGACCATAGAGTTGAGTGTCTATTTCTGGGCTCTCTATTCTGTTCCATTGATCTCTGTGTCTGTTTTTGTCCCGGTACCATACTGTCTTGATGATGACAGCTTTGTAATAGAGCTTGAAGTCTGGAATTGTGATGCCATCAACTTTGGCTTTCTTTTTCAATATACCTTTGGCTATTTGAGGTCTTTTCTGGTTCCATATAAATTTTAGGATTATTTACTCCATTTCTATGAAAAAAAATGGATGGGATTTTGATAGGGATTGCATTAAATGTGTAGATTGCTTTAGGTAGCATAAACAGTTTCATGACATTTGTTCTTCCAATCCATGAGCATGGAATGTTTTTCCATTTCTTTGTGTCTTCCTCAATTTCTTTCATGAGTACTTTATAGTTTTCTGAGTACAGATATTTTGCCTCTTTGGTTAGATTTATTCCTAGGTATCTTATGGTTTTGGGTGCAATTGTAAATGGGATTGACTCCTTAATTTCTCTTTCTTCTGTCTTGTTGTTGGTGTAGAGAAATCCAACTGATTTCTGTGCATTGATTTTATATCCTGACACTTTACTGAATTCCTGTACAAGATCTAGCAGTTTTGGAGTCTTTTGGGTTTTCCACATATAGTATCATATCATCTGCGAAGAGTGATAGTTTGACTTCTTCTTTGCCGATTTGGATGCCTTTAATTTCCTTTTGTTGTCTGATTGCTGAGGCTAGGACTTCTAGTACTATGTTGAATAGCAGTGGTGATAACGGACATCCCTGCCGTGTTCCTGACCTTAGCAGAAAAGCTCTCAGTTTTTCTCCATTGAGAATGATATTTGCGGTGGGTTTTTCATAGATGGCTTTGATAATATTGAGGTATGTGCCCTCTACCCCTACACTTTGAAGGGTTTTGATCAGGAAGGGATGCTGTACTTTGTCAAATGCTTTTTCAGCATCTATGGAGAGTATCATATGGTTCTTGTTCTTTCTTTTATTAATGTGTTGTATCACGTTGATTGATTTGCGGATGTTGAACCAAACTTGCAGCCCTGGAATAAATCCCACTTGGTCGTGGTGAATAATCCTTTTAATGTACTGTTGAATCCTATTGGCTAGTATTTTGGTGAGAATTTTTGCATCTGTGTTCATCAAGGATATTGGTCTGTAGTTCTCTTTTTTGATGGGATCTTTGTCTGGTTTGGGGATCAAGGTGATGCTGGCCTCATAAAATGAATTTGGAAGTTTTCCTTCCATTTCTATTTTTTGGAACAGTTTCAGGATAATAGGAATTAGTTCTTCTTTAAATGTTTGGTAGAATTCCCCCGGGAAGCCATCTGGCCCTGGGCTTTTGTTTGTTTGGAGATTTTTGATGACTGTTTCAATCTCCTTACTGGTTATGGGTCTGTTCAGGCTTTCTATTTCTTCCTGGTTCAGTTGTGGTAGTTTATATGCCCCTAGGAATGCATCCATTTCTTCCAGATTGTCAAATTTGTTGGCGTAGAGTTGCTCATAGTATGTTCTTATAATTGTCTGTACTTCTTTGGTGTTAGTTGTGATCTCTCCTCTTTCATTCATGATTTTATTTATTTGGGTCCTTTCTCTTTTCTTTTTGATAAGTCTGGCCAGGGGTTTATCAATCTTATTAATTCTTTCAAAGAACCAACTCCTAGTTTTGTTGATTTGTTCTATTGTTTTTTGGTTTCTATTTCATTGATTTATTCTCTGATCATTATGATTTCTCTTCTGCTGCTGGGTTTAGGGTTTCTTTCTTGTTCTTTCTCCAGCACCTTTACGTGTAGGGCTAGGTTGTGTACCTGAGACCTTTCTTGTTTCTTGAGAAAGGCTTGTACCGCTATATATTTTCCTCTCAGGACTGCCTTTGTTGTGTCCCACAGATTTTGAACTGTTGTGTTTTCATTATCATTTGTTTTCATGAATTTTTTCAATTCTTCTTTAATTTCCTGGTTGACCTATTCATTCTTTAGAAGGATGCTGTTTAGTCTCCATGTATTTGGGTTCTTTCCAAATTTCCTCTTGTGATTGAGTTCTAGCTTCAGAGCATTGTGGCCTGAAAATATGCAGGGAATGATCCCAGTCTTTTGATACTGGTTGAGACCCGATTTAGGACCGAGGATGTGATCTATTCTGGAGAATGTTCCATGTGCACTAGAGAAGAATGTGTATTCTGTTGCTTTGGGATGGAATGTTCTGAATATATCTGTGATGTCCATCTGGTCCAGTGTATCATTTAAGGCCTTTATTTCTTTTTTTTTTTAATTTTTTTTAAGATTTTATTTATTTATTTGACAGATAGAGATCATAAGTAGGCAGAGAGGCAGGCAGAGAGAGAGGGGGAAGCAGGCTCCCTGCTGAGCAGAGAGCCTGAGGCGGGGCTCGATCCCAGGACCCTGGGATCATGACCTGAGCCTAAGGCAGAGGCTTAACCCACTGAGCCACCCAGGCGCCCCCCTTAAGGCCTTTATTTCTTTGTTGCTCTTTTGCTTGGATGATCTGTCCATTTCAGTGAGGGGAGTGTTAAAGTCCCCTACTATTATTGTATGATTGTTGATGTGTTTCTTTGATTTTGTTATTAATTGGTTTATATAGTTGGCTGCTCCCATGTTAGGGGCATAGATATTTAAAATTGTTAGATCTTGTTGGACAGACCCTTTGAGTATGATACAGTGTCCTTCCTCATCTCTTATTATAGTCTTTGGATTAAAATCTAATTGATCTGATATAAGGATTGCCACCCCAGCTTTCTTCTGATGTACATTAGCATGGTAAATTCTTTTCCACCCCCTCACTTTAAATCTGGTGGTATCTTTGGGTGTAAAATGAGTTTCTTGTAGGCAGCATATTGATGGTTTTTGTTTTTTTTATCTATTCTGATACCCTGTGTCTTTTGACTGGGGCATTTAGCCCATTAACATTCAGGGTAACTATTGAGAGATATGAATTTAGTACCATTATATTGCCTGTAAGATGACTGTTATTGTATATTGTCTCTGTTCCTTTCTGATCTACTACTTTTAGGGTCTCTCTTTGCTTAGAGGACCCCTTTCAATATTTCCTGTAGAGCTGGTTTGGTGTTTGCAAATTCTTTCAGTTTTTGTTTGTTCTGGAAGCTTTTAATCTCTCCTTCTATTTTCAATGATAGCCTAGCTGGATATAGTATTCTTGGCTGCATGTTTTTCTCATTTAGTGCTCTGAATATATCATGCCAATTCTTTCTGGCCTGCCAGGTCTCTGTGGCCTTATTCTTTCTTTTATTAATGTGGTGTATCATATTGATTGATTTGCAAATATTGAACCACCCTTGCAATCCCAGGAATATATTCCACTTGATCGTGGTGGATGATTTTTTTTTTTAATGTATTGTAAAAATATAGTTTCTGGACAGTGAAGGAAACAGCAAAACTAAAAGGCAAACCACAGAATGGGAGAAGTTATTTGCAAATGATATATCTGATAAAGAGTTAGTGTCCAAAATATATAAATAACTGACACAATTCAACACCCAAAAACCAAATATTCTAATTTTAAAATGGGCAGGAGACATGAATAGACATTTCTCCAAAGAAGCCATCCACTGACCAACAGACACATGAAAAGATGGTCTACATCACTGATCATCAGGGAAATGTAAATCAAAACCACAAGGAGATATCACCTACATCTGTCAGAATGGGTACAGTAAAAAACACAAGAAACAACAGGTGTTGGCAAGGATGTGGAGAAAGAGGAACCCTCTTGCACTGCTGATGGGAATGCAGACTGGTGCAGCCACTCTGGAAAACAGTATGGAGGTTCCTCAAAAGATTAAAAATAGAAGTACCCTATTATCCAGCATTTGCACTACTAAGTATCTTCCCAAAAAACACAAAAATACTAATTTGAAGGGATACATGCACCCTGATGTTTATAGCAGCATTACTTATAATAACCAAAGTATGGAAATAGCCCAAGTGTCCATCAACTAATGAATATGTAAAGAAGATGTGAGATATATATAATGCAATATCACTCAGCAATAAGTAAAAATGAATCTTGCAATCTTCAGCAACACTAATGGAGCTAGAGAGTATTGTGCTAAGTGAAGTAAATCAGTCAGAGAAAGAAAAATACCCTATGATCTCACTCATATGTGGAATTTAAGAAACAAATGAGCAAAGGGGTTGGGGAAGGAGAGATACAAACCAAGAAACAGACTCTTAACTCTAGAGAAAAAACTGATATTACCAGAGGGGATATGAGTGGGAGGATGGGTAAAGTAGGTGGTAGGGATTAAGGAGTGCACTTATGATGAACACTGGGTGATGTATGCAAGTTTTGAATCACTATAATGTATACCCAAAACTAATATTAAACTACATGTTAACTAACTGGACTTTAAATAAAAACTTAAAAAAAAATTCTAGTTTAATCTGAGTTTCCAGTTCAATCTGAAAGAACAAAGCCTAAAAACATACAACATTGTTTTTGTTTTTTATTTTCTAACTGATATACGTGTCTTTATGTCACTGAACCAATAATTTTCATCATTTGTATCTCTTTAAATGTTGTGAAGACTAACAAACTTATGAACTGAACCATTTTGTTTAATTTTGTAAACATAATAGGCTCTTTATAAATGCATTTCTAAATGAAAATGTACTTAGCTATACATCTCAATTTCTTTCCATTGTTCTGAGTTTTTGGAAAGCAGGTTTAGCATATGTTTATATAACTGGGTCTAAATTATAGATGGGGGTGCCTGGGTGGCTCAGTGGGTTAAGGCCTCTGCCTTTGGCTCAGGTCATTGTCCTAGGGTCCTGGGATCGAGCCCCGCATCGGGCTCTCTGCTCAGCAGGGAGCCTGCTTCCTCCTCTCTCCCTCTGTCTGCCTCTCTGCCTACTTGTGCTCTCTGTCTGTCAAATAAATAAATAAAATCTTTTAAAAAATAAATTATAGATGATATTTAGTAAGATAAACTACAATGATATTAAGAAAATACTTCAGATATTTCACGTTTTATATGAGTTTGGCTTTTAAACATTCTTTTTTCTAATTACCCTGTATATTTCCCTGTATTTTTATTTTCACAAAATGTCAACATTGTATTATACATTTGAGAATGATAAATACATTCTAGAATTTCAGAACAGTTTAGCTAATCTTCATCTTAGGATACAATAGTAAAAATGAAGTGTTCTCAAGAAAGTCTAAAGAATAGCAATTATCTATAGCCATGACTAACCCTAAAGCTAAATTTCATAACTTATCAGAAGTACTAAAATCAGTAGCATTTTAATAAATCTTTACTGAAAGGAAAGTTATATGCATTCACAGGCAAAAGCATAAAATAATTATGCCAAGTTAAAATCTCTATTACCTTTTGAGTCATTTGCATGTTACAACATGCTTTTATTATTTTTTTTTACTTAATTAGGAAGAACGTTATCCCTATAAGAATATTTATAACGTTTTTCCAAGTGTCATATATAAGGATCATCAATTTTTCTAATTTTTTTTTTACTCTGAAATTATTTATCTGTGAAAAGTATTATTTGCCCTAATTCCATATATGTTAATTTCTACATTAATCTTTTCTTTTGTTATTAGTTGACTGTAAAAGTTTCTAAATTCATGATTTGGTCATATTTCCATTTTATTAGCTGTTTATCATTTAAGGAAATCCACATATGTAAAGCTTGCAATTTTTGTAATACTATGTTTAATTTTATCCATAGTTGTCTTTTGAATATAACTTAGCTCTCATTGATTAACTCAAGAGAATTTTTATTTTTCTCTCTTGTTTTCTTGTCTCGTGATTTTTCTTCTTGTCTCATAATTTAAAGTGATTAAATTTTGAATCCTAAACAGTTCCTCCATTCTTAGAAACCCATCAACAAGCAGAGACAACCAAATCCAATAAATTGCTTGTTGAGTGAATCTCAGGAATATGTCTTCATCTGATGGACCTGTTTGTGAGGTCTGTATCTGTTGTTACGCTATCAATTATACATGTGGTTCTCTATCTTTAAAATTGCAGGAGATGGATTTAGTGCCTGAGAGCCATGATTAGATCCAGAAGTTGGAAGGCAGAGGGCCAGAGCACAGTTCTTGCAGTGGTGAAAGCAGTCTGCTGACTCAACTATAGTCTATCCATTTTCTCAACATGCTTTCCTCTCATGCCATTTGGTTTGGACACAGAAGGATTCCCTTTAGGTGGAATAAGGAAGTAATAAAGTCTCTTTATTCTTTTCAGACTAACAAAGAATTAAGAAATAAACCAAATGATAGAAGTGGTATTTCATTTCAATCCTTTATTAACTAAAACCATACTGTTTTCAATTTCTCTGGCTAGTTAAGTTTGAACTATGTATGATCAAGTGAAAGAATCTAGATAGATTTGTGCAGTTGGTTTCCTTCTTTTGGCACAGATTTCTGCACTGAAATAGGACTAAGATTAAAATTACTGACAAGAGAGATACTAGTATTTAAATATAGTTCGATATTATTATAAGAAGTATTGATGTCAATATTAAAAAAGCTGAGCTTTAACCCCAATAACAATTTGAGTCTTTACTCAGTGAAAAAGTAGTCAGTTGATTTTAAACTAATCAGTACCTGAAATATAATTTGAAAATTTGGGGAGAAAATGACAGCAATGCTGTTAAGGTTCAAGTTTCTATTGATAAGTTTCTGGACTAAGCCTAAAATTATATGTTGGACAACAATAAGTGACACTTTCTTCTGACATTGAATAAAAACAAAGTATTATTATTTTATAATTGGATAAAAATGAGAGCTATAAAAATTACTTTATAAGCTGGGCATATTAAAGTTTCGAAAAAAGTACTTTCCTCAAATTCTGTTTTTAGATAGAATCTAAATGTTTAATGTAAATTTTCTAAATATAGAGATAATTTCCCCCCAATTTTAAGTTTTCACAATAATACAAAGTTGATTAAGATTAGTTTTAGGTGGTTTACTTAAAAATAATACTTCATAGTGATAAAGGATAGTTGGAAGGCAAATAAGCAAGGACAAGGGCCCCTCCCCCAAAAGAGAAAACCACCCTTAAAAGGATATTACACCACCCTGAAAGGGCCCCTTCACCCTTTCCATGGGATAGATAGGTAACAGAAATCTGACTGGATGACAGGCACAGGGAGGGTTAATCAGATTAAAACAGCCCACCAATAAGCCCATAAAAACCCTTATACTTAGAAACTCAGTGGCAACCCTCTCAGGTCACTTTCCTTTTTGGGAGCTTTGCACTATTCCTCCACTATCACTCAATAAACCTTGCTTTGCTGCCCACCACTCTGCCTGGTCCACCTCTACATTTTTCAAAGTGGTGTGTCAAGAACAATGGACATGGAAGGAGGAAAAAATCCTGTAACAGGAGTTACTACATACTGATTTTTTTTTTCTAAGATTATTATGTAGTACTTGTCTAAAATTTGGGCAAACAAAAGTACAACTCATTTCTTATGGTATCTGGGTATTTTATTTCAAACTACAAAAAAATTTTATAATATCTTTCACTCTATATTGAAAGACTTAAGCAATCTTAAGTCCTAAGTCAATTTTCTATTAAGAATGTGATGGTTTTCTTTGAGAAGATACTCTAACAACTGTACCCAAAATTGATTCAATGGAGAAAACTTCATGGTTCTTTAGGGTACTATTTTTAAGGCTGTTGTGTAAAGATGAAGTTTTAGCTCAGGCTTTGAGAAATGGTCAAGGATAGGGTTAAGGTTATGGTTATGTTCAGGTTTGGGACTGAGTGGGTTTATTTATTAGAGACCTTATGTTAGGAATTGTTTTTTGAGCTTACTCATATCACCATACATCGTTAGGTCCCATTTTCTTCCTCTGAAAAATGAGAGTGGGATACAACTATGTATTTATCTCCAATTTATATAATAAAGTGGATTTTGAGAGCCCAAGCTCTCATCAGCATTACAAAACTATAAGTGCATAGGATTTAGAGTTAAAAAAAAATCTTCATCTATGTTCTGATTTCACTGCTTAATCACAATCTGAACCAGTCTCTGGCTCTGGCCTCTTGAGTCTCCCTTCCTTCATCTTTAAAGTAAGGATAATTTAAAAATTAATTAACTTATTAATTAATTAAGGACAATAAGTGAATTCTCATGAACAATTCTGAGATTATACTCAATTACATTTTTAGATATATTTTGTATGATTTTAAGTGTCAAGTCCATTTTGATCCCATCATTTGGCCTTATTGTGATTTTATCATATAAATAAATGTAATAATTTTTTGAACAGAAATAATCTTGGCACTTCATATATTAGATAAAAACCCATCCAATTTCAGTTTAAATGTATAAAAATAAAAAAAATTAATAATAAAAGATACATGAGAAAACAGGGTATGTAGAGGTTTGTGCTGGTATCTGAAAGCTTTATTTCTATGCTTCTTTTAATGATACATCCTTCACCAGCTCCTCAAACACTGGAAAATTAGATGTTACAACAACATAACATAGTAGAAATTTATAGTTGAGGCATATCACACTTTTTTAATGCATTTTAAATCTTAAAAGTGCAATGTATGCTTTTCCAGGATGATACTGCTTTTGGTATGTGTTGATTATAGCTAAATCCAGACCAAAACTTGTCTTTATAAATGAAATAAATATTAGTTCAGCATTGTTCGGACTGTAAAAATAGGCGTGTGTGTGTGTGTGTGTATTACACATAAACAGGTATATTTAAATATGATATAGTGAAGACTAATATTTTTAGAGCATTTATTGATGTCAAATAGATATGACTTCTATATGGTTTCTTTCCCTACTTGCCTACCAAAGGGTAAGATGAAACAAATGACTTCTGTGCTCTTGGGAATGAGAGAACCATAAGGTGGTTGACAAATACATGAATATTCATATGAAAACTGACCCCAAAACCAGGAACATCTATATTGGACCTTGATTCAGAATAAAATGGTATTGGGTTAAGCCACTGATAGTTGAGACTTTGTTTTTTATTTCAAATTCCTTTTTTATTTTGGTTGGATGTCAGAAGGCAGCAGAGATGAATAGATGTGCCCAATTTCTATTTCCAGATCCAGACCTTTTTCACTTTGAGAAAATATTTCCCTGAGCTTCAGTTCCTTTAGCCATAACAAAGGGTGATTATATTAGATGATATAAATGGTTCCTTCCAGAGCTCATATTCTGTGATTCTAAGATTGTTTAGATACAAACAAAATTATTTTAACAGATGGAATGTGTGGACAAAAGAAACTTGCTTAGCATTATTAGAATCCATTTCCCACATTCAAATTCCCTATTTTAATATGAGATTAGTTGGATTTAGATTCTAGTAAGATATTTGCTGAACTCTTATTATTTGAAAAATCTTTATGAGGTTAGTTACTGCTACAGGAAAAAACAATAACAACAACAAAGAAGTCTATAGATGAAAGGAAATAATAAAAATAAAATGTTACTGAAGCTAGATAGACAACATTCATGCTCCTTACTTGACCTACTGCATGTTTACATTTTTTTTAAAGATCATATTTATTTATTTGATAGACAGGGATCGCAAGTAGGCAGAGAGGCAGGCAGAGAAAGAGGAGGAAGCAGGCTCCCTGCCAAGCAGAGAGCCTGATGTGGGGTTCGATCTTAGGACCTAGGATCATGACTTGAGCCAAAGGCAGAGGCTTGAACCCACTGAGCCACCCAGGTGCCCCCATGTTTACATTTTTCAACAGAGGTTGTAAGTCTAATTTGTTTCAAGTGTTAATAAACAGATTATAGACTGTAACTATTAAAAATCCTATTTCTACTTTAGATAATTTCCCCCCCCCCCCAGAGAGGGAGAGAGAGAGCACATGAGTGGGAGGGGAGAGGGCAGAGGAGGGAAGAGAATCTTAAGCAGGCTCCACACCCAATGCAGAGCCTAATGCAGAGCTTGATCTCACAACCCTGAGATCATGATCTCAGCTGAAACCAAGAGTCAGATTCTTAACTGACTAATCCATATAGGTACCACTTGATAAGTTCTAAAAGTCCTAAAAGACTATATATTTAACAGATACAGCAATACAACTGCTTGGCAACATTTTTTTTTTAATTGCACAGGTTACTTTATTATTATAGCACTTTAATTGTGACAGCATAGAATACACTATAACACCAAGACCTGACTATCCTATCACTACATTAAAAGACAGAAAAAATGATAATGGATTATAAAGCTGCATACCATGTACATTTTTCTCACTTAGGAGAGAAAGAAAGAAACAAAAGGATAGCAGAAAGGAAGGGGAGGACAAAGTAAAAAAACAAAGAAACATTGAAAGGTTTTTTTGTTTGTTTTTTTTTTCACCAACTTTAATGCTTCCTACTCTGATTTGTCATGCTGTACAGCAAGGCTACATTCATTTAAATTATAGAATGGGATACCTGGGTGGCTCAGTGGGTTAAGCCTCTGCCTTTGGCTTAGGTCATGATCTCAGGGTCCTGGGATTGACCCCCACATTGGGCTCTCTGCTTAGCAGAGAGTCTGCTTCCCCATCTCTCTCTGTCTGCCTCTCTGCCTACTTGTGATCTCTGTGTCAAATAAATAAATAAAATCTTTAAAAATAAAAAATAAAAAATAAATTATAGAATAAAATTGACTTATCTAGAATCTTTGTATTTCATCTTATGAAAAATGACATCATTTTGTCATAGAAAATTTGTTCTTTTCCAGTTATTATTAACCTATTGCCTTCAGCTCTAAATTTATCCTCATTGCTTGCTCTGAGAAAATTCAGCTGTTTCCTTTAACTGCTTCCACACACACCCCCAGCCCCCGCCCAGTTTGCATTGCACAATGTTAAGTCTTCTCAGTAGAGTTCGCTGAAGAGACACTGTGGAAGCAATTGTGTTCTTTCTGGTTCTAGTGTGCTCTCTCACCCATTTTCTATAGAATGTGCAGTTTTTTCAGTATCTAGGCTCCTGAGGTGCTCAATGTTTGCCCAACAGCTGGCTCTTGCAGTATGGAGAACTTCAGTGCCAAGCCCCTACAGCAGAGGCAGCTTCTCCAGCCTCCATCTCCTGTAATGCATATGCTTTCAAAATGACCTGTACCTGTGGCATAGGCAGCTTCCTCAGTGGATGGAAGTCAGCAACCCATAGTGTCTAGCACCTTCCCCAGCTTCCCTCTTGCATAATTACTTTGTTACACAGTTGTATACCTCTAACAAGATTCCTCCCCATGAATAGATTCCTATAGTACCCAGTAGCATGAGTTCCAAAATATTCTGGAAGGTAGATTCCCAGCAAGGCAACCAGCAAAGCACCTTGGCAACCTCTCTGTCATTCAGTAAGTCAAAATCAGGTTCCTCTACAATATGATCAGATTTTACTTTAGTAAGTGGGAGACTGAGACTCCTCCTTATGTTCTTCATCTCAGCCCTAGGTATGGTGGTTGCTCCTTATAACTGCTCTTCGCAAATTCTTTAGTGCCTCCTGTTTCCTTTACTTCTTTGTAGCCAAGTCTCATTATTCCAATCCCATGTTATAGTTGATAATTATCTATATTAAACTTTCCCTGTTCAAATTACTTCACAGTTTCCCTCCTGATTATACTCTGACTTATACACTCCTCTATAAATATTTGCACAAATTTTATCTTGAAAAATTCATAATCATGATTTTTAGAATGATGTATGATAAGAGGTATTCTATAGACTTAAAATAATAAAATATTTAAGGAATAAACTCATAAATTGAAGAAATTTTAGTATTTGATATTGCTTTTATTTTTAGTTAAAAATATTGCTACATTTATTTATTTTTTTTTAAGATTTTATTTATTTATTTGAAAGACAGAGATCACAAGTAGGCAGATAGGCAGGCAGAGAGAGAGAGAGAGGAGAAAGCAGGCTCCCTGCTGAGGAAGCAGGCTCCCTGCTGAGGAGAGAGCCCGATGCGGGGCTTGATCTCAGGACCCTGGGATCATGACCTGAGCTGAAGGCAGAGGCTTTAACCCACTGAGCCACCCAGGTGCCCCCAAAATATTGCTACATTTAAATAAAACTTTAAAAAATCTCCAAAGCATAATTCAAATGTATTACACCATTAAATCTCTTGCCAGTTCTGCTAAGAAAAAGAACACTGGGCATATGAGAATGTAATTTTTTGGAATATTTTGGAGCATGTGCTCATTGGAATAATTAACACTTACTTCATAGCAACTATGTGGTAGAAACAAAAACTAGATAACAGTTCATCTGTAGAAGATAATTTATTAATTTTACCCAGTACTAGTTAATCCAAACTCCCAATCATTTGGTATGAATTTTGTTGGTAGACATACCTTTGTCCTGAGTCCAAGGTGAGAATTTCTATTATGTTTTCTTTTTTGTTTTTTTTTAAATGTAAACTTTGGAACTAGAGGAATTGACAGAATTTAGCACTATGAGACATTAACATTATGAGATGAGGCTAGTGAGAACAAACACATTTTTAACTAGTGGGAGAATGGGTACTTCTAAAGATATACCATACCCTGATAACTTCTCAAAGTTTCACAGTCCTCCCTAAATGTCTTTTGATCATAGCCTTGACCATGCTGTAAACATTTTACTTAAAAAAAAAAAAGGGGGGAGGTGAAAAATATTAAAATATGGAGAGCTATCCCTGAGCTCAATCTCTGAAAGTTGTCATTTTTTGCATGGTAAGTGGATAATAATCAACCTCACAGAGCCAGTTGCTGTCAGAATATTGAATATCTGAGAGAAAACAAAAAGGCAGAGTCTTCAGGCCTGACTTAAGAAAGCAGAATCTATGTCATAATCTAAGTTTGCTTACTCTAGTCAAACAGGTCACTTTCAGACCAGTGCAGGTCAGTGGACAAATATAGGTAAGAATTTGAAAGAAAAAAACCAACATTATCAAGATAAGCTGGATTGTAAACATATGTACCAAATTTGCTCATTAAGAATAATAATGAAAAAACCTCCTCTAGTAAATATGAAAACACAAATAATGACAATACATTATGCCATGTAAGACTACAATATGATGCATAAAATATAAATGACAGTATTTTCACAATGAAATAAAAGAAAAATAATTTTTAAAGAAACCCCCCAAATCAGAATTAAAAACAAACCTTAATAATTTGCTCCAAGTGAAGAGAAAATTTAAATTAAAATTATAAAAATTCTAAAATATAATGAAAGGTAATGCATATCAAAATTTATGGATATAATTATAGCAGAGATGCAAGCCACAGATTCTTTCTGAAGGAGACTACTTAGGGAAGTCTCAAACCATAAATAGGAAAAATAGGAGTATTAAAAACCTTTGATAGCTATGGCTATAAGAAATAAAAATACAGAAAAAAATACATACAACTCAATTTCTAGCCAAATTAACATAAATTAACACAAATCCTCACATTGAAGACTTATTTATCTAGATTCCTATTACCCTAAACAAAATGTCCATCTTTCAACAAAAAATTACATATCATGCAAAAAAAAAAAAAAAAAGACAAAAAAAAACCCAGTATGAAGAGAAAAAAATCACGAGAATTAGAATTACAGATGTTAGAAATATTAGGAGGGGAATTTAAAATAACTATGAAAAATATGTTAAGCACTCTAATGAAAGAAGTAACATCCTACAAGAAGAGATGAGTAAGACAAGCAGAAGGATGGAAACAATAGGAGAGAACAGAAAGCAAATTTTAGAAATCAAAAACTCTCTCCCTGAAATGCTTTCAATATGCTCTTCAATAAACTCAACATGACAATGAAAAGAATTAGTAACCTTGAAAATATGCCCATAGGAACGTTTAGAACTAAAATGGAAATAGAAAAAAAATAATTAAAAACACAATAAAATATTCAAGAACAGTAGGGCAATTTCAAAGATATAACATATGTGTATTAGAATACAAGAAAGAGAATAAAGAAAAGATATTTATGAAGGAGGGCCAAGATGGCGAAGTAGGAGACCCTGTTTCAACTGGTCCCCTAAAGTGAGCTAATTATCTACCAGAACACTCTGAACACCCATGAAATCAGCCTGAGATGTAGGATTATACACTTCTGGATCTCTACAGGGGCCGGAGATCATCAGTGGAGAGGTAAAGTGGGAGTGGGAGTGTTTGGACTGATATCCGAGGATAAACAGAAGGAGGAAGGAGCCCAGAAGTGACCCATTGGAAAGTAATACCCCAATATGAAAGTACCCTGTGATTGGGGACCATCATTGACTTGGAGTCTGGTTAAAAGCACTCAAAAAGAGCAAAAGATCTTAAGGAGCAACTGGAGGAATCAGGCATTCATAGGCATGGGCCTAAGCCCGGTGTCCCAGGACAGTCACTTCCGGCAACGACCATGCCAGAGAGAGTGTGGCAGAGCCCCCAGCATTGCAAGGCTTGCATCATGGCTTGGCTGTGCACACTCCCACCACTGCATGAGGGAGTCTGATGACGGCACCAGCCTGGGCTGCCTAGAAATTTTGCCCGCTATGCAACTGGGGTCTTACCCCCTCCCCACCCACACCTGAGAAAGCTCCATCCTGATGCTAGCTGGTGGCAGTATCTAGAATGGGCAGAGGGTCTGGACTCTCCCAGCCCAGAAGGAAAGGAACTCAGTGTGATCTCCTGTGGGGGCAACCTGAGGTCTGAACCCCAGACAGGAGTCCCAGCAAAGGCAGCCACTAGAACAGGACTCCCTGGACCAGTACCAATTGTGGTTTTGGCATGGGGGTACAGAGACAAGTGGGCACTTCAGGCACCCCGTGAGATGGTGGCTGGGGATGTGCTCTGCCTGTGGGAGGTTGCATGGCTCAGCAGAATTTGCAGAGGGGGAGTCTGTGTGTTCTGGAGCACTCATAGGGGAGCAGACTGAGGCTTCTCTCTGAGGTGGAGGTCTGGGTGCAGTTTGCTTTCCACTAAACCTCAGAAAAGCAGCAAAAAGCTGCCAAAGGAAAAAACCTCCAGAGAACAAAAGCCTAAAAAACTGGTTTCCACAGAGCCCAGCCCCTTAATGGGGGCAGGAGGACTCAACCCAAGCAAGACTGTCTGAAAAACAGTGTGGCAGGCCCCTCCCACAGAAAGCCAGCCAAAAGAACAAGAGGACAACCACCACAGGGTCCCCATAAAACTGTAAAACCCCAGTATCAGGGGAAAACAATATATTAAGCTCCCAGTATTGCCCTAAAACCTGTGTATTTCAAAGATACAACTTTTATTTTTAATTCATTCTCACTATTCTTGTTCTTTTTAATTTTTTTAACCTACTTAACCATTACAACTAGAGGTTTAATACAACATATTCCATAATAACCTTTTAACTTGAACTTTTTTCATACATATACCTTTTTTTTTCTTTTCTATTTTTAAAAATAAACATATAGATATAAGCTTCAAGGTAATCTTCTTTCCTTAATCAAAACTACTGCTATATATGAACCAGTTTTAATCTCCCTTTATCTCTGGAAAGTTGAGTCCTTTAACAAGGATATCAAGATACACCCAGGAAGAATCAAAATAACCTTCCTTGCCCACATTGAGGATTTATAACTACCCTCCCAACTTCTTCTCCTGTCACTGTTTCTGTGTATTTGTTTTTGTTCTGGTATTATATAAATCTCATCCTTGAGTTTCATTTTGGCTGGGTTCTTCTTTTCCTGTCATTTAATTTTGTTGGTCTTTTTTTTGTCCGTTTTTGTTTATATACCTTATAAATCTTACCTTTGGGGCCCATTCTGGCTGGGTCTTCTTTCTCTCACTCTCTCTCTTTTTTTTTCCCCTGTTTCTGTCTTTCTCTCTCTCTTTCTCTTTTTTTCTTTTTTCTTTCTTTTTGGTGGTGACTTCACGGTTGATATATTCAGCTACACATCTCCTCAACCACCTCTCACCAAAATGAGTAGGAGAAGGAATACCCAACAGAAGAAAAATTCAGAGACTGTGCTCTCTCCCTTAGAACTATTGGATATGGACATAAACAGTATGTCAGAAAGGGAATTCAGGGTAACAATTATCCTGGCAATGGCTAGGTTGGAGAAAACCATTAGTGACAACATGGAATCACCAAGGGCAGAAGTGAAAGCTGCCCAGGAAGAAGCTAAAAATGCTATCAATGAGATCCAATCTAATCTAAATATTCTAGACTAGGGTAACCGAGGCAGAAAATAGAATTAGTGATCTAGAGGACAAACTGATAGAGAAAAAGGATCAGGAGAAGGCCTGGAACCAACAACTTAGAAGCCATGAAAACACAAATAGGGAAATAAATGACACCATGAAACATTCCAACATCAGAATTATTGGGATCCCTGAGGGGGAGGAGAGAGAAAGAGGACTAGAAGATATCGTTGCACAAATTCTCCATGAAAATTTTCCCAATCTGGGGAATGGAACCAGCTTTTGTGTCTTAGAGGTAGAAAGAACAACCCCCAAGTTCAACAAATCTAGAAAGACCTCGAGGCACTTGATTGTGAGACTGATGAATCATAATTTTAGACAAGAGCTTTCGAGACCAGCTAGGGGGAAGTGATTCCTTACATACAGAGAAATGTCCATCAGAATAACATAAGACCTGTCCACAGAAACCTGGCAAGCCAGAAAGGGCTGGCAAGACATATTCAGGGCACTAAATGAGAAGAACATGCAGCCAGAATACTATCCAGCAAGGTTGACATTCAAAATGGACAAAGAGATAAAGAGCTTCCAAGACCTGCAAGGTTTAAAAGAGTATGTGACCACCAAGCCACCACTACAAGAAATATTAAGAGGGGTTCTATAAAAGAAGAAAGAACCAAAAAAAAAAAAAAAAAAAGAAGGAATCAAAGAGGGTCATAGAACAGAAATTTACAGAGACAATCTATAGAAACAAGGACTTCACAGGCAACATGATGTCAATAAAAACGTATCTTTCAATAATCACTCTCAATGTGAACAGCCTAAATGCTCCCGTAAAATGGCACAGGGTTGCAGATTGGATAAAAATACAGGACCCATCCATATGTTGTCTACAAGAGACACAAATGGAACCTAAGGATACATCCAGACTGAAAATGAAGGGATAGAGAAGCATCTTTCATGCCAATGGGCCTCAAAAGAGAGCTGAGGTAACAATTCTCATATCAGATAAATTAGATTTTAATCTAAGGACTGTAGTCAGAGATAAAGAACGATACTACATCATTCTTAAAGGGTTTATCCACTAAGAAGATCTAACAATTGTAAATATTTATGCCGCCCATATGGGAGCAGCCAACTACATAAGCCTACTGCTAATCAAAATAAAGAGACATATTGATATGAATACATTAATAGTAGGGGATCTTAACACACAATTCTCAGTAATAGATCATCCAAGCAGAAAATCAATAAAGAAACAAGAACATTGAATGACATATTAGATCAGATGGACCTCGTAGATATATACAGAACATTCCACCCTAAAACAACAGACTACTCATTCTTCTCAAGTGCACATGGAAATTTTTCCAGAATAGACTGCATACTGGGTCACAAATCTGAGCTCAATTGATACTAAAAGACTGAGATAATTCCCTGCATATTCTCAGACCACAATGCTTTGAAACTGGAAATTAACCACAAGAAAACGTTTGGAAGGAATTTGAACACTTGGAAGCTAAAGACCACCCTGCTTAAGAATGTTTGGATCAATCAGGGAATCAAAGAAGAACTTAAACAATTCATGGAAACCAATGAGAATGAAGATACTCTGGTCCAAAACCTATGTGATACAGCAAAGGCAATCTTAAGGGGGAAATACATAGCCATCCGAGCCTTCCTCAAAAAATTTGAAAAATCCAGAATACACCAGCTCTCTTTACACCTAAAGAACTGGAGAATAAACAACAAATTAAGCCAACCCCCCACATAAGAAGGGAAATAATCAAGATTAGAGCAGAGATCAATGAGATAGAAACTAGAGAAACAGAAGAACACATCAATGAAATTAGAAGCTGGTTTTTTTGAAAGCATCAATAAGATCAATAAACCACTGGCCAAACTAATCCAAAAGAAAAGAGAGAGGACCCAAATTAACAAAATTATGAATGAAAAGGAAGAGATCACAACTAACACCAAGGAAATAGAAACAATCATCAGAAATTATTATCAACAGTTATATCCCAAGAAGTCAAGCAGCCTAGACAAAATGGATGCATTCCTGGAAACTATAAACTTCCAAAACTGAATCAGGAAGAAATTGACAGCCTGAGTAGACCAATATCTAATAATGAGGTTGAAGCAGTGATCAAAAACCTCCCAAAAAACAAGAGCCCACTACCTGTCAGATTCCCTGGAGAATTCCACCAATCATTCAAAGAAATAATACCTATTCTCCTGAAGTTGTTTAAAAAAATAGAAACAGAAGGAATATGTCCAGATTCTTTTCATGAAGCCAGCATTCCCCAAACCAGGCAAAGACCCTACCAAAAAGGAGAATCTCAGACCAATATCCCTGATGAATATGGATGCCAAGATTCTCAACAAGATCCTAGCTAATAGAATCCAATAGTACTTTAAAAAGATTATCCACCACAACCAGGTGGGATTTATCCTTGGGAAGCAAGGGTGGTTTAACATTTGCAAATCAATCAATGTGATAGAACAAATCAATAAGAGAAGAGAAAAGAACTGCATGGTCCTCTCAATTGATGCAGAAAAAGCATTTGACAAAATACAGCATCCTTTCCTGATTAATAATCTTCAATATATAGGGATAGAGGGAACATTCTTCAACTTCATAAAATCCATTTATGAAAAACCCACAGGAAATATCATTCTCAATGAGGAAAATCTGACAGCCTTCCCATTGAGATCAGGAACACGACAAGAATGCCCCCTATCGCCACTGTTGTTCAACATAGTCCTGGAAGTCCTAGCAACAGCAATCAGACAACAAAAAGAAATAAAAGGTATTCAAATTGGTAAAGAAGAAGTCAAACTCTCTCTCTTTGCAGATGACATGATACTTTATATGGAAAACCCAAAAGACTCCACCCCCAAGCTACTAGAACTCATACAGCATTTCAGTAATGTGGCAGGATACAAAATCAATGTATAGAAATTAGTTGCTTTCTTTTTTTTTTTCAAATTAATTTATTTATTTTTATTTTTTATAAACATATAATATATTTTTATCCCCAGGGGTATAGGTCTGTGAATCGCCAGGTTTACACACTTCACAGCACTCACCATAGCACATACCCTCCCCAATGTCCATAACCCCACCCCCACTTCTCCAACCCCCCTCACCCCAGCAACCCTCAGTTTGTTTTGTGAGATTAAGAGTCACTTATGGTTTGTCTCCCTCCCAATCCCATCTTGTTTCATTTATTCTTCTCCTACTTCCCTAATCCCCATGTTGCGTCTCCACTTCCTCATATCAGGGAGATCATATGATAGTTGTCTTTCTTCAATTGACTTATTTCACTAAGCATGATACCCTCTAGTTCCATCCAACAATGGAAAGAACCTAGATGTCCATCAACAGATGAATGGATAAAGAAGATGTGGTATATATACACAATGGAATACTATGCAGCCATCAAAAGAAATGAAATCTTGCCATTTGCGATGACATGGATGGAAATTAATTGCTTTCTTATACAGCAACAATGAAAATATAGAAAGGGAAATTAGAGAATCGACTCTATTTATTACAACACCTAGAACTAAAATAAGATACCTGGGAATAGGGGCGCCTGGGTGGCTCAGTGGGTTAAAGCCTCTGCCTTCAGCTCAGGTCATGATCCTGGGGTCCTGGGATCGAGCCCCACATCAGGTTCTCTGTTCAGCGGGGAGCTTGCTGTGATCTCTGTCTGTCAAATAAATAAATAAAATCTTAAAAAATAAAAAATGCCTGGGAATAAACCTAACCAAAGAGGTAAAGGATCTGTACTCGAGGAGCTACAGAACACTCATGAAAGAAACTGAAGAAGACACAAAAAGATGGAAAAGCTTTCTCTGCTCATTCACTGGAAGAATAAACATTGGTAACATGTCTATACTGCCCAGAGCAATCCATAGTTTCAATGCCATCCTGATCAAAATTCCACTGGCATTTTTCAAAGTGCTATAACAAACAATTCTAAAATTTGTGGAACCAGAAAGACCCCGAATTGCTAAGGAAATGTTGAAAAAGAAAAACAAAGCTGGGGGCATCATGTTGCCTGATTTCAAGCTTTACAACAAAGCTGTGATCACCAAGACAGCATGGTGGCACAAAAACAGACATATAGACCAGTGGAACAGAGTAGAGAGTCCAGATATGGACCCTCAACTCTATGGTCAAATAATCTTTGACAAAGCAGGAAAAAATATCCAGTGGAAAAAAGACAGTCTCTTCAATAAATGGTGCTGGGAAAACTGGACATCTATGTGTAGAAGAATGAAACTCAACCTTTTCTTATACCATATACAAAGATAAACTCACAATGGATAAAAGACCTCAGTGTGAGGCAGGAATCTATCAAAATCCTAGATGAGAACATAGGCAGTAACTTCTTCAACATTAGCCACAGCAACTTCTTTCAAGACATGTCTCCAAAGGCAAAGGAAACAAAAGTGAAAATGAACTTTTGGGACTTCATCAAGATCAAAAGTTTCTGCACAGCAAAGGAAACAGTCAACAAAATAAAGAGGTCACCCACGGAATGGGAAAAGATATTCGCAAATGACAGTACAGACAAAGGGCTGATATCCAAGATCTATAAAGAACTCCTCAAACTCAACACACACAAATCAGATAATGACATCAAAAAATGGGCAGAAAACATGGACAGATACTTCTCTAAAGAAGACATGCAAATGGCTAACAGACACATGAAAAAATGTTCATCGTCATTAGCCATCAGGGAGATTCAAATCAAAACCATATTGAGATACCACCTTACACCAGTTAGAATGGCCAAAATTAACAAAACAGTAAACAACAAGTGTTGGAGAGGATGGTGAGAAAGGGGAACCCTCTTACACTGTTGTTGGGAATGCAAGTTGGTGCAGCCACTTTGGAAAACAGGGTGGAGATTCCTCAAAAAATTAAAAATAGAGCTACCCTATGACCCTACAATTGCACTACTGGGTATTTACCCCAAAGATACAGATGTAGTGAAAGGAAGGGCCATCTGTACCCCAATGTTCATAGCAGCAATGGCCATAGTCACCAAACTGTGGAAAGAGCCAAGATGCTCTTCAACAGAGGAGTGGATAAAGAAGATATGGTCCATATACACAATGGAGTATTATGCCTCCATCAAAAAGGATGAATACCCAACTTTTGTAGCAATATGGATGGGACTCAAGAGATTATGCTGAGTCAAATAAGTCAAGCAGAGAGAGTCAATTATCATATGGTTTCACTTACTTGTGGAGCGTAAGGGATGACATCAAGGACATTGGGAGATGGACAGGAGAATTGAGTTGAGGGAAACTGGACGGGGAGACAAACCATGAGAGACTGTGGACTCTGAGAAACAAACTGAGGGTTTTTGGGGGGAGCGGAGTGGGGTTTGGGTGAGCCTGGTGGTGGGTATTATGGAAGGCACACATTGCATGGAGCACTGGGAATGGTGCATAAACAATGAATTTTGGAACACTGAAAAAAATAAAAGAGAAAATAAAGAAAAAATATTTGCAAAAATAATGGACAAAACTTTCAAAAATAAATAATGAAAAATACCAAGCAGAATAAATGCCAATATGCCACATCTAGGCATATCAGTTAATACTGCAGAAAAACAAAGACAAAGGAAAAAATAATGAATGAAGCCAGAGGAATAAAACACCTTTTCCATAAAAGCAAAATAGTAAGAGTTGTAATTGAATTCACACACACACACACACACACACACACTCCAACCTAGAATTTTATATTCAGTGAAATTATATTTAAAAAATTGAAAGAGACAAACAAGCTAAAATTGATGGAATTTATCACTAGCAGATATAGCCTGCTTTAAATATGCACAGAAATTCTTCAGACAGAAGGAAAATGATACGGGTCACAACTATGAATCTACATGAAGAAAGGAAGAGAATAAGAATAAGGAAAAATAAATGTCAAGATTTCGTTATTTAAAAAAAAGATTTAGTACTTTATTTTTCTTATTCTTATTTGATCTATAATATAAATGTTTTTCATAGCAATGAGAGTAACAATAGATTTGGTGCTGAAATCATATGGATATAGTAAATACAAGGCAGCAATGTCACAGGGATGGGGTTTAGGAATTGTGAATACCTTGTTATAAGACACCTGTCCCATGTGTGGAGTGGTGTCTTTAGTATTTGAAAATAAACTTATATTAGTTGAAAAATGTATGTTGTAAACTTTGGAGCAATCAATAAAATTTTTAAAAATAAGTGTAACTGATAAGCTAAGAGAGGAGATTACATGGAATTGAATAACAATACTCAACTAAAACTAGAGAAGTAAAGGTGTATATCAATCCATTATATCAACAGTGACTTTATTATGAATGATCTAAATAAATCAAGTAAAAAGCAAAATTTTTCAGAGTAGATAAAAAAGCAAAGTCCAGTTATATGTTGTTGACAAGAACCTCACTTTAAATACAAAACTCAGGTAGGTTCAAATTGAAGGGATGGGGGAAGATAGATTATACTAGCATTAATCAAAAGAAGCTGTAGTAGATATATTAATCTCAGACAAAGTGAACTTCAAATGAAATAATATTATTACATAATACATAATGATAAAGTGTCAATTTTCTAAATTGACATCTAAAGGATGTCAAATGTAAGGCAAAACGGACATAACTGAAAGAGAAACAACCAAATTCACTATTATTGTTGAAAATTTCAACAGATACAGATAACAGAAACAACACTATCAATGAACTTCATCTAATTGAGACTTATACGATACTTCATCCAACAACAGAATGCACATTGTTCTGAAGCTCTAAAAGCACTTGGAATAGTCAAACAAATAACAAAAGTTAATGCAGAAATCAATGAAAGTGAAAACAGCAAACCAACAAGAAATTGATGAAACCAAAAGCTAGTTCATTAACCATATCAGTAAAACTAATAAGTCTATATTATGGCTAACAAAGAATTGAAGACTGTAGGCACACTGCTAATATTGTTCAATACTAATGATTCTATGGACATTACCAGTAATAATAAAAGCATACTGTGAACAATTCTTTGCTCACAAATTTGGTAATTTAGACTATATAGAACATTTTTTGATACAGTTGGCTAAAATTTATATAGAGGAAAAAGATAACCTGAATAGCCCTATACCTATAAAAGAATTTTAATAAGTATTTAATTACCTTTCCAAACCAAAAAGACCAGTAAAGATGGCTTCACTCTTAGTTCTAGAAAACATTTAAGGAAGAATAATGCTATTTGTCTAGTATGTCTTCCAGAAAACAAATGAAGCCAGCACTATCCTAGTGTCAAAACCAGATTAAAAATATTATAAAAAAACTACAAATAACTTGCACAAATAGAAATGTAAAAATCCTCAATAAAATAATAGCCAAACCAAATCCGCCAAAGTATAAAAAGTTATACATTACAAGAGGAATTTATTACAGGTATACAAATGTCCAACATTTGAAAAGTCAATATAATCTACCATATCAACAGGCTAAAGAAGAAAAATCGTATGATCCTATCCATTGATGCAGGAAAAGTATTTGACAGAACCCATTCATGATAAAAACTCTTATCAAAATAGGAATAGAGGATGGATAGTGTCCCCTAAATAAATCCACTTAGAACCTCAGAATGTGACTTTATTTTGAAATGAGTCTTACAGAAATATTGTCAAGTTAAAATGAGGTCATACTGTATTAGAGTAGGGCTAAATCCAGTAACTGCTGTCTTTTATAAGAGAGAAATTTGTACAGAAGGAAGAAGGCTACCTGAGGACAAAGGCAGAGACTGGAGTGATGCAGCTACAAACCAAGGATTGCCTGCAACGATGAGAAACTAGAAGAAGTAAAAACAGACTCTTTCCTAGAGCCTTCAGAGGAAGAATGACCTTGCTGACTTTGATTTTGAACTTCTAGCCTCCAGAATGGTGAGAAAATAAATTGCTTTTTTCTCTAAAGCCACTTGCTTTGTGGTAATTTGTTACGGTACCCATAAAAAATTAGTACAGAGGAATTCCTCAACTTGATAAAGACAATAGAAAATCTAGAACTAACAATATACAAAATGATGTGAAACTAGATGTTTTCACCCTAAAATCAAGAATAGGCAACAATGTCCTTTCTCAACACTCCTGTTAAGCATTGTATTTTAATTCTGAGCTGGAGCAATGAGATAGTAAAAATAAATACAAGATATACAGATCAGAAAGGAAAAAATAAATATGTTTTTATTCTTAGTTGACATGAATAAATATGTAGACAAAACACAAAACTCCACCAAAACAAAACAAAACAAAACAAAATTTTGCAATAAGCAAGTATAGCAAGGATGCAGGTTAAATGTCCATTGCTTTCCTATATACCAGCAAACAAAATCGGAATTAGAAATCAAAGTTGCAGAGTGCCTGGGTGGCTCAGTCAGTTAAGCACCTGCCTTCAGTGCAGGTCATGATCCCAGGGTCCTGGAATCAAGCCCAGAGTTAGGCTCTCTGCTCAGCAGGGAGTCTGCTTCTCTCCCCCTCTACCCTCCACCCTGCTTGTGCTCTCTAATAAATAAATAAAATCTTAAAAAAAATTAGAATAGCAAGACCACTTGTAATAACCTCCATGAAATGTTCCCATTCCATAAAACACCTAGTTGCAAATATAACAAAAAAAATAAGACCTGTATGTGGAAGACTTTTTAAAAACCTGCAACAGAACTTATAGATATAAATAAATAGATATTCCATGTTCATGGACCAGAAGATTCAATATCATTATGATGTAAGTTCTTCCCAAATTGATCTCTAGATTCAATGTAATCCCAATCAAAATCTTGGCAAGCTATTTTGCAGTTATCAATGAAATGATTATAAAATATTTATGGATAGACAAAAAACCTAGGTACAAAAGTAATTCAATGAAAAAAAGAGAGCCTTTTCAACAATGGTGCTGGTGCTGAAAGGAACTGCATATCCATATACAAACAAAGAATCGGACAAACGAAAAACAAAAACAAAAACAAAAAGAACTCAAACACAGACCTTATGTCATATACAAAAATTAACCCCAGGGTGCCTGGGTAGCTCAGTCATTAAGAGTCGTTAAGAGCCTTTGGCTCAGGTCATGATCCCAGCATCCTAGGATCAAGCCCTGACTGAAGGGTTACCTGCTCAACGGGGAGTCTGCTTCTCCCTCTACCCCTGCCCCCTCCCTCCCTCTCAAATAAATAAAATCTTATTTAAAAAATTAATCCAAATGGATTTAGACCTAAATGTAAACTACAAAATTATAAAATGTCTGGAAGAAAACATCAGAGAAAATCTATGTGGCTTTGGGTAGCCAAACACATATACAGTGGAAATGAATAATTAAGTAAATGAATGGCAGATGGTAAGAAGCACATTTGGTCTGTTAGAGTGAGAGGGTATAGATAAGAAGAGGAGGCTAAAATAATTCATGAATTCATGTGGTAATGGATTATTAAAGTTGGAGACATTATTTCCTCACTCTGTCAGCTATGGGAGCCTAAAAGTAACTACACCCAAAGAGCAATGAACACACCTTTTGCCCAGATCTTGGTTCATGCTGATAATATGGATGCTCAATACAATGAGATGATAATGGCATTTCACCCATGTGGTCTTCCTCCCCAAACTCCTGACACCAGTCTAACAGTGAGAAAAATATCAGCTAGATGCCAGTAGAAGTACATTCTATAAAATACCTGAGGTACTCAAAACTGTCAAGGTCATCAGAAGCAAGGAATGGCTGAGAAAATTCACAGCCAAGAGAACCTAAAGAGACAAAATAACTAAGTGTATTGTGATAACCTGGCTGGAATCTTGGAGCAGAAAAGAGGACATTAAGGAAAAACAAATCTAAATATTAAAGTTTCAACTTTAGTAATCTTCACATAACAAATCTAGATTTAAGTAAAGAGAGACTTTATTCAAAAAGACTATTGTAATAGGGAGATGGCTCTAACCATCAAATCTGCTAGCCTCTCAAAGGCAAAAATGGATTTTTCTTTACAAGGGGCAAGAAGCAAGGCTAAGAAGAATAAAGATCAGATAGTTGACCAGGGAATGTCTCTCTTTATGTGCAGGTACTTTTCAGGAAAATCTTTAAGGAGTTATTCTGAATTCTCACACTGGCTCACATAGAGAATGGGTCAAAATTCAAGGTCCTGTCGGGAGGAAAGAAGCTTTGATGAAGTTTGGGCAAATCAAGCAGTTTGTTCAGACTGATCAGTGGGAATAAAAAATATGAGATAAATATAAATATATATCTATATATATAAATATGAGATAAATAAAAAATAATGAGAACCTGGAGGGTCTGTGCCTGGCCTTGTCCTAGGTAAAAAGTGGTTTATCCACAAGTCCGAAAACGTTTTGTTTTTGTTTTTGTTTTTTAAAGATTTTATTTATCTAGTTGACAGAGAGAGACACAGCGAGAGAAGAACACATTCTGAGGGAGTGGGAGAGGGAGAAGCAGGCTTCCCACTAAGCAGGGAGCCTGATTCAGGGCTCGATCCCAGGACCCTGGGATCATTACTTGAGGCAAAGGCAGACGCTTAACCACTGAGCCACCCAGGCACCCCATTTTTTTTTTTTTTAATTAAAGTCTTGCCTAAGTCATGTGGAGATGGTTGGTTCTTTGCAGTAAGCATTTTCTCAGAACACAAAGAGAGGGGAGGGTACTTTAATTATAGCTGCTTCCAGAACTACAGGCTCAGATAAAGTTCATTATTGCTATAATGTATCAATAGTAGTTCATAAATTGTGACAAATGTACATTACTAATATAATATGTTACTAACGGGAAACTGGGTATGTGTTATATGTGTGAACTCAATAACTTATTAGCAACTTTTTTAAAAAACCTGCATCTAGTCCAAAATTAAAACTGTATTAATAAAATAAATAAATGAAAAGACTGGGGTACCTGAATGGCTTAGTCATTTAAGTGTCTGACTATTGACTTCAGCTCAGGTCATGATTTCAGGGTTGTGACATCTGTGCTGAGCATGAAGATTGCTTGGGATTCTCTCTCTCCCTTTCCCTCTGCTCCTCTCCAGCTCATACTTTCTTTCTTAATCTCTCTTAAAAACAAAAACAAAAAGATCTACCACCCACGTTCACCTGAAATGCTGATTATCTAAAGGAGAGTAAACATTACATTGCACAGGAAAAAAAAAAAAAGGCAAAACATTTCTCCATAAGGACATATAAGCCTCTGAATTACTGGAAAAAAGGATAGGTTCTCTTTCTCTTTTTTCTGCTAATTTCTGTTTCCTGAACTCTACATAATTTATAATAAATATTTAGATAAACGTTTGATGGATCATAGCTATTAGCGATGGAGGAAGGATGTTAGGGTTCAAAGCTGATGGCCAAGAAAGAATTCTGACATGTCTTTGGTGCAAAAAGGTGGTCTTATCAAAGCACTGGGAACAGGATCTGCAGGCAGAAAGAGCTGCTCTGGGGTCAAGAAAGTGGCCCATTATATCCTTCAAGTTATGAGGGGGCTAGGGAGAGAATAAGCCTCCCAGGTATTTTGGAAACAAGGTTTCCAGGATCCTGAGGGAACTAGCTATTGTTAGGAAAGGTCATTTATTATTGTTTAGGAAACTCTCAGTCATAAGACCTTTCAGATATATATTGATGGGTCATATGAGGCTTGGAGAATGATTGCCAACATCTATCCTGGAGTGGGGGAGGGATTGTGGATAGTTGAGATAAAGGAAATTTCCAAAGGAAATTTTATGTGTTAAAGTAGACTTACAGCAACCTGGGGGTTGGGCCTAAGATTGCCTTTTGCCCTTAGGAAAATATTAACTTCGAGGCCCCTGAGTTCCTAGGGCAATATCACTCTACCTGTTCCAAGGACTTGCCAATGGGCTTTAAGTAGTAAGGAAATTTAATACTTTTCTTCTGCCTTTGTTTCCCACATCATTAGTGCATTGGTTTATGATTTGCAATTTTAAAAAATTCCTGTATCTTTCTTAAGGCATTTGAGAGAAAACAGAGCTCTCTTCAGAGACCAACTGGAATGTTTAACTAACTTGCTTTTCAAATGGCACTCCTTTCAAATTTCCTATGAAATGTAATGTTAATAACATTAAATCAATAACATTAAATCAATAAAAACTAGTTTGAGAGTGAAGATGATCAGAATATGCCACTCCAATATATGTCACTTGGTTTTTGATTAAGTGAGAAACCTCCATACTGTCTTCCACAGTGGCTGTACCAATTTATGTTCCCACTAATATTGCACAAGTGCTCCCTTTCCTTCACAAACTCTCCAACACTTGTTATCTTTTCTGGGTATATATATCCAAAGGAAATGAAATCAGGATCTCAAACAAATACTGCTTTGTCATGTTCAAGGAAGCATTATTCACAACAGCCCAGATGTGGAAATAACCTACATGACAAACATGTCCACTCATGAATGAATGGATAAAGAAGATGTGGTGTGTATATTTCATTAGTAGAAGCAAAATGTTCACCAGCAAAATTAAGATATAATTTTAAACCACCAATTAAGTAATTTCAGTTTGCTATTGTATTAGTGAGTCCTCTTGCTCAGCCATATACCCTAACAGTTAAAATCAGAAATCAACAAGACTGCCTAATTCATGCTGTAACTAAAAACCATTGTGCTGATTTCTTATGGCATTTTGTTGAGGCATTGATGACAATGTTTTGCAATGACCCAGAATATCTAACCACCAGACCAGAAAAGCCTTAATAGTAATGGAATGCCTAGAAGACCCAGCCACATATCCCCTTCCCTGTCCAAGATCATGGGCTAAACGAGTTCCTACGCATGATTACATGCTCCCTGCCTGCTTTCTTGCACAAACCTCCTCAACCTCTCCTTATAAAACTCCAGGTGTCCATCTTGCCATAAGAGAGTTTGGTTGTTAAGACTTAAGACTGCCACCTTCCCTGGCTGCTGACACCCCAAATAAATTTCTCCCTTTCTCTTTTCCAAACTCTCTTCTTGAGTTGTAGGCTTCTCTTGTGAATAGTTTATCTGAGTTTGTTAGGCAACAGTGTTGACAAACCCAACCAGGAGTTACTCTTCAGATTTGTCCCACTGCCTTGAGATCCCCTGGTGGGGAGCAGTTGGCCTGGTTGCAACAGGGCTTACCCATTCCTCTCCTGAGTTAGCAGCTGTGATAGACTGTTCAGTAACAGTAACTTTCATTCACTTAGTAATCCTCAGAAAAATATATACATGTACTCTCATGGAGTTAAGAGGCAAATGGGTTTTCTGTTGGTAAGAGGGGAAAAAGATTACAATTAAAAATGAACACAACAAAATTTCACTTCATGTGTGTTCTTGGGAGAACAAGAGCTCCATCCTTAATGTATATGTCCCATGTTGTAAAGTTTGGTCATTTTTGAGATTATCATAGCTATAATTGATAGATACAGCTGTGAATGATGCCTTTTTGGTAGTTTGTTTATGCAAGTGTATGTGCATGGGCTGATACCTATAAGAATCAGAACCATCTGAACCTTCTCTCCACTGTTCAGGGAAGGCACTGAAAAACTCATGACTTTGCTATTCTGCTATATTCATCAGCATCACTTTTCTTCTCTAGCAGTTTCTTGCCCCCCAAATGGCTTAATTGTTCATTATAGGAACTTACAGAATGTGCCATCAATTTTTCAGTGGAAAGAGTCAACAGATAGAGATCATACTCCAACATCATTCGAATGTCTTACTTCAAAATCCTCTCCTTATGGTTTCCACCAGTTCTGTTGTTAAAATCAATTGCCCTGTCTCAATCAAGTCTACCCTCCTCCTATCACTGAAAGACCTTCCTTAAACAAAGCATACCATTCACAAGAAATTCAGATTTGGCCTTTTACCCTCCCCTTCCAGATACTGCCAAATTTCTCCAGAGGAGATATTCTCCTTCATCTCTGCCTTTAAAAAATCTTTCTTTTTTAGTTCAGTGTTCCCCTTTGATGATGAGAACAAAAGGAACTGAAATGTAGTTTAAATAATATCTCCTTTAAATTTGCAGCCTGCTAATAAATACTTGAGAAATATGGAGTGTGACACTCCTCAAGGACCTAATGGCTTCCTTAATGTTGATGTTTTATGTTGACTAAAAGCAACCTTATCTTGACAATAGCCAGACCTCCAAGGTCTTATAAACCTCACTTTCAGCAAAGAGAAATTCCTTAGAAACTTACATTATCTCTATCCCTCTCTCCCTCCACAAACTTAAGTATATATTCAGTCACTTCTCACAATCCCATTGTAGCTCTTTCTGCCCATGGGTCCTGTCCCCATGCTATAATAAATACACATTTTTGCACTGTAAAATGTCTCAAGAATTCCCTCTTGCCCTTTGGGGTCAATGATTCCGCATCCCCTCTACTTGCTAGATGGGATGCTGCCCAATTCATGAATTGTTTAACCAGGCCAATCAAATCATCAAATTTACTGAGTTGAATTTTGTTTTATAACAGATTTGGTGGCAGCATTGGGATAAAGTGAACTTGTGATGGCATTTGGGGATAACGAGAAACACAGAGATAGTGTTCTGTGAAATTTTTGAGTTCACTGTCCTTCTCATCATTTCCAAGGGCCATTGTTAAGTCTCCTCCATTTGAGCTCTGCTCTTTTTGCATTTGAGCTACCTATCCAACTGGCTTTCTAGTCCAGGGTTAACAAATCAGTCTAGACTAACAAGAGACTCTGACAGAGTGCCAGTCTTCAGCCCCAGGTTCAGTCCATAATGGAATCCCTTCCCCAGTTCCAGTGGGCAGTCTCCATTTACTGGAGTTTGCTGGTTTCATCCTTTCCCCATTTTCCCATCTCTCCATTTCCAGTCCACGATTTCCATTAAAGGAAAAGGCTGGTTTAGTCCACACTGGGAATTGCTGGTGGTATGTGCAGGGACTTCTCTTGGTTGGTCCACAGTGACATCTTTTGGTTACTGCTAGTGTGTTAATGTACCCACGTTTGTTTGTCTTGTTTTGTGTAAATACGAGCTTAGTTAATAGGATTCTTAAACTCTAAAAAGTTAAGTGTACCATCTTCAGGCATACTTGCTTATTTTATATTTAAGAAGTATGGTCCCGGAATCTATACAAAACTACAAGTTTGTTTTATGTTTTAAAGAACTTGACTTGTGTCAGGGAGTAAAATTCCTGTCCCCTCAAAGGTCCTTCTAGCTGGACTGAGAATCAAATTGACATGAGACAGATTAACAAAAGAAAATCAAATATAATCAGGCTTAGGTACAGGGTCTCCACATAGACATGGAAATTCCAAAACCAGTCAGGCAAAAGGAGGTATGAATGTCATCCTGAACTAAGAAGGGGGTAGAGGTCTGGGACTTAAGAGGGAAGGAATGCCCTTCACAAGGTGATATGAAGTAGAGTGCATGTTTGGTAATTGGAAGTTTGCCCTATCATTCAGATGGGTCATTCAGATAAAATTTATCTCTGTTAATAATCCATATTCTGGGAAAGACCCCTATTTTTAGATTATTCTATGTGACTAAGGGAGGGACAAAAGTTTCTCCCCACCCAAAGGTCTCAAATGCCTTCAGCTCAAAATAATCCATATTCCTAAATGGCACATTCTGGGGTGGGGTTAGAAGGGAGTATCCTGAGCCCCTTTACTTGGTAACTATCAAAATAAAACTAGACAGAAATGTGGGCTAGTCCCATTTGTGGCTGGGGTCCCACTAAACTGCTGCTAGGATCAGGGAAATTACAACCTAAAAATATGATAACCTTGATGGGGAACTTAGCAATTAGATAAGATCATTTAAGAAGTACACTTGAAAGTGTTTTCAAATTAAACAAAATGGGATACCTGCTGTAATTGGCAAGCAGAAGCCTCCACAAGGTTTCAAAATTCCAAAATAGTTTCATTAAAAGATTCATTACAAAGGGCTAATGAAAAATTACAGATGTAGGAGGTACCTAAAACAAAAGACTTTAAGACTGACATAACTCCTACTGCTCCTTTGAATACTCATTCTGCTAATTTTGTCTGAATTGTTTTTCTACTTTTGGAAAGACTACACAACTGTAAACCAAAGTCCACCTGAGTAAGGGACAGTCGGGGTGAGGTAGGGAGAGAAAGGTAGGGGTCTTGATCAGGCTCAAAGAAATCCCCAAAATATGGATGTGTGGGGAAACCAGAGGTAAGGGGGCAAATTGGACCACCCTGCCCTAGGTGTATGGGGTAGGTTATGTGGGATGGGTTTTTATGCTAATCACCTGTAACCAACAAAGAATAACCAGACCCTAAAAAGGAAGTAAGCCATTGAAGGTGCTATCAATAGAGATGTTAAAAGGATTTAAGTTCCCCGGTTAGCTTTCTATAAAAGACCAACCCTAAAGGCCCTAAGTTGGCAACCCTGTCTGGACCCTTCTCACTCTTAAGAGCATTTTCTCTATCTTCACTTAATAAATTTCTGTCGGTTTACACACTCTCCTTTGCCATGAGATTCATTCTTAAACTCCCATGAGATAAGAACCTAGCTCCCCTGCTTTCACTACAAGTTAATGACCTTACAGATACCACCATCTCTCTCCTCAAAGGAGGACCCCCATATGACCCTCTCCCAGAGTTGATGAAAACTATAGGATTTTCTGGTAAACTGCTACATTATTTCCTTAAAACAGTGGAAAGGAGAGGCATCTGGGTGGCTCAGTGGGTTAATGCCTCTGCCTTCAGCTCAGGTCATGATCCCAGGGTCCTGGGATCGAACCCCTGCATCAGGATCTCTGCTTAGCAGGGAGCCTGCTTCCTCCTCTCTCTCTCTGCCTGCCTCTCTGCCTACTTGTGATCTCTATCTGTCAAATAAATAAATGAAATCTTTAAAACAAAAAAACAAAAAACAGTGGAAAGGAAACTAGCCACCAGAGTCTGAAAAAAGAATCCTAGAAAACCTGGCAAAAGCCTGAGAAGGGTAAAATTTCTTAACAGAATCAGTTTTCTGAATCTCTGTCGACAGTGCCCACTAGAGAGTAAAAAATAAAGTTTCACATTGTCCCTTCCTTTCCCAATCCAAACCCATTATAGTGGTCCTTTCTCTCCCAGAGATAACTATTACCTTCTTGTTTGTCTCTTTTTACATAACTGAGTTTGGCTTTCTGACTCCCTGTTTTTGGTTCTTTCTTTTGGCTCTCTTTGGGAGTGACTCTGGATTTTAGGAAGGTAATATCCTTTGTATCCTCTTTGAGGACCCATATTATATCCAAGGACGGTTATTCAATACTGCCAGAAATATTAAAAATTAAAACTATGTACGAAGAATGAAAAAAGCAAATTGTAGATAATGTAGTTGAACAGGTGAATTACCCTAGGATGTCATTTAAGTCACAACCCTATTCTATAAAAAAATTCAGAGCAGCTATCCTTATCTCACAAATCTTTTCAGAAGAAAAGTGAGCTCTAGAGGCAATTCAAAATTCATCTATTCTTTTACCAATCCCCAAAGTTCCCTTGTTTATTTCAAAAGACATACCAATTTGGCCTTAGGAATCCAAAGTCCCTGGAGAAACTTGCATTCTTTTTCTGTTCCTTGAAGTTATGCATCTTACTATGTTTTTTTTTTTTTTTTTTTTTTTTAAGATTCTATTTATTTTATTTGAGAGAGAGTGAGCAAGAGAGCAGAAGCAGAGGGGAGAAGGAGAAGCAGACTCCCCACTGAACAGGGAGCCCAGTGTGGGGCTCGATCCCAGGACACCACGCTGAGACCATGACCTGAGCCCAAGGCAGATTCTTAATGGACTGAGTCATCCAGGTGTCCCTTACCATGTCTTTAAAATGTAAACATAGCATACAACCACCTGAGACTAAAAGAAATTAAAGTGTTGGGGGGGAGAGGACTTTTTAAAAAGTATAAACTACTTGGTGTGGTTCAGTCAGTTGATGTCAGCTCAGGTCATGATTTCAGGGTTGTGAGATCCAGCCCTGTGTGCGGCTCCATACTGGGCTTGGAGCCTGCTTAAGATCCTTTCTCCCCCTCTCCCCTTTCCCACCACCTTTTGCTCTCTAAAAAAATATAAAAATAAATAATAATAATAAAATAAAATAAAATGAAAAATAAAAAGTATAAACTACTCAAAGCTCTTATGACCAAACTCTATCACAACCTCCTTAAGATTAATTTCAGGGACAAAGAGACATCCTAAAAATTTTGTCCACAAATATTAATAACTATGAGGTGTTTACATCAGTCTGTGTGTATGTCCATATCCATATATTTTGTAAATGTAAGATATCATGCTACCTCCTGATAATATTGTAAAGAGAAGCAGTTAGGGGTCCTCAGAAAAAGAAAGACAAGACGTGCTTTCTTGACATAACAGAAGTCATTTTAGGCCCATGGCTATCTTGTGAAAGAATGAAAGAGCTAACAGCCACTATCAGGCCAGGAGATAGCCTAATCATATCGAGGACAATAAATCAGTGGTAAAACTGCCAGGGCTGATTCAAAAGGAAAGACTGACCTGACACACATTCTTGAGTTATCTTTGTAGGATCTAAACCCCTTTGAGCACTCAGATAACTTGAAGCAAGACTTCCACCACCTCCACTTTCTAACTAAGTTTTTCTTTTCAGTTTGTCCCTTAACTCAGGCAAAAGACCCTGTAGGCAAATCATCAGTGATGAGAACCAAAACTACACACTCAAGCAATAAGGACTGCCCTGAGCCAGCAAGCCCTGGCCTGTGACTGAACCCCAGATAAATGTCGACCTGACCTTTACTGCTCACACGTAAGTGTCCACCAATCTCTGTCCCACATTTTCCTTATATAAACCTAGAAGTATTTTCAGCACTTTGGAGATAGTCTTTGAGACATTAGTCCATGGTCTTCCCAGTTGTTGGCCTCACTGAAATAAATTCCTTTTTTGTTTGACCACCACTTGTCTCTGTTTTTGGATTTTGTCTGCAGCAAGTAGCCAAACCGAGTCTGTCTGGAAGCCCAGAGACAGGTGTTCTCGCACCGGCTTCCCCCACCCCAGCCCATTACAAAAGAGCCCTATTTAGTTGGTTTAAAGCAAGAGCTTATAAGGATTGGGCATTCTAAAACTCTCAGCAAGACAGAAACCAATCCAAATGATTTTCAAATATATGTGATCTAGGAAAATATTCTATATGAAAGCTCGTTTAATGCTGATGATTTAATTAAAACAGGCATGCTTTTAGATTTACCAGCATTAAATATAAACTTCTTTAAAAAAATTATTTATTTGACAGAAAGAGAGAGAGAGAGAGAGAAAGAGAGAGAGAGAACAAGCAGGGAGGGGGAGTAGCAGAGGGAGAGGGAGAGGGAGAAGAAGGCTCCCTGCTAAGCAGGGAGCCCGATATGGGGTTGGATTCCAGGACCCTGGGATCATGACTTAAGATGAAGGCAGATGCTTAACTGACTAAGCCATCTAGATGACCCTAAAACATTTTTTTTTTAACTTCAGTTTATTAGCCAAGTAAGTCTTACTGTTATCTCTTTCTTATAAGATGTGCCAACAAAAAAAGAATAGCTTGTGATAATAGCTGATTTTGTCTAGTGTTTAATAGACTTTTTGTAGGTAATCTAAACACAATTATTAAAAACACATGTATTAAGTAAATATAAATAAACAAGATAAAAGGTTATAAATGAACTATTCAGGAATATTTATGTGTACTTAAATAGCTTTCCCAAATCTTTTTGGTAACCTGAAACTTTAGTTTTGCTGAGTTAGGTTAAATGGTGAGTTAAGTTAAATTTCATAAATATCTAGATAATTTCCAAACACAATAAAATACTGAAACACTAAATGTTAAACATAGGTTTATCTACTTTTGGCTTCTCATTATAGAAAAATTTTAAAAATATTTGGATTTTTTATACTACCTTGGAAAAATGAAGAAGGCATCTGCTTTTAAAATTATGAAATATATTCATAAACCTTAAAATTTTAAAAATTCTGGTTTAACATAATAGTTCACAATTACAACTGCTTAATTTTCACTAGAAATTAAGGTTTTCAAGAGTTAAGAATTCTAATAAATGTAATTAAGACCACTGAGAATAATAGGGGAAACAGTTCTGTATACAAGAAAAGTAAGATGTATGTTTTTGGTAAGGCAAAAAAAAAAGTATGAAAATGGAAATACATTTTTGTTGAGAGAAAAGAAAGTAATTTTGTCCTAAAGTGAGGCTGGTTATTTAAAGAGGGAAGACTTGGGGCAAAATATGAATATAAAAAAGAAAGTTGTAAAAGGTTTGTGGAAAAGGAATATTTGGAAAGAATTTTTAATATGTGACCAAACTGGCTTTCACACAAAGGCAACAGCAACACAATCTATAAAGACTGTGGCACATATAGGCGAAGTCCATTCTGCTTCAGAGAAAAATGTTCCCGTATTGCCACATTTTTGCTATACTAGTGTCCTTACAACAAGGCAACGGTCTGCTCTTAAATCAGGGAAATTAAGACGGTAAACACGTTACACAGCGGAGAAAGGCTCCACCTAACTCCTGGTCCTGGACAGATGCTGGAGACCTCCAAATCGGATTGACGAGTGTAGAGAGCAAGATGGAGTTACTCATGTGAAGCAGTGACTCATGTTAAGTAGGCATTGCAGCTCAGACCAGATATTACCAAACCAGCACAGACTGACAAAGTCCAGAACTGAAAACAAGCAGAACCAGAAGAGACCTTTTACAAAGGCCTTGGGCTGATTAAACTCCTTTAAAAGTGGAGGACTTTTGCAGCAAACTGTCAAACCCTCCAGACACTGACTCTTCCACATCTGATCACATCAGAAAGGCAACTTCTCAGGGCACCTGGGTGGCTCAGTGGGTTAAAGCCTCTGCCTTTGGCTCAGGTTATGATCCCAGGGTCCTGGGATCAAGCCCCCCATGGAGTCCCGCATCGAGTCCCGCATCGAGTCCCGCATCAGGCTCTCTGCTCAGCAGGGAGCCTGCTTCCCTTCCCCTCTCTCTGCCTGCCTTTATGCCTACTTGTGATCTCTGTCAAATAAATAAATAAAATCTAAAAAAAAAAAAAAAGGCAATTTCCCTTGAAGGCTCTGTCCAACGGATCTCTGGGCATAACAGAGCTCTTCCACTGCTTAAACGTAATACAGTAAACACCAAGAGCTGATCCTGACCGACCGAGTGCTCATCTCAAACTCAAAATCTTTGCTCCTGGATTGACTTCAAGTTCCATTTATTAACTTCTTACCTTTTACTGTATCTTGTTTGTTGTGTGACTTTGTATTGTACTTTGTGTGTGTGACATGTATGAAGCCAAGTTAAATGTGTAGCGAAATGTCACTGACTTTGGAATCCTGAACCTGCTTTACGGTTCTATTAACCTTGCTTTATGATTGAATAAAATTGACATTGTGGACAGATACAACTCCCGTGTGCACCTTTATTGCTTGCTCAGGACAACAAGGGAGAGAAATAGTTGACTTTGAGGGAGAATGCTTCCACCAAAACAATGGATGAAGACTCCATACTTTAAATGTAACACTCTCCTTTTCATTTTCTCTACTCCTTCATTGGCCTGGAAAGACCATACCCTGATCCTTCCTTATCTCCTGAGCCATTGCCAAGGGGGATAACCTCTGGAATTTAGAATAACTATTTCAGGCTGGGAGAAAAATCTGTGTCCCAAATGTTTCACAAACAAAATGAGACATCTCACTGGTTGACTCCCCTGAATTTACACTGTAAATTAAAAAGAACCTGCCAAGAGACTTTCATAATTGAGGATTCACTCGTCTTAGCAGGTCACTACTTACCAGGTTAGGTATAAAAGCAAATGAAGTTATGATCTTATTTCTTATTGCAGAATCTGATGCTAAAGCAATAGCTATCCAACAAGAAACCTTAGACTCTCTGGCCAAAGCTGCTCTTGATAATAGAAGAGTTCTTGATCATCTTTTAGCTAAGCAAGGAGGTATCTGTGCTATGGCCAACACTACCTACTGTACATGGATTAATACTTCTGGGAAAGTTGAAACTCAATTATATAAGATTACAAAACAAGCCGTTCACCCTAAAAAGGTGACTCCTTCCACATGGACTTCCTTTGACTTATACTTGATTTTGATTGATTTGGGTTGGGGACCTTGGTTTCAAAGTGCTCTCCAAACACTGGAAATATCCTGCTTAGAGTCATCATAATAATCTCCCTTGTGCGTTAAATTCTCTCAAAGACTTTAAAAGCATGTTTGTAGCCACTAAATACCAAGCAAACTCTATCCCTAGGACTGGAACTCAAAAAAGGAAGAAAGGGGATTGGCTGACCTTAAGAATGTAAACCTGAAGTTATCACCTGTAAATATCACAGGGTAAGCAAAACCATCATGACCTGTGGCTACCATGCAAAGGAGCAATGAAAGCCACAAGCACTACAGAGGGTAGGTAAGAGAGGCGTTAACACCTTCAGCTTTGATCACACTTCCGTTAAGCTGAGAGTTTGAACAAAAGGGGAGGACTGTTAAAAAGAAATCCATGGGCCCAAAATCGAGTCACTTAGGTTAAGGCCCCCACATCAGTAAACCAAGACTTAATACCTAAGTACAGTTGCAATGCCCCAGGAATGTAAACTGAAAGCAATACGGACTATCCTGGTCAGTACTAAGAAATTTACTGATAGAACACTTCCTCTCAGGGGCGCTGGGGTCGCTCAGTCCCTTAAGTGTCTGCCTTCGGCTCTGGTCATGATCCGAGTCCTGGGATCGAGCCCCATTTCTCCCTCTCTGTCCCTCTCTCTGCTTGTTCTCTCTTTCCCAAATAAATAAATACAATATTAAAAAATAATAATAATACTTCCTCTCTCCTCAGGAAGGCAATCTGGCCTACACAGTGACTTCCTTGCTAATAAATTCTTTTCTCTCTCTCCTTCTTATGTTTCTAAATGGCCTTCCTCTGCCCTTAAAAATGTTTTTGTTTAGTTCAGCAGAGCTCTCCTTTACTTGCTAGATCGGGTGCTGCCTGATTCATGAATGATTTGATAAAGCCAATTAGATCATCAAGTTTACTCAGTTAAATTTTGGTTTTTATTTTTTTAAAAGATTTTTATTTATTTATTTGAGAAAGAGAGAGAGAGATCACAAGTAGGCAGAGCAATGGGCAGAGAGTGAGGGGGAAGCAGGCTCCCTGCTGAGAAGAGAGCTCGATGTGGGGCTTGATCCCAGGACCCTGAGATCATGACCTGAGCTGAAGGCAGATACTTAACCCACTGAGCCACCGAGGTCCCCCAAATTTTGGATTTTAATACATGTAATGGTATTTTATCAGGTGTTTAATCATAAAGCTTTTATTTAAAAAAATTCTCTCCATGGGTGTTGTAGGGGCACCAAAATGTTCTTCCTTTCTTGGTTCTTTGGTTTGTCTAATTAAATTGATACAAGATAGATGAACAGGAGAAAAACAACCAAAAGTAATAATATGTATTATTATCCTGTATAATGGAAAAAAAACAGGAAAACTAACTCCTTAAAAAAGCCCAAGCCATCATCTTAAATACTACCTTCAGCTAAAGACAAAAAAAGATGTTGGTGGTAGAGATCTGTTATGGAAGGTTTTCAGGCAAAGCGTAGCAGACAAAGGTAAGATTGTTAGGCTGATTGAAGTACATGTCTTCTCCACTGATTAGTTTCTAGAGATTTTGAGTATCCCCTCTTCCTGGTGTAACAAGGGAGACAACCTTACAAATAGAGATTTCCCTTATACATGCAAATGTTTCTTACAAAAGGGTACTCTGCTTTCAGAGCTTCATCTGTGTCTGCTGTTTCTTAAAAATAACCAGTTTGAAATAATGAATTTGCCAGAAAGGCCCATATTTTGTGGTAGTATATTTTGTCCCCCTTCCAGTGCATAATTTTAAATGACTGGCCAACAAGTTATAATGTAAATAAGCCTTCACACTTACAAAAGTTTTCTAATTCATTTGCTCCTTGTATTGATTGGGTCTATTTTTAAATATAGAAGCATACCAAACAGCGATGCCACCTCCAGGAGTGCTTTTATCATAGGGGAAATGGAGTGAACAAATTCACAAATGGTATTCACAGAAATATGGTAGGAGGTTTTGGGATTAGAAGCAGGAGGCTTACTTTTATCACTGGCAATTAGTAGGCATTGTGCATTGAGGGTACGGAGTTAATGCCTTTTTGTTCTCAGGAAATTACAGCTCAGAAGGAATGCTGGCACTTTGGGTTTGCTAATCTGTATGGCTTTGTGTGCGCCACTCTTTCAGCCACAATCAAATAATCATTTCCTCTTGTTTGTCTTCATTCACTTCCTGCCTCCTTGGATTTAACTATCAAATGTCCCTTGGTTGTGACCAGAAGTTCTTCAACAAAAGCCTCTGTAGTTCCTGACATCATTACTCTTTTGTAAAAAGCAATGCTTGAGCAGATACTAAAATAAAGAGTTTCTTTTTCTTAGGCAAAGAGGAGTGTTCACCTCGGTGTACAAGTATTCTCTACACTATATATCAGTCTTCATGCCAATATAATATCATAAAGGGATTTAGGAAAACAGGAGCCATGAACAGAAAATTTCACTGTGAATAACATTCTTTTCAGACTTCATCAAATTTGAAATCTTCATTTGGTTTTAGTTTTTATGTTTACTTCTTCCAAAGCAAACAAGTATAAAGGTATAGCTACCTATCTATTTATGTCTCTATTTATCATTTTAAAATTCCTATTTTTATTAAGGCTCTTTGTTGGTAGCAAGGTTTTTGTTCTACAAATACCACCTCATACTAAGTCACAGTCTCTCCCAAGACAACAATCTATAAACCGGAGAGGGGTGCATTTTAAAAGTAGTGTGTAGGAGGTATTAGAACAAATCCTGTTATACATGAACAGAATTTTTGCACATAACTCCCTCGCAGTGTACCCTTTCATATAAAAATATCTGTTTGGAAGCTAACAAACCAGAACATTTTTTTTTTTTTTTGGCCTCTTTAAGTGTTGTCTTTCCTATGCAATTCAAATTAACCTTCTGAATTACTCACCCCACCCCCAAATTTGCAACAGTCCCAGGATTGTGTGTTTGTGTTAAGGGGTTCAGAATATGCCACCCCAAAATATGCCAATTAGGCATACTGATAATTTTGAGCTGAAGACACTACACGAGAAACACCAGATGCAAGAAGGGCACTCTGACACCCCACCCCCCTTTCTACCAACAAGTAGGTTATAAAATTTCCCATGAGAAAGGTATTTTTCTTGTATGAGGAAGAAAAGAACATTCTTATCACCAGGGATGGGGAGTCAATGCTGAAATGGATCTGTACAAAGTTTCTAAAATAACTGAATCTGTCCCCAGTTCCCCCATATATTTCTTAGTTACTTTTTCACAGTTTATCTTCCCTAGGAGCTTAATGCCCTTTCCCCTTGTTAGTTTTCCACAATTTTATTATTCTTTGTTAAAAAGGTATATAAGCCTTCGGTCCCAGTTGTTTTCTTGGGTTTCTGTTTTTCTTTTGAAAGCTCTTGTATGCATGTCCAAATTTTAAATAAAATGAGTATCATTTTTTTCTGTTAATCTGTCTTTTGTCAGTTCAGTCCATAGGCTGCAATCGCAGAACCTAAGAAGGTAGAGAAAATGTCTTTTCCCTCCCCTACAATTATTATGATGAAGGTAGAAAATCATTGGCTAGGATACCTTGCTCAGTTTGGATGTGGCAGCTGACATCTTGGGGACACCTGAGAAAAGTCAGGAAAAGGGAAGGATTCTTACCATTTTGTTCTCCCAGATCTCTGCCTGGAGGAACCAGTGGAGTGACGATGCTAAGAGTCTCTCCTTGTCTGGGGCTCCTGGGTGGCTCAGTGGGTTAAAGCCTCTGCCTTCGGCTCAGGTCATGATTCCAGGGTCCTGGGATTGAGCCCCGCATCAGGGCTCTCTGCTCAGCAGGGAGCCTGCTTCCTCCTTTCTCTCTGCTTGCCTCTCTGTCTGCTTGTGATCTCTGTCAAATAAATAAATAAAATCTTAAAAAAAAAAAAAAAGAGTCTTTCCTTGTCTTTTTCCTTTCCTTTCCTTGTATTCTTTGTGTTGAGTACTCTGGTATCCTTTACCTCCCAGAAATGGCCACAACTTCCCTTCGTTTCTGTCTTTTCTGTCATTTTTCATATGGAGGCCAGTGAAAAGGTA
Source organism: Lontra canadensis (assembly GCF_010015895.1). NCBI lineage: Eukaryota > Metazoa > Chordata > Mammalia > Carnivora > Mustelidae > Lontra > Lontra canadensis. The sequence goes on along the minus strand of NW_022631047.1, from coordinate 5,103,024 downwards.
GAATATAGGCATGGTCGCTACAAGCCTATTGTTTCAGCTGGCTTCTCATAGACAAGTAAGTTAATGGTTCTCTTTGGATCAGAGTATGGACAAACATTGATGTGAATCACTAATAAAAACAAACAAACCAAACACACATACACACACACCCAAAAATTGGATGAGATTCTCTTTTCATTTCGTTTGTATCCTGAGAACTTAGCTTACAACCAGGTTTCTGCCAGACAGAAGGCAGAGATCATAGAGCCTGCATTCATTAGCCCAGCATCAGACTAGGAACCTGAGACAAGAAATGTGCTAGTAGCATGTTCTGATTATGCCACCTCTTTTTTTTTTTAATTTATTTATTTGAGAGAGAGCTCACAAGTAGGTAGAGAGGCGGTGATTATGCCACCTCTTAACAGAGTTTGTGTTAGTAAGCAGTTCACCCCATAAACGGTCTTTGTCATCTTCACCCTGTTGTCTTGTCATTTCTGGGAAAGTCCCATAGAAGTATTGGCTGTTCAGGGCCACGGATTAGCAAGTCTGATTGTGTAGGTGCCAACGGCAAGCTCTCCCCCCCGGCCCATATGAGCCCCTTTGGCATGAAGATTATTTTGAGTTAAAAAAAAATCAAAACCCAATAATTCTGGAAAAGCTCTTACCCTCAAACTGCCTTAAAACAAACAAACAAATATAAAACAAACAAAAACTAAAGGACCTGCTTCAAGGAGAGAGCCATCACCATAGATAACTACATTATACTATGAACCACTTCAGTAGACATGGACTCTGCTAACAAGAATAAGAAACAGAAATAAGACTTAGAACAAAAGTTAAATCTACATCCATAGTAAATTTCCCTTTTTGGTCATCTTATATTCCCATCTCCCCAACTCCCTATCCCTGACCCCCAAGAAGATCTTTTGAATCTAGGGACTCCTAGCTCAATTCTCCTCCCCATAATCCAGCCCTACCTCCTCAACAAATTCCTTTAATCCCTAAAACTCTTAACTCCCAGAAAATCCCTTAAATACCCACTGACCACTTTCCCTGCAAAAATTACAGAAAGCATTCCAATCTGATCCCCAGGCCTGGCTGGGTATATAGGTTACTTATGTAAATGCTTGTGTCCAGGAAATAACTTTGAGGCCCAAGACCATGCAACAGGGTTCATTTTGTTGTTTCTTATAATTCCACTCACTTGCCACATACCTATAATCAGACTATCAGCTTCAGGACATCCCCTGCAATGCCCTCTGGGGATGTATCCGGGACCCTCACTGCAAAAAATTCATGTCACTTGGACAGCAGCAGATCTTTTAAATCACAAGGCCCGTTATCTCTACTTTTGGAAGATCCCAACAAATCTAGAAAGGAATTAGAAAAATCAGTGGTCATTCACAGCATAGTGGCCATTCACTCATAGTGACTTCAACTGGCTACTAAAGGGTATTCTTCCTACCCATTATAATACTATAGTTATAAGACAGGCCAGATAGCCCCTGGGGAAACTCCTATCCCCCAGTAGAGAAAACAGATGGCTAGAAGTTCTCCCACACTTTCCACTAAATGATCAGGAAATGGATCTTCTGGAAGCCAATATTCAAGGCCTGATAGAAGCAATAGTAGATGCCTTCCCCTCAAGGTAAGTAGGTCGAAGGTTGAATTGTACATTCAGAAAGAAGGGAAACATCCCACAGTCTTTGTGGAATGCTTTTATATAGACTTTCCAAAGGCACACTGCATTAAATCCTGAAGTCTGAGAACACAGAAATCTTTTAATTTCCACCTCAGTAAGAAATCTTCTCTCTGGTATAAAAAGTGAAATCCAAAATGGTGTGGTGTTGTGCAGGACCATCTCTCGGTGTTACCATTAAAGCTGCTATCTGTCTGATATTTTGAAAATAGGTTGCAGGAAAGCAGGAGGAAGAGGGAATTAAAATCACAGTCCTTGCCTTGCAAATTGAGACTTTAAAAACAGAAAAATGACTCAATACCCACCCATCTTTTTCCCAACCACAGAGTTTCCCCTACCCATCTCAAGATGTCTGACGATATTGTAAAAGGTCAGGACTTTGAAAAAAAAAAAAAAATTGTCCTGCATTTCAAAGAAAGGAAAATTTAAATAACAAACTCCCTAGATCCCAACCACTTCAGAAGGTTTGTTTTTTTCCCTTTTGTGGGACAGTTCACCATCAATTGATGCTGTTGGTCAATCCTTAGTTGTACCTCAGAACTCACTACTAAACTTAAAACAGAGGATCAAGAACTGTACTTCTTAACTGACACTAGTATAACTTTCTCTACCATTGGTTTAAGGAGCTACCTCTGCCTACCATTTCTAATTCTGTTCAAGCTCTCAAAATCCCTACGCAACCTATTTTATCGTCCATGTCTCAGACCACCCCAATACCCATAAGCCTTCTTACCTCCTACCTTTCTCGTTTCCGACTCCTCATCAGCAAACATTATAGGTAGAGTCTTGTTATGTAAAGTTAAAGCCACCATACAATGTTATAAGTGTTTTTATTTCCCTGTCCAAATTTTCTCAGCCCAAATCTCAAACTTCCTACTTTCCCTAATGGAAACCTATCTTAATTCAAAATCCCCTGATGAAGATGTAACCTTAAAAGAGATCTTAATTAATTAGTCTCTGGGCTCACATGCAAATGAGGTTGGATTTCTACTGAGAGCTTGTGCACATTTTCTGGAAACCTGTCCAATCAGTATCCCAATACCCTCTTTTCAAGAAGCAGAATAGGGAATTGAATCTATAATAGACTTCCTTTACAGCACAGTGTAATTTTTATTTTTATTTTTTTAGAGCACAGTGATCTTATCTTTACTTTCACACCTTATAATATCTCAATCTTGCTAATAGTGAAAAAGGGAAATTTTATTCAGATGGGAACCAGACCTATTGATTTCTGTAGGATCTAAGAGCCATAAATGCTTTTGTAATTCTTTGTTACACTATAGTCTCTAATACAACTACTGTTCTTACTTCAATTTCTGTTGACATAGCCTGATTTATAGTAATTGACTCTTGCTCAGCTTTCTAATTCCATTGCCCCCTGACTCACAATTTCTCTTTGCATTTATATTTATAGGAAGACTACATGGACTTGCATAGCTCAGGGATACTGTAAGTCCCCCTCCATGTTTTCCCAAGTTCTTAAAATGAATTTAGACTTTGTAGTCTTTACCCTAGTCTTCACTATTTTTCAGTACATCAACGATGCCTTACTAAAGGCACTAGCTGAAAAAGGCTAGAAGGCCATCCAACCTAAACTTCAGTGGGTAAAGATGACTTATGTACTTAGAACATGAAATATCTCATGGCATTCAAAATTCACACCAAAATGCTTTGAGTCAATTTTGTCCCTATCTCTCCCCAAAACGAAAAAGCAGCTATGTAAATTTCTAGGGGAGCCACTACTGTTGCCAGTGGATTCCTAATTTTGCTTCCCTTGCTAAATCTCTATGTGCCTTCTTCCACATACCTACCTCTGAGCCTGTTTCTTGACCCTGGGAATTGGCATTGACTTAATTTTAAAGCCTTAAAATTAGCATTGTCCATACCCCTGGGTCTCAGGTTATTCAATTTTGACAAACATTTTCACTTATATCATCATAAAAATAATGGGATTTTGCTGGAAATATTCTAAGACAACTTTTTACTTCTCAGATATATCCTATGGCTTTTCATGTCAATTAGATACCATGTCCTCACGCATGCCCCCATGCGTATGTACTATAGCCACAGCTGCCATCCTGATTGAGAAAGTCATCACTTATATTGGGCTCCCATCACTTCTATGTTCCTCATGCTGTTTCTATTCTTTTACAGGTTCATAAGACACAGGCCTTCTCTACATAGAGCCAGATCACCTACGAAGAAGCCCTATTAACCAACCCCTCTTCTATCTTACATTGTTGTAACACTTTACACATAGCTACTATACTACTTCTCCCTGATGATGCAGAGCCCCATGCCATTCCAAGACTGGCTGCAACTATAGAAACGGTTTCAAAGCCACAAGTAGATCTCTTATATATCCCTTCAGACAACCTGAATTTATTTCATTTTTGTAATGGCTCTTTCAAACAAAAATCCCAGGAAATATAACTGGCTATACCATAGTTTCCCCACATGAAATACTGAAGGCATACTTCGTATTCACTGTAATATCAGCCCAAGCCGTTGAACTCTAAGCTTCTACTACCGTTTGCATATTGGCAAAAGGGAAAAGTGCTACCATTTGCCATGACTCCAGGTACACCTTTGGAGTCTACCACACTGTTGGCACAATCTGGAAATTCTGTGGATTCTTAACCTCTGCTGATACTACTATTGCCAGTAAGCATATAATTATTACTCTATTACAGTCTATTCATCTTGCTACAAAAATTACTATTGTTCATGGTCCAGCCCGTATTAAGGAGACCTGTACTATATGGCTGGGAACAGTAGGGCTGACAAGACTGCTAAATACACAGCTGAAAATGGGCCCACATATCCAATTTATAAACCTGCTTTTATCCCTGCATGATGTTATTGACAATCAGGAAAATATCCTGCAATCTGAAAAAGATGAATTGATATAAAAGAGTGCTGAACATTTACCGTGTGGAGTCTATATTGGGCCAAATGGATTTCCTATACCCCTTTTCCTTGTACCATCAGATGGGACATCTGTGTAAATTAGGGACTTTAAGGAATTAAAAGACAGTTTGTCCTCTGAGGCCCACTCTGGACCCAGCAGGACTCCAAATGGATTTTATAGATTTACACCAGCTTTAGGCTATTTCTACTGTTTGGTTATTGTCTGTATGATTAGTGAACAGACTGAATGCTATCCAGTGGACATACTGATGCCACAACATTGGTAAAGAAATTAATAGCTGACATTTTTTTGTCTTGGCATTCCTTTATGGATTAAATCAGGCCAAATAACTCACTTTACAGCAGAAACAAACCATTTGCTTACAAAAAGTCTGAGGCACTCATTACAATTCCATACTTCACACCATTCTCAATTATAAAGACAAGTAGAATATAAAAATCCAGACCAAAAAAGAAGGACATTAGAAGAATCTCTCAAGAAATAACTTAAGGGATCAGAAGCATTACCTCTGTCCTTTATAAAAATCCAGAATATTCTCAACAGGAGACACGGATTTACTCCTTTTGAAATAGTTTTCCATCATCTTATGCTTACTAGTTTGCATTCTGAGATGGAGTGAACATCGTGGGGACTTAGGTGAACAATTATTGCTGTGATTAGCTATAACAAAAGAACTAACTAACATACTTAGAGCAAGTCATCAACAGGTAAAAATGACATGGCCTCCACCGACTGACAAACCCTACTATCCCTTTCAACCAGGAGGTTAGGTGTACATTCAGATTTTTAGAAGAAAGCACACACGGTCATCTCACTGGGAAAGAACTTACAAAATACTGCTATCGTAGACTGCCACTGAAATTTTAAAAAAGATAAACACAAAATCAAACAAATGAACAAAAACCTCTGGGGTTCATGTGAGGCACACCAAGCTAGGTCCAGATCATTCCTCCTATATTGTAGTATTTTCTAAAATACATGCATACATACATATATAAATAAGCATTTGCAACATTCCATATTCATGAGAAATTCATGAGAAAACATTTATTTTCTCTTTGAAATTTCTTTGAGCAATTAAGACCTTTATGATGTCAATCAGTTTAATCTTTTGCAAGCTATGAGTCACAGAGGAAATACACTTGGAAATATTTGTAGAAATATTTTAGTTTTGGGTGCCTGGGTGGCTCAGTGGTTAAGCCGCTGCCTTTGGCTCAGGTCATGATCTCAGGGTCCTGGGATCGAGTCCCGCATCGGGCTCTCCGCTTAGCGGGGAGCCTGCTTCCCTCTCTCTTTCTCTCTGCCTACCTCTCTGCCTACTTGTGATCTCTCTCTGTCAAATAAATAAATAAAATCTTTAAAAAAAAAAAGAAATATTTTAGTTTTAACAATAAGAGCAATTAAAATATCAGAGCACATTTGTAGGACAGCTCATAAGCCCTAGTGTATTTGTTCAAGATAGCAGGATTCAGCATTGGAAGAAAACGATCTAGATAAGATCTTAATATTCTGTTTAACATTGTTAATGTGAAAGAATAATCCAGTGATATTAACAGAAAATGAACAAGGTACTTGCCAGATATATAACCAAAGGGGAAATACATCCCTATAGCAATACAACTAGTGATACATACTTGTGTAACCAACATTTAATCCAGATACAGACCTATAAGTATGAGATTTATTAATTTATAAATTAAATTTAAAAATTAAAATTAGCTTTGCTGTGTTGAAATGACTAAAGTATGGAATCATTTAAAAACTAATATTCAAAGTGAAAGAAAAATCTCAAATGATCAGTCTGGTAAGGTGAAAAATGACTCTCCAAGAGGGACCTATATAAAATCTCTTGAATCTATGAATACTACCTTATTTGGGGGGAAAAAAAAAAAAAACTATTTGCAGGTATAATTAAGTTAAGGGTCTTAAGATAAAATCACCCGGATTGTCCAGGATGGGCCCTGAATCAAATGCTACATATCCTTATAAGAGACATACAGGGAACAGATACTCAGAGGAGAAAGCTGATCTGAAAACAGAGATTGGGGTCATGTGGATAAAGCCAAAGAAAGGAATGCTAATGGCCATCAGAACCTGGAAAAGATTATTCTCCCCTAGAGGGAGTGAAGTTCTCTTGACAACTTGATTTTGGAGTTCTGTTTCCAGAAAGATGTAAGAATAAATTTCGTCGTTTTAAGCAGCCAGTTGTGGTTGTTTGTTAAGAGCAGCCATAGAGAACTAATCAGCAAAGCTGACTTAGAATCATAAGGATGACTACTACTCATTTAGAAATATTCCATAGATATTTCTGGTAGGTTTCTAGCCTTATGGGGTTCTCCATATTAAAATTCTGTGATATTTATTAGCTAGAAATGATATACTCTTTTTTTTTTTTTAAGATTTTATTTATTTGTCAGAGAGAAAGGAGCAAAAGCGAGCACAGGCAGACAGAGTGGCAGGCAGAGGCAGAGGGAGAAGCAGGCTCCGTGCCAAGCAAGGATCCCGATGTGGGACTTGATCCCAGGACACTGGGATCATGACCTGAGCTGAAGGCAGCTGCTTAACCAACTGAGCCACCCAGGCGTCCCAAAATGATATACTCTTATTCTTACTGATTAACATGATGATGAAAATGTATAAATTAATAGTTGTCACAACATAGAAGTGCCATTATTAGTTTTGTTCTTTCTACTATGCTTGACTTCTTTGATAGGAAATAAGACTTGGGCATGCTTTCTATGGATAGAAAAGGTGCTCACAGATGTTCCCAAATGCAGGCAACAAGATAGGAGGAAGCATTTATCGGGTCATGAAAAGTCTCTTATACAATACCTGTCTGACTCATATTGGGCGTCCTGATCTTGAGCTCCCCAACCACAGTCAGGAGTAGTGATATAGTATATATATTCTGTACATCTTTACATACAGCATATATATATAATTATTATAATGATATTATATATATAAACATTATATATATTATGTTATATATAAAATATATAACATTATATATATAACATAATGTATAATATTATTATAACATAATATATAATATCATTATAATATTATATTTTAGATATACATTTTTTTTCTATCAGCAAAAGATGGGGAGAAAGATGGCATAAAGGGAAAATAAGAAAAGTGGTTGCTAAAGCTATTTTCAATTGTCCTAGAATATTTCAAATTAAGTAAAAAGAGTTTAAACCAAGGCTTCTCAACCTTGGCACTGTTGGCATAGACCAGATATCATGTCAGTTTGGATGGGGCAATTCTTTTATGGGTGCTTCCTGTGTATCACAGCATGTTTAGCAGAATTCCTCTTCTCTACCTACCAGTAATATCTCTTCTCCCAACTGTGATCATTAAGAATGTCTCCTGGCATTGTCAACTATTTCTGGGAGGACACCTCCAGTAAAGAACAACTGGTTTAAGCATATCATTTTCATGCCCATTTTATTACTGTGTGAAATTTGAATCTTCACAATGACTATGTAGAGTATATCATTTCTGTTTCAATTTCATATTGTTCTACACTAGGGCAATAACGGTAAGCAAGTAATTTCTATTTCCTAACCTCATGGGGCTTGAAGTTTCATGGGGAAGACCCACAGAAATTAAATTACTATGAAAGCAGATGTATGCTGATAAATGATAGCACATGCAATTAGTTGCCAATTCATAGCTCTTTCATCTTTACTAAGAGAACTGGAATTTGTTCTGGGTGGCAAAAATACCTAGTTAGATGATGATGCCTATTCCTTTTTGCCAGAAATTTACTTTGTGGACTCACTTGCCTTTTAGGGTAGTCATTTGATGAATTTTCTTGAATAAAGTGAAAGAAACTGGAATTTTATAGGAAATACTCTCCTCTCTGCCAAAAAGTAAGCTGATTTCTCTGCCCAATCCTTTATTCTCCCTTTCCCATCTTTGAAATTGTAAAATGGCTGTGAGGCTGAGTGGTGGGAGCCATTTTGTTACACTGGGATGAACTGAGAGAGACAAGCAGTGTGGACCTGGAGACCAGACACAACTGAAATGCGAAACAGAAAATAATAAGCACACAACTGCAGCCTCACGTTAAGTCTTTCTCTCTGGTAGTAATGTCACTGGTTTTCACAGCAAAATCATAAAATAATGACAACACTGAGTTTGGGTGCACTGCAGCAGCCAGGCAAGAAGGCTGCAGAATCAGCTTTAACAGTTCTCCGCAAATATGTGCTTTTAACTCGTCAATTTCCTTTTATCAATACCCAGATGCCTGAAATGATTTGGGGGGAGAATTTTGTATATTTTTTGGAGGGAAGAAGATTTATCAACCTCATCATGCACTATCAGGTGGGTTGCTTTTGAATAGTCTATCTCATCACACACTCCTGAATGGCACCTGTTGTATACCTATACTAACTGGATGTATACCTATATGTTGTATACCTATACTAACTGGATGAAAGTTAGTATTTTCCTTTGAATTTTTATTTAGATACCCTTGAGTTTATTTGGTTTTTCATCTAGTAAGCAAAAGTTTCTTTGAACACTGCATGAGCGATTCTGATTTTTAATACCAAGAAAATGAAATCCCTTTCAGGAATACTTTTGTTTTTCTATTAAATTCTTTTTTCCTACTCTAGCTGAAGTTTCTGACCTTACCACTGGGTTAGAAATCTACATGACCAGTTCAAAGGCTATTTTTGCTTTTTTAATGTCAACTTCTCTATTTGTCTGCTTTTTATATTTTTATCCTTCCATTTGAATAACTGGCTTGGGCTTTCAGTTTTACGCAATCTAGGGCTCCAGATAATAATGGACATAGTAGACATGGGCCATTTTAATTACTATCCTGCAACTGAATATATTTCTTATTTCAGTGGAATCCTCCATTGTGCAGTTTTTAATAAGAAGCAAAATTGAGCTCTACCTAATTCCTAAAATCTAAGACACATGTATCACTCTTGGGCTCTGGATTTTCTGTTTCCACCCAACAACCTGAACCCAGAGAAGCATTACAAAGATGCAAAGAGGTTTAAAAAAATATTTTATTGCAGAGTCTGGTTATGAAGGACCAGTGGAAAAATGGTAACAATTACTTAATAATCAAACTGATACAGTAGTCCTTTTTTTACTACCAAAAATTTTTGTATTAAGGGTCTATTTTCTGAGCCTAGTTCTTTAAATTTCTAACAATACTGTGAGCTACTTAATGTCTTTTTAATGAAATTTCAGTTAGCCAGAGTTTGCTGTAATGCAACAAATAATTCAGAGCTGTGTTAAGCCGTACTGGAATCTGAGGTAAAAAGAAAAATCAGTAATACTGGCAATATATATATTTGATATTTTGTTCATCATGAATCCTTACAATAATTTTATTTCTTAAAACACTATCATTAAAATATTATTCATCTTGATTATTTTGTGTCTCTGTGTGTGTGTGTGTGCAGGCAGCTAAGTACAAATAATGCAGTGTACAGGAGGTCTAAGGCTATTGAAAGAAAACATCAAAGAATGATCTATAGCCAATGTCATACAGTTGTAGAGTCTTCAAGAAGGTTGTTACAAGGAAAGGATGGAAATACATGACACTGAATATCCTTTGGCTTAGTGTATATTATGCCAGATCCCATTTCTTATTCTAAATTTATTATTTATATACTGGTATTAGAAATTAATGGGGCACCTGGGTAGCTTGGTCAGTTAAAGCGGCTGCCTTTGGCTCCAGTCATGATCCCAGAGTCTGGGGATCAAGCCCTGCATTGGGCTCTCTGCTCAGCAGGGAGTCTGCTTCTCCCTCTCTCTCTGCCTGCCACTCCCCCTGCTTGTACTCTCTCTCTGTGTCAAATAAATAAATAAAAGCTTAAAAAATTTAATTTGTAGAATTAAAATTAATTTGAAAAATTTGTGGGCAATTAACCTACTTGTGATGGGCTCCCAGGCAAAATATCACAAATTTATTGAATTGCCCCAACCTGTGATAGCAAGAAACATCCTAATCTCATCATATTCTTGATAAAATTTTGATTTAAAACTTAAAAATTATTTTCAGTGTCCTGTTTAAAAAAAAAACAGGCTATAGAGTGTTATTGTTAGCTTAAGTTCAACATAGATTCTAACATTTTAGTCATTTTAGGGATGTAAAAACATATTTCAACATGAAAATAAGTTTTCATAGTGCAATAGGATATGGATTTGCCAGGAGACATTAAGCCAACCCTTCCAAAAGAACTCAAAAGCACCCTTCCAAAAGAACTTATTTTATATATAAAATGCTCAAAAAACATTTTATACACACACACACACACACACATCAATAATGCTAATTTATTAACTTTCAGTGAGAAATATTATTTTCATGGGAACTGGAATACTCGTGTCAGCCAAAAGAGGCTACTGCTATCCTGTTATTGAATGTACATTACTAGACAATCCAATAAAGTTTTTCTGTAATCATGATTCTGAGCACTGTGTCAGAAGATATGTAGTTGCTTACCAATATACACGAAGTTCCCTCTCCCCATGTTAGTGATTGGATGGGCACAAACAAATTTGACTCCAATTATTCTGTTTTTTTTTTCTTTCTTTTAAGTTTTTATTTATTTATTTGAGAGAGAGAGAGCATGAGCAGAGGATCAGGGGCAGAGGAAGCCGGAGAAGCAGACTCCCGCTGAGCAAAGAGTCGGATGTGAGACTCGATTTCAGGACCTTGGGATCACGACCTGAGCTGAAGGAAGATGCTTAACAGACTGAGCCACCCAGGCATTCTGACTCTGATTATTCTTAATTCTATGCATAAAGGAAGGACCACCTTCTTTTTTATATGACTCATGTCATCTCTTCTCACATGTGATAATGTGTTCATTTGGGTTCAGGCAAATCTTGCTGGCCAGGATGGATTTTTGCTTCTATAAATTGGCTGCACTTGTTTTTTTTTTACCAAGGAGAAATCATAATGTTTTGGCTAAAGCAACCATGTTTTGAAAATATAAAACAAGTCTAATAATGTTTACTTTATAAAATTTCAAAAAACAATTTGTAAGAGGATTAACCTAAAATTATATATTGCATGGAATGCTAACCATAAAAATTTTACTACTTGTCACATTAGTTATAGTTTTTAAGAACATAGGTCTGCATTCTAGTGATCAACAGGGAATCATACATTTTTTAAAAAGTGTTACATATGCTATCATTTCTGGGAAAACCCATTTAGCTTATCACTTCTAAAGCTGTTTTTTTTTTTCTTCTTAGAGACAAAATTTTATATCAACCTCTAAATCACTTCCAGTTTCTATTCAATATCTATTTCAAGCATTACAAAATAGTATTCTAAAAACATTTGTGTTCAGATTATCTAGTGGAGAGCTGGGTCACCTGCACTCTTGAGCCATGTTTTTTTCCTTCCCTTTCTCCCTCTTTCCCTCTTTCCTTCCTTCTTTCCTCCCCCTCACCTCTCTTTCTCTCACCTTTTTCTCTTTCTCTCTCTTTCATTTTCTTTTCTTTGTGCTCTGTAAGATACAATTGTACTTTAGTAATCTCCTACCTGTATACAGCTTTTCTTATGTTTGTGTCTTAGTTACTTGGGCTATTTATGGTGACTAGATTGAGTATGGCAGTGTTGTTACACTGCAAAGTATCCTTAAGTGTAATATTTTTCTTTTAAAAAATGGAATGATTTTTCTATAAAATTGAGTCTAAATATGATACATATAAAACATTGTTTACACAAGATACTATATATCTTGCATTTACTATCAAATGTCACTGTCAAATATCCCAAAGCCACCTATGCATTCTTGTCTGAACACTGCTTTATTTAGACTTTGTCTTTTGTTCTTTTTAAGGTTTTATTTATTTATTTGAGAAAGAGAGAGAGAGAGAATGAGCAGTGGGGAGGAGCAGAGGGAGAGGGAGAAGCAGACTCCCTGCAGAATAGGAAGTCCCATAAGGGACTGGATCCCTGGATCCTGGGTCATGACCTGAACTGAAGAAAGATGCTGAAATGACTGAATTGCCCAGGTGACCGACCCTATTTCTGACTTTGTAAAAGTAAAACCTGGTATGTTCACTACCTGACAGCTGAAAAATAGGATCAGGCTCTTGGTCAGTGATCTCTTCCCTCTTTCTATAGGTAGAGCAAAAATCCCGGTTTCGATTCAGTTATTCAGTTTCAACCTCATTAAGAAAGGTTCTGATTTGGGATTTTTATAAAGTAGAGCAACTTCTGTAAGGGCATGAGGCTTTTTAAAACAAAAAATGGGCTTTCTGGGAGGCTTCTCAACACAGTATGTTAGAGAGATAAGTTCTATTCCCTAAACCAGTGTATAAACTCTCGTGTTAGACTCCTTCTCCAACCTTATAGTAAGGAATAATAATTAGGAAGATTTGCATAACAGTATCTTCCTTGGTGATGAAGTTTTGTTGTTAACAATAAAAACAACAGTCCCATTTGCTAAGCATTTATAATATGCCAGGCCATGTGCTTAGTTCTTTGTATATAACACTGATTTTTAATTCACTTTAGCTTCCCTGCAGGAGGGAATGGTAGCATGACAATTATTATTAGCAGCTATTGGAGGGAAAAGAAACCTAAGATTTAGTGGCTTAAGTAAATTATTGAAGGTAATATAACAAGTAAAGGCACCAGTACCTGAATTTAAGTTTGAATCCAAGTGCAATGCTCTATTACTCTTCCAAGTGGGGAGAAGCTATTATCTGTAGATTCCTCTGGAATCCAGTGACTTTAGTGCTTGATGTTTGATGTGGAATGAAGAAAGCTTTCATTTATGTCCTACTGGGGATATGAAATGTGGCAATATGTTCTTCAACTGTGTCTTCTTTATAATGAGAGAAATTTCATGATGAAAAATGTTCACAAACAAGTTGAATTCCTGCCACTTAACAGGTTTGGTTTCCAAAGAATAGCCTTTTCTCCTTTAAACTAGGATAGGATATCATTGCATGAAGTCCTGTTTAATAAAGTCTAGCCTAGCAGTTATCATTCATTCCCCCACTGTAAAAATGTCTCAGGGTAACCTCTCCCAAGGGAGTATATAGTTCTTCTGAACTAAGAAAGCATTAGTGTTTCAGGAAAGATCTCTTGATATTTGTTTAATGCAGATTATTTTGACTTATTAGTTTAGCTAATCTTGGTCAATTAAACTTTCCCAACAGCTAAGAGAAAGGTAAGAGTGCTCTGAAAACCTTCATATGCAATACAACTATTACCCTGGCATAAACATGAAATAGGATTAAAAAAAAATCTGAATAGAGTTTAATAAAATGCATCAACAAGAAAATTTGAGTATTTTTGTGACATACATTTTAATAATTAGAATTTTAAGTGATGAATTATACTAGGATATATTAAAATTTGGGATATTTTGTATAATTTCTGGAACAGTTAAAGCATTTACCCACACAGTGTAACCTAAGAAGCTTTATCATTTAAGCATTAAATAGCAATTAAATAATTACCTAAAGTATTAGTAAACACTTTTACTTACAACTTCTATTTAACTTCATTGTAATTATAAATATTACCTAACGTTTGCTCATAGCTTTTAATAAATGGGCTCAAACATATAGAGCATGATAAAGACAGCCCAACTTGAATATTGTGATCCACACAATTAAAATTCCAAATCACTGCTGTCAAGTACTTACCTCCTAGGCATCCTTCCTTATTTATAAGGCCTAGCTCTTAATGTCCTAATGTCTTAAACATCCTTGATAATTTTACTCTCAGATGGATATCTTAGCTTCCAGTTTCTTTATGTCTGTTATAGTGACCTTTCCTTCTAATTTATCTTCTGTAGCTACTCACATAGTTAAATCTTGGAGCTAGTAACCAGAAACAGCAGAATCTAATCAACAATTTAAAAACTCTTCTCTCCTGCCACAATGTTCCATTTGACCTCAATTACTCCGGTAACTGACTGTGGTAACATTGAAGAGTTTAGTTCATTAAAACCACCTAATTTCTCACTATTCATAGCCTCTTTCTGGCTGCTTTTTACTTGTCCAGCTAAAATGCCATGATATTTTACTGTTATTGTTATTATTTAATACTCAGTTCCCTTCCCCATTCCCTCAATCCTATTCTCTGGCAAAATCAAGCCCTGGAAGAATGGTGGTTTCTCCATATTTGCATTGGAACAGGTAACTGTTCTCAGAAAGAGAAATTATATAAATAAATAATTCCATATTCTTATCAAGTCAATTTCAGGTTTTCACTTCTTATTCACCTCAAATTTTCTAAAATATTATCTATGTATCCTGTCTCCTCTTCCTCCCTTTTTACTTCAGATTCATTCCAGTTCAATGACACTTCTGCTCCCAAAGCTCCACTGCTCTGCCCAGGTCTCAGAGACTTCATGCTGCTAAATCTCTATTTTTTAACTCACTTATATTCAACCCTTTACTTAACATTAAACTCAACCTCTTTCCTTGGCTTTCAAAGACCTATGTGATCTGGGTCTTATTTTCTCATTCAATATTGTCTTATTCAATATTCAGTTCTACCTTTATTTCCAATTACTCAGCCACATTAATCTTCATTCCATTTAAAAAAAAAAAAACTTAAGTTTTTCCTATCTTAGGAACTTAACAGCTGTTTTATTTCTGCTGACTTGCTAGCTCTTTCTTGTCATTCAGATTATAACTTACTTAAATGTTATCTTCCTGGAAAGGGCTTTCCTGACCATCAAACATGAGATATACACTCAGTCATTCTTTAGAACACCAAATATTTTTATTTTATGGATGCTATACAATATTCTTGGCTATTTGCTGATTAAATAGTGTCTAAATGCCTTAACCAGAATATGAAATACATGAGAACAGATACTTAACTGCCTTACTTATAATTTATTCCCAGCATAGGAAGCCCAAAAAAAGTGACTGAATTAACTCTCCAAATTCATCCAATTTGCCACCAATCCCCATGTTTTCTGCTTTTAAGATATGTGTGTGTGTGTGTGTGTGTGTGTGTATATATATATATATATATATATTAATCTCTTGAATCTGCTAAGATTTTGCTATTAGGGTTTTTATATATACTATCCTTTCCGCCCTGATTGCTCTTCTCTTTCTCATAAAGGGTATCTTCTCCTCAACTTTTAGGATTCTCTTCATGTATTATCATCCCAGAAAGAGCTGGTCACCCTATTCCATGTAGAGTTACTCTTCCTCCCAGTCTTTACTCTTTTATCCTCTCCTTGCTTCATTCATAGCACTAATCACAACCTATTTTGCTTTTTTCCTCTTGTTTATTTTTGATCACATCATTTTAAGTTTCCATCAGAGGAATCATCATGTCTATCTAGCTCAATTTTGTCTTAAGTGTGATAAAAACACATAATATAAAATTTACACCTTAATAATTTTTAAATGTATAGTTCAATAATTAGCTCAACTACTTTTTATCTCTTCTTTCTAGAATGTTGCCTGACACAGAGGAAGTACCTGATAATGACTATGAAAAGAATAAATGAAACATTTTGCAACTGGATCAGCTCCTTTTCTGTTTCTTTCTTTCTTTCTTTCTTTTTTTTTTTAGTTTTTAAATTTTTAATTAATTTTATTTTTTTAAAGATATTATTTATTTATTTGAGAAGGAGAGAGCACAGTTGGGTGGGGGGACAGAAGGAGAAGGAGAAGCAGACTCCCTGTTGAACAGGGAGCCCAGTGCAGTCCTATCCCTGGACCCTAGGATCATGACCTGAGCTGAAGGCAGACACTTAAACCACTGAGCTACCAAGGTGCCCTTTCTTTTCTGTTTTTCACTCATTATTTTCAGTATAGCCCTAAACTTCATTTCTTTGAGATTACCCAGTAAGAATATATTAACTAGTTTGCCTAATTCCTTTTGGAGCTTTAAATCTAGTCCTGGGGTTTGTCTATATCCATTTATTTTATTACTGTCAAAAATTCCTAGGAACCCATTTATCTCTATTTTCTAGGCCAGCCTTGTAAATTCTGAGAAAACAAAACAAATTTTATGGGGATTATAACTTCATTTTAAATACTTTCTAGGTTGAGTTCATTTTGTCTTATATACATCAAAAGTGGTTTGAATCCAAAGTAGAGAAAATAATCATAACTATCCTACGATTATTTTGAAGTGCCAGCCCAGAAATAAACAATAACCTTATGAGGTAGGTTCTATTAATTTAGTTATTTATCTAATGCATATATATTGATCACTTACTATATAAGGGCCTTGGGGTATGTGTTGTTAAATGAGACATAGTGTTTGAAAACAGAAGTGTTTGTTCTGTGGTGGATACTGAGAAACAAATGAGTAATTACATAGTGATGTGGAACATTTTAGGATAAAAAGTAAACACAGGACTTCTTTGAAGCACATAAGAAAAAAAGATACTAAATCTTCTGAGTCCATTTATAGATGAGAAAACTGAGGCCTAGAGAAGTTCATGTATTAATGCTAACATGTTGAACATATTAAAAAATTCTAAAAGATGGTAAAGCCAAAATTCAAACCATACTTTGTCTCATTCTGTAATTTAACTTCTTAATAATGCTATTATCTCCCATATATATACTGAGTACCTGTTTCAAACACTATATTTTATATATATTACATTATTTAAATTTCACAAACACTTGGAGGAAGATGGCAGACTAGGAAGATCCTAAGCTTACCTCATGTCAACCTAGATGTAAATAACTGTCAGAACAGACTCTCCACAGCTAATTATAGAGAAGAAGCCACACTGAAATCAGTAGGAGGGATGGGGGCATGGTTTGGAACCAAACCAACCTGTGAGGCTAACCACAACAGGAAGGAAACCTCAAGAATGGAGAAAGGAAAGGACCTGACCCCACACCAGAACCCCAGCTATGGGGGACCTGCTCTGGGAAGACAAATCTCCATGACATTTGCTTTTGAAAATGAAAGAAGCTTAACTTTGCAAGTTTTCACCATCAGTGGCACTTAACATCTGGAACTTTAAATAGCGCTCTAGGAAAGCAGGAGGGCAATAGGAAACTGAGTTCCTGCCCTTAAAGAGACAGCATAGCAGACAACCCCTCTGAGATACAGGGTAGAAGCAGCAGTTGGAAAAATGCTTGGGGCATACTGGAAGGAGACTTATTTACTAATCTCAGTATATGTGTAGGAAGGACAGGGATCTTCAGGAGACTTCTCCAAGAAAAAAAGAGATGGTAGGACCCATTTCTTTCCCCATGCCCAGCCTAGAATCAGGGATGCCTGCAGGAACAAGCACAAATACTCTCCACTTAGCTTGTTAAGAGTGAACCTCACCCCTGCATTCTCCTATTGATCCACTCGAACCAATATGTCTTACTTGGCAGGAGTCCATCCAAAGATGCTCTACAAGTGTGGCATTATACAGACAGCCCCAACAGGGGCCAGCAACATGCCAGTTACTCTGGCCCTGGGAAGAGAGGAAGATAACAGAAACACTGGTTCAACTGTAGCTCCAGCAGTGGGCTGAAGGCAGATATCTGGTCTGAAAATCTCTCAGGGGATAACATATGGAGAGTGCCCTTAAGTTAAGTGAGACTGCAATTCTAGTAAACATCAGGTCTGACACAACTCAAGCCCAAGACATCTGCAGACTGTCCCCTTTAACAACACAGGGATCAAACCCTACCCACAACAGGCAAAGAGAGACATTGCAGATGATTACACTGAAGGTAAACACATCTCAACCACAACAGTAGGGCAAATGCAACATACACAGGATATACTCCTGAAGGACGAGGTCCTGGTGACAGAGGACATTGCACTGCCAGGAAGTATAGGACTGCTTTCCCATAAAGCCACTATTTTCAAAAGCAGGAGATGTAGTCTGTTTTACATAGAGACAGACACAGAGAGTTAGACAAAATGAGGAGACTGAGGAATATGTCCCAAATAAAAGAATATATCACAATAACAGCAAAAGAACTAAGTGACATGGAGCTAAGCAATATGTCTGATAGAGAATTCAAAGTAATGGTCATAAAGATAACCACAAAGTTAAGGACTTCAGTGGGGCCTCTACAAACAGATAGAAAATATAAAAAAGAACCAATCATAGATGAGGAATTCAATAACCAAAATTAAAAATTAACTAAAGTGAATAAATAGTAGACTAGAGGACTCCAAAGAACAGATTAGGGTGCTAGAAGACAGAGTAATGGAAAACAATCAAGCTGAAAGGAGAGAGAAAAATAAGAAGAAATGAAAACAGTTTAAGGGAACTCAGAGATACCATTAAGCACAATAACATTTGCATAATAGGGAACTCAGAATGAGAAGAGGAGGACAGAAAATTTATTTGAAGAAATAATACCTGAACAGTTCCCAAATATGGACAAGAAAACAGAAATCCAGATCTAGGAGGCACAGAGAGTCTGCAACAAAACTAACCCAAGGAAGTCCACAAAAAGACATAATAATTAAAATGGCAAAAAGTAGTGTTAAAGAGAGGATTTTTAAAACAGTAGGAGGAAAGGAAACAGTTACAGACAAGGGGAACAATATCAGGCTATGAGCCAATTTTTGAGCAAAAACTTTGCAGTCCTGAAGAAAGTGGCATGATAAATTCAAAGCGATGCAGGGGGAAACCAACAACAACAACAACAACAACAACAACAACAAAATAGAAAAACAAACAAAAACCCTGCATAGAATACTCTATCCAAGAAGGCTATCATTCAGAATAGGAGGAGAGACAAAGAGTTTCCCAGACAAAAACCATTAAAAGAATTCATCACCACCAAACCAGTTTTACAAGAAATGTTAAAGGGGATTCTTTCAATGGAAAGGGAAGACCATAAGCAGGAATAAAAACAAACAAACAAAAAAAAAGTAGGAAAGGAAAAAATTTCAAAGGTACATATAAACATAATAAAAGTAGATTAGTAACCTTTAATGAAGTTAAAACAGAAAAGCAACAAATTCATGTATATCTATAAAAGTTAGTCAAGGGATTCAAAAAATAAAAGGATGTAAAATGTGATACCATATAGCTAAAATGTTGTGGGGGGAAGAGTGTAAAAATTTAGTGCTTCTGGAATGGGTTCAAACTTATGCAATCACCAACTTAATATAGGCTATTATATGCATAGGATATTATATATAAACCCAATGGTAACCACAAATGAAAACCCTGTAACAGATATGCAAAAAATAAAAGAAAAATGGTCCACGCATATCACTAGAGAAGGCCACCAAGTCAAAAGGGAAGAGAAAATGAGAAGAAAGGAACAGAGAAGAAATATAAAAACAACCTTAAAACAACTAACAAAAGGGCAGTAAGTACATACTGTCAGTAATTACTTTGAAAGTAAATGGAATAAACACTCCAGGCAAAAGACAGGGTGACAGAATGGATAAAAAAGCAAGACAGATCTATATGCTGCCTACAGGAGACTTATTTCAGACCTAAAGATACATGCAGATCTAAAGTGATAGGATGAAAAAACATTTATCATGCAAACGGAAGTGCAAAGAAAGTTGTGATTGCAATACTTTCATCAGATAAAATAGACTTTAAAACAAAGGCTAACAAGAGACAAAGAAGGACACTACATAATCATAAAGGGAGCCATTCAACAAGAAGATATAATAATTGTAAATATTTATGCACACAAGGTGGGAGCAACCAAATAAATAAAGCAGCTCATTACAAACATAAAGAAAGCAATAGTAACACAGTAATAGTAGGGGACTTTAACACCACACTTACATCAGTAGATAAAATATTCAAGGAGGAAAGAAACAAGGAAACAATGGCTTTGAGTGATAATTGGACCAGATGGATCTAATAGATATATTCAGAAAATTCAACCCAATAACAAATAAATACACATTATTTCCAACTGCACATAGGTCTTCAGAATAGATCACATATTAAGCCACAAAGCAAGTCTTAACAAATTCAAAAAGACTGAAATCATATTATGCTTTTTTTTTTTTTCCTGACCACAATGCTATGAAACTACAAATTGACCACAAGAAAAAAAATCTGGAAAGAACACAAATACATGTAGGTTAATACATTGCCACTAAACGATGAATGTGTTCACCAAGAAATCAAAAAGGAAATGAAAAAATTGCATGGAGACAAACGAAAATGAAAACACAAAGCTCCAAAATTCTGGAGATGCAGCAAAAGTTGTTATAAAAGGAAGATTATAGCATACAGGCCTATCTCAAGAAGCAAGAAAAATCTCAAACAAACAACCAAATCTTATACCTAAAGGAACTAGAAAAAAGAAGAACAAAGAAAACGCCAAACAAGTAGAAGGGAGAAAATAAAGATTAGAGTAGAAATAAATGAAAACCAAAACCGAAAAAACAAAACAAACAAAAAAACCCTGAAAAACTCCACAACAGAACAGATCAGTAAAACCAGGAGCTGGTTCTTTGAGAAGATTAATAAAATTGATAAAACTTTACCCAGACTCATCAAAGACAGAGACAGAGAGAGAGAGAGGACTCAAAGAAAATAAAAAAGGGAAGAAGAGAAATAACAACCAATACCACAGAAACACAAAATATTATAAGAGAATATTAGGAAAAATTATATGACAATAAATTGGACAGTCTAGAAAAAATAGATTAATTCTTAGGAACATATGGCCTCCCAAAACTGAATCAAGAAGAAATAGAAAGTTTGAACAGACTGTTTACTAACAATGAAATTGGATCAGTAATCAAAAACTCCCACAACAGCCCAGGAAGAGATGGCTGTGCAGGTGAATTCTACCAAACATTTAAAGAAGACTTAATGCCTATTCTTCTCAAACTACTCCAAAAAAATAGAAGAGGAAGGAAAACTTCCAAGTTCATTTTATGAGCCCAGTGACACCAAAACCAGATAAAGACATGACAAAAAAAAGAAAACTACATGCTAATGTCTCTGAAGGACAAAGATGCAAAAATCCTCAACAAAATACTAGCAGACCAAATCCAGCAATATGTTAAGAAAATCATTCCCCACGACCAAGTGAGATTTATTCCTAGGAATACATATGTAGCAACACTTTTCTAGATATTTCTCCTGAGTCAGTGGAAACAAAAGCAAAAAGAAAATACTAGAACTACATTAAAATAAAAGCTTTTGCACAACAAAGGAAACAATCAACAAAACAAAAAGACAACCTACTGAATGGGAAATATTTGTAAACAGTATATCTAATAATGGATTAATATCCAAAAAATACAAACCTTTATACAACTCAACACTCGAAAAAGAGTAATCCAATTAAAAAATGGGCAGAAGACATAAACAGACATTTTTCCAAAGAAAACATATGGATTACCAACACACACATGAAAAGATTCTGAACATCACTCATCACCAGGGAAATGCAAATCAAAACGACAATGAGATACCACCTCACACCAGTCAGAATGGTTAAAATCAAAATCACAAGAAACAATAAGTGTTGGCGAGTATGTGAAGATAAAGGAATCCTCATGCACTGTTGATAGGAATGTAAACTGGTGCAGCCACTGTGGAGAATGTATGGAGGTTCCTCAAAAAATTAAAAATAGAATTATCATATAATCTAGTAATTCCACTACTTACTATTGATCCAAAGAAAAACAAAACACTAATTTCAAAAAAAATATATATGGACCACTATATTTATGTAGCATTACTTACAATAGCCAAGATATGGAGACAACTCAAGTGTCCATACATAGATGTCTGAATAAAGAAGAGGTGGTATATATGGTTAGCAAAATATTACTTAGCCATAAAAAAGACTGAAATCTTACAGTAACATCAATGAATCTAGAGGGTATAATGCTGGATGAAATAAACCAGTCAAAGACAAACATCATATGATTTTACTTATATGTGGGATTTAAGAAACAAAACAACAAAAGAGACAGAAAAATAAACAGACCCTTAAAATACAGAGA
Organism: Lontra canadensis; assembly: GCF_010015895.1. NCBI lineage: Eukaryota > Metazoa > Chordata > Mammalia > Carnivora > Mustelidae > Lontra > Lontra canadensis. Next base: position 5,080,512 of record NW_022631047.1, on the reverse strand, counting down.
ACTGGTGGTTGCCGGAGGGGACGTGTTTGGGGAAATGGATCAAACAGGTGAAGGTGATTAAGACTAATGTATAGAATTATTGAATCATTCATTATATTATACACCTGAAACAATTATAACACTGTATGTTAATTATACTAGGACTAAAATAGATAAGATAAATGATAGATAGATTACATCATGAGAAATAAATATTTTGCATAGTAATAAAATTGGGGTTTTTAAAATTTTTGCTTCATCAAAGGAATAAAAAAAGGGTTTTTTTTGGAAACATGCAAAAGTTTTGGTTTTATCAATTTTTATATGAGAGTAGTTACCTTTAGGGAGGATACATAATTGCTCAAAGTGGAAAAAATACAGAGATTACTAGGACCCACATTTCTCCAATTGCAAAATATATGATTTTGAAAAATTGCCCTTAAAACAAAATATTAATAATACTTGCTATTTTCTCAAGGTCATATACACTATTAGTTCCACTATATCCTAAAATTCAGAAACTTTATTTTGGAAACATTATAGCAAAGTACATGAGGGCTATAGTAGTAAATATTCAACAGATCTATATATAGTCTATATTTGTACATTTATTTATAATCATATTTATTTTATATATGCTCATTAACAGACATTCTTTCCATCCTCCCACATTATTTCATTTTTCTAAGTGGTTGGATTATGTCACTCTAGCTCGCCTTTCCCTCCTTTGCATATGTTCAATATGTTTTCTATTCTGGGATATGCTATGATTTGTGTGTGTTTCCATTTATCATACAATATTCAAGGATATTTAGGCTGTCTGTGGAAATGGGTAGAATTTAGGCAGGGAATTCATGCAGCATGTTAATTTGCTAGTCTATTATCCAGAAATTTTACTCAAAAGGATTTGTAGAAAGGCCTTACATATTTTACCTTTTCAACCGTATTTTCCACCACACGCATGACTGGGCCTATGTCCATGTCCAGCCTTGGTCTCTTTGGGGTCAATATGAGGATATATTAATTTGATGCAGAAGGAAATGAAAAAGGTTTTATTTCCGAGGAGCTGGCAACCATAGTATATTTTTATTATTTGAGGCATATTGCAGTGCTCATCAAAGAAGACACTAATGAGACTGAGTACCTCTAAACTTGCGGTTGTGTTTGCCATCTTTTCTCAGAAAAGAGTGCGTACGTTTTTATTCTTAATGTGAGGAAAAAAAGTCTCAAGGGAGGGGAAAAACTGTGCTAGAATAGCAATGAAGAAGTAGTTGCTCTACGTGACATTTTATTTCTGGATGGCTAGAAGATCAATGTACTTGCCTGAAGCTTATGAATTAATATCCTCAGCTATCAAGGAATGAGACATTGTGCACAGCAACTTGTTCTTCATTGCTAACTTCTTGTCATACGTAAAGTAATAATAAGGTGGCTTTAGAATAGGTGTCACCCTTGGGATATACCATTACTGTATCTTAAAAATCGCTAATAACTGTAATGCATGGACTTGACTTACATTTTCTGTACAAATGAGACAATTTCTATTAGGCATTTGGAAAGCTGAGGCTCTGGGAAGTTCAGCCTTAAAGAGCTGTATTTTTATTTCTCCAGGGGTCATCACAATTCTATCGGGTTCAGTGAGGACTGGGATGAGGTTCTTTTTTTTTTTTTTAAGATTTTATTTATTTATTTGACACAGAGAGAGTGACAGTGAGAGAGGGAATACACGCAGAGGAAGTGGGAGAGGGAGAAGCAGGCTTCCCACAGAGCAGGGAACCCGATGTGGGGCTCGATCCCAGCACGCTGGGATCATGACCTGAGCCGAAGGCAGATTCTTAATGAGTGAGCCACTCAGGCGCCCCTGGGATGAGGTTCTGAAATACATATTTCACTATTACTTTATTCTGGTAAGTAATTAGCTTGTATTTCTGATGAATCTTTTACAAAATCTCAATAGCAATATCTCTACCAGGTATAAAAATATGTTCTGAGGATAAATCCATTAATGCATGTATTTGTTTATTCAACAAATACTTATTGTATATTTCCAAAGGGCCGATAGTTGTGGTAGACATTATGTACATAAATATAAGTTCAAATAATTTTAGAGTTCAGTAGGTATGGTGGTAATAATAATATTTTTACGTGACAAGTGTAATGAGAAAATACAAGTAACAGATAGGAGAAAGCAGAGAGTTTTGATTTCACAGAAGTAAAACCAGATCCATGGAGTATAGGATGGCAAAGGTTAATGTACACAATTTGTAACACGATAAGATATTAGATGTCTAAAGACTGTGATATCTCAAATACAGGATGGTACTCTAGGTATATGAACTCACCTAAAATCCTTTCTGAGAACCTAATGATAATAATGATTTAAAATGAAATAAACCCCAAAGTCAAAATGAATAGCGTTGGTATTCTGGTGGAAAGGAGTGGTATAAAAGGCTACTGAAGATTTCAATAACTTTTTGGAAGAAAAAAAACATAAGAAGCTGGAAGGAAGTAGGTGGAGTGATAACAGTTTTGAAAGGAGGTTTTAGTCATTCTGTTCTTTACAGAAAAATAAAATTTGAATCATTTTCCAATGGTAAGATGCTTTCTTATTATTGTTTCAAATTCTCACAGAAGACTTGTGAGTAGAATCCTTTCCACTCTACGAGTGGGAAATCTGGGGATCTGAGATTTTAGGCTGTCTAAATTAATAAGAAGGAAAGCTCAAAGATGAGTGGAAATCATCTTTCTCTGACTAACTTTTCCTTCATTTAATAAGTATTTATTGAACACTTACCACATTCCAAACACTATTCTACACAGTGAATTGTGATGGTAAGAGAAATATGATTTCTCCTCTCATTGAATTTGTAGTTTTCTGACTTTAACTTAGATATTTACAACAAAGCTGAAGAGGAGAAATCACCATGATAAACTGATGTTTATCATGTTTAGAATATGAATTGTTTAGAGTATGTTTGGAGTATGGATATTTATGGTATAAAATTCATACATATTCCTACAAAGACAGGCCAAGTGATCTACATTGTGACATCACCAAGGATTATTCCACTATATCCTAACTCACTACATTATAGTGTGATTATATTGGAGGGGCAGAAAAACACTGTGCCAAATACATAATAGATTGGTACCATGCTTCATTTGGAATAAAGAAATGGACAAATATTTGCAGGACTGATTTTATATGTATATGATGTCACCATATTTGTTTATTGTAAGCCTCACTTTATAGATAAGATTAGATTAAACTCAGTAACTAAGAGAAGAAATCCATGTAATTTTAAATAACATTATTTGGATTTATTGACTATATTTGTGATCTTTAATTTCTTTCCAGTCCAATCAGATATTTACCTCCATACCTTCCACTGAAACTATTAAAAATTCTAGCAATGATCTTGGGGCTTAAAGCAGTCATTCCACAGTTCTCAGTTAACCTGCCCTTAAACTTTTGATAACGGTTGATGTGTAGTCCTCCTTGAAACGCTTTCTTTATTAAATCCCAGGGTTACCATTCTTGATTGATTTCCTTCTGACCACTCAGGCCATGATTTTCTCAGCCTTTTTTTCTGGCTCCCTTTCATATCTTTAATCTCTTCTACTGAAGGGGTCCACAGCTCAGTAATTTGACCTTTTCTTTTTTCTAAATATCTCAATCATCTGGTTCCATGACTTCACTACAGTCTACATGTTAATAATTCTCAAATTTATTTAGATAGCCCAGAACTCTCCCCTGAATTCCCCCTGACTCTCTTCCACAGCCCTAGCTGGACATCTCGTAGACTTCTCAAACTTAACACGTCCAAAAGAAGGCTCTTGCTACTTCCCCTACACACCTTCTCTGTTCCCAGAGAGCTGTATAACTTGTATCCTTACTCTGGTATTTGTTCCCTATGACTGCTCTCACAAATTACCACATGTTTAGTGTCTTAACAGTACAAATAATTTCTTTGTTCGGAGTTCTAGAGGTCAGAAGTTTGGAAGCACTAACACTGGACTAAAATCTAAGTGTGGACAGGACTTCAAAAAAGGAGTTTCTAAGAGATAATCCATTCTTTGTATCTGCCAGTTTCTGGTGTCTACTCTGGTTCTTTGGCTTGTGTGTCTCTGCATTTTGTATGTCTCTGCCCCTATGATTAGACTGCCTTTTCTTCTTTTGTTTATGGGTAAAATCTCTTTCACTGCCACTTGAAAAGGATTCATGATTGCATTTAGCATTTAGGGTCCAACCAGATGATCCAGAACAAACTTGTTACCACAAAATCCTTAATTTAGTCATATCTGCAAAGACTTTCCCCCCCTCCTTTTTGCCATAGGTTAACATTAATGGTTTCTAGGGATTAGGCCATTGATATCTTTTGGGGAGAGGCATTTTCTAGCATAATACAACCTCCTTTAGGTCTTCACTGCAAGCCCTTCCCTGACCACCTTATCTAAAATCTCCCATCACTACTGGGGTGCCTGGGTGGCTCAGTGGGTTAAGCCTCTGCCTTCAGCTCAGGTCATGATCTTCTAGGTCCTGGGATTGAGCCCTGCATTGGCTGGGCTCTCTGCTCAGCAGGGAGCCTGCTCCCTGCCCCTCCACCCTGCCTGCTTCTCTGCCTACTTATGATTTCTGTCAAATAAATAAGAAAAAAAAAAATCTCCCACCACTATCACCAATGCCTCTGCACTCATATTTTTTTTTTATCCTCATAGTTCTTTTCACCATCTAAAATAATTATATATATATACACACATACAAAAATTAAAAGTTATATATTATATATACGAATAAATAATTTAAAGTTTTGTTTAGCTCTCTTCTTACAAGAATGATAAGCACAGTGGGGATAAGCATTTTTGTTACTGGATTTTATCCAGTAGAGATTAATACCTTGTAGAGTGAAACTCAATAAATATTTGAAGAAATAATTTGTTGTTATCAACCAGTTTACACAAATAGGTTATTACACTGTTTTTACATTTCAGTGAGCAGCAATTTTATTCTTTAATCTTCACATAAATGAATTAGATAGATCCCTAGTAGTACTAGAAAATCTTTATGATACAGATATGTACCTGAACAATAAATGGGGATTTCTTTTTAGTCATTTATTTTTCTGATTTATCTTGAAATTAATAACAGTAAAGAAAACCCTTATAACTGTATCAGAAGGTATGGATAATACATTTGAGAAAACTGATATTATTTCACCATAGTTATTCCAATTGGCTAGATCATAATAAGATAGGAATAAATACCAAATGTTTTAAAATACAAATAATGAAAACATTTCTCTAAGTGTTTTGCCTTGGACACTTTGTACAGATAATAGGTTAAATCACGACTCTGTGTATGTAATTATTTCCTTTTTTCCTGATCTTAATTGTGTATTACCTTTTATTTTTTAGTCTCTGTCATCATTGCCCAAAGACTTTCTAAGTTCTCCATGTTTCTAATTAATTGCAATGTCCCAAATTGAAAAGGACACTCCTGGTAGCTTTCTTTTCTTTTTAAAATATTTTAAGTAAGGTCTATACCCAATGTGGAGCTTGAACTCACAACCCTGAGATCAAGAGTCACATTCTCCACCGACTGAGCCAGCTAGGTGTCCCCCCCGTATTTTTAAAACTTTTTATTATGGAAGTACAGTTGCCATATAATGTTATATTACCTTCAGGCACACAACATAGTGATTCCATACATTATACACTTAGTCATTGCTAAATTTTGAATGGCTATCTCCTAGATCTTTATTACCAGTCTTTCATTCTTGTTGTTTATTGTCTCCACATTGTTTTTTTCAGACTATGTTGAATAAAGTGTTTATTACTTTGCTTTTGACTTCATTCTATGGAATACTATGAAATGAATATTACTTTTAATTGAGTCCCATCCTACAAGATCTGCCCCCTCTGTTACCTTTTATCACCATCAAAAGATTGCTGAACAAATATTTTTTAAAACTTTTTTAAAAAACCCTAACAACCAACCTACAATATTTTGCAGATTGACACGAAATGAGAAATAAGGTAACAAGTCTCTGTCAGTGATAGGCCTATTTAGTTGCATTCACTTTATTGTCTACTATTGTTTATCATTGTTCAGGTGACATTAAATTAAATTTATTCTATACTTTCTTATAACTCTGTCCTAGGAGATAGGAAATGTGTGGGTAAAAAATATGAAATATAAATGAAGAGAGATGAAAGCACATACCAAATTTGAGATTTCTTTTAAGGAAAAGAAAATTAAGGATGGATCTGGAAGCAATAAGAAAATTCTCACCTAAAAGTTTCAGAATTCTATGTTCTGCACTTTCAGGTGTTGCATGATTCTAAACTGACAGAAAATTGAGCCTTGCCAACTCACAAAGTGGAAACCTTCCTATTCTAGATTTATTTTTTCTTTGTCCTTTGTCAATGATTTCATCTTTGTACTAAGAGCTGGTTAATAAAATTCCTCTTGTTGGCAAAAATAGAGGAATTTTCATTTTAAAATAATAACATTTAAGAAAGCATTTATATTCACTCACAGTGAATGAGTAGGAGAGTGTTTTTGCTGTATTTAAGTTTTCATATAAACACAGAATGAACATTATCAGTCACCGTATTCTTATGTACACACCAAAAAAAGACTGTTGAATGAAATAAGGCAAAATCTGATGCATAAGGAATGTTATTTAATCTTCACAATCTGTTTGCCACCCATCAAGATATAATCATATAAATGCATTAAACTGAGAAAAGTTGGTTTTTACAGCTTACACTTTAAGCCAATGTTGTAAGTCGGGGTTTCTCAACCTTGGCACCGTTGTATTTTGAAACAGATATTTCTTTGTTTGGTGGGGAGGCACTGTCCTTTTAATTATAGGATGTTTAATAGCCTAAACATCCTGGCCTCTGCCACTAGCTGCTAGTATCAAACCCTACCCCATCTGTGATGACCCTCAGAAATATCCCAGACATTGCCAAATGTCCTCTGAGTTGGCGGAAAGAGAGGGAGAAGGTCATTGGTCCCAGTTAAGAACCATTGCCATAACTTAAGAAATATGACTACATGATGTTATTATGTAATATTATGCCTTATATCTGGTTACTTTTAGGTTAGATTTTTACTTATTTTATTTTAATTTTTTTAAAAAATTTATTTATTTATTTATTTGAGAGAAAGAGAGACAGAGCATGAGCAGGGGGAGGGGCATAGAGAGAGGGAAACGCAGACTCCTTACTGAGTGGGAAGCCTGCCATGGGGCTAGATCCCAGGACCCTGAGATCATGACCTGAGCCAAAGTCACATGCCTAACTGAGCCACCCAGGAGCTTCTAGATTAGATTTTTAAATTATTATCTGAAATCACAATAGTTTCTTATATATCACCATATCAATCAGATATGCAAATTATTAACTGCCAGAGTTAGGGATAAATATATCCATAATAGATACCATAAATTATGGAGTATTTTAATAATCTTGTCAATGAACATCTAACAAGTATTACTTCACTCTATCTTACAGGTTTGTATAGAGCATAGCTTGCTTATTTAATTGTAAATAAAATTAAAGTAATAGATTACTTATATAATTACTGATCACTCATTATTGCTTGTAAATATTTAATAAGTAGAAATATGTGTTATATATTTCATGACTTGTCACTTGGTTAAGTGAGGATGCTGTTCTCTAATTACATTTCACCATGCTACATCCGCAAATTTAATAAAAAGGAAAAAATTGTATTTTCTCTGCTGTGTTCGTTTTAAATTTGGGTATTAGTATTTTCACCTGAGTTCTATTTTAATATCTGGATTGTTAATAATTTAAATAATATTGCGGGGTGCCTGAGTGGCTCAATAGGTTAGGCATCTGCCTTCAGCTCAGGTCATGATCTCGGAGTCCTGGGATCGAACCCTACATTGGGCTCTCTGCTCGGCAGAAAGTCTACTTCCCCCTTTCTCCCTCTGCCTGCCTTTCTGCCTCCTTGTAATCTCTGTCAAATAAATAAATAAATAAATAAATAAATAAATAAATCTATCTTTTTTGCTTCTGGATATACCATACTAGATTATGAAGCAAGCCCACAGTGAAGAAACTAGTGTATACTTTGGCAAATAATATGTAAAGAATTATAGTAAGAAAAAAAAAGTTACCATATGAGTAACATGTACTAAGATGTGATTCAGAATAAATGAACAATTCACAATGGAATAAAATTATAATTTGTTATCAAATTCATATTCTTATTTTTTTCCATGTCATGTTTTATCCCCCTCAAATTGAACACAACTGCTTCTTTTCCATTATTTACCTCTAAGACCTTCAGTTTTACCTACTTGCTTTCTCTCTTTATGCCAATCCATTGCATGGGGACTGAAGTGGTTACACTTAAGTTGGTTATATCACGGTCTTTAGTAGAAACTCTTCAGTGGATCCCAGTTATCTACTATACTGACTTTCAAACTTGATCATTTAAGATGGCTAGTGCTCTTAGTAGAATGCTAGGTCATATTGGTACGTTATATATTTTTTAAAAGCTTAAACACAGATCATCGTATATGAGATTTTTTTTATATGGTTATTAAAAGCAAAAAAAAGTTAAAATATAAAAATTAAAATTAACATAATCTCATTCATTTGTACCTTGTAGAGAATTGATAAAATACCTATATTATTCTAAGTGATAAGGCACATTAGTCGTTTTCTGCAGAAACACAGAATCACTAACTTTTAAGATGAAGCAAAAAAAGGAAGATGATGCCCTAGCCTTAGCTTTTCATACATAATTCATCTTAGTCTTCTCTGTAAATGTATAATATCCTCAAGTAAAATATCTGAAATTCCTAGGAAATTTCCTTTTGGCTTTCCATGCTTTGCTCTTGATTTCCCTGAAACCATAACTTTATAAGCTGTTTCATTTCAACATGTTAACTCTTAATGCTCATTCATGATGCAAGTTAGACCTGCTCCCTCTACCTATTAGAGGACTGTCTCTTCTGTGCTCTAGTGTGACAGTTTTTTATTAGCTTCCTTAGAATATTGCTCACAGTCTTTAATATGGCATAACTAAATGTTTTCATGTACCATCCAGATTGTAAACTTATTAGTACAGAAAGCATATCTGTTCATATTTTCAGCCTTTTCTTACTACCTTTCACATTAGTAATTTTAATAACATGTTGTTTGTTGATTGAAGAAACAACCTTACTTAATAATTGGATGATCTTCTTTTTTGAGCTAATAATCAAAACATATTTTATGATGTATAGTTTTCTAATATGTGAATTTGTTGACATAAGAGTATCTGCAACGATTTTAAATATGTGTTATTAAAAAATCACCTTCATTAAAAAAATAATATTATAGGAAATCATAGCCATCTTAGAAAACCGTATATATATCATCCTGATAACTGTGGGAAGTTGATACCTCTTTTTTTTTTTTATTTTGTCAATTCTCATGTGTTAAAAAATTTTATTTCATTTAATCTAAAACTTTTACTTTTCTCCATCTCAGATAAAGACAAATACATATTTATCAAGAAGTTATTGTTATACTATTGGGGTGCCTGGGTGGCTCAGTGGGTTAAAGCCTCTGCCTTGGGCTCCGGTCATGATCTCAGGGTCCTGGGATCAAGCCCCGCATCAGGCTCTCTGCTCAGTGGGGAGCCTGCTTCCCTCTCTCTCTCTGCCTGTGATCTTGTGATCTTGTGATCTGTCTGTCAAATAAATAAATAAAATCTTTTTTAAAAAAAGAAGTTATTATTATACTATTAATGCTCAACTGTTATAGGAGTGAACCTTCTCATTAATGAATTGAAATGTTAAGGAGAAGTATCCAAAGCAAGGGAATAAAAAAATGGATGCCTGTGTGTCCTTCTAATGCCATTCCAGAACATTATCTAACAAGACCACTCAAAGATTTTTTTCCCCTGGGGTAACTTAGTTTAGTTTGACTTGCTACTTACTATTGATTAGTGGTGACATGCTATGCATTTGTAGGTTTTTGTCCAGTCAGAATTCAAATGATTTCTGTTTGGAATTAAAAATAACAGTAATTGTTGCTATATTTCTCTAAAGTTATTAACTGCTCTCTTCAAAAAAAAAAAGAAAGAGAAAGAAAAAAGATTTATTTATTTAATAGAGAGAGAGGGAGAGAGAGAACCTATGGTTGGGCTAGGGGTGAGGGGCAAGGGAGAGTCTTCCCAAGCCGACTTCCCACTGTGTGCAGAGTTCCATGTAGGGCTCCATCCCATGACCCATAAGATCATGACCTGGACCGAAACTAAGAGTTGAAAGGTCAAACAGCTGAGCCACCCAGACACCGCTATTAATTGCTTCTTAATCTAATTTAGTGATCATCTTCCAACATTCTTAAAACAATGTACTCTTCAAATGGCCTTTGACCAAATTTTGTCATTCTCTAGTCTCAATTTTGAAAATTATACTTTTACAATAGTTATCTTTGTCATAAAATTCTAAGAATGTTTCAAAGACACTCATACCCCTAATTACACTGGCCTGAAAATCAGGTGATGCTAGATTAATCTTGGTTGTAAATGATATTCTTGGGGAAAGCACTAAAAGACCATTTTCAAAAGGGTGTTTGGTTCCTGAGAGGAATGTGGGTCAATTAATATTGATTTGGATACGGAGACAGAAAGGATGGGATGTGAAAGGAAGTGAGAAGAGTAGAGAATGGGGTTTATTTTATATTTTTCCGGGATACATTTTGATACAATTAACTTTAAAAAAGCAACAAAGAAATCACTGGCATTTATGTGGTTTTAATTTTTTCTTGTACTTCTAGGTGACATTTCAGAAAAAAAACAATCAGGATTCAAGATACATAAACACTCTCTTACACATCTCCTGTGGGGAAAAAATTACTTGTAAGTGTGAGAGAAGATATTCATCTTAGAACATTTATCTATTTACAGCTGTCACTTTTGGGAGTATGTCACTTAAATAAGAGACAATATTTACGTACTCAGTTTAAGGCTTTAAGGACATATTTTTGCCTCATACTTGTGAAAGGAATGCTCTCTCTCCAGTGGTATTGAATGCAGACAAAGTTAAGCATTCTAATATGCAACAATTTAGGACTGTTGTGAGAGCAAACTGGTGGGGAATTAAAAAAAAAAAAAAAGATCAAGAACCAAAAGATATCTAGTTGAAAACGTCTCCCTTGTGCAACAGCGTGTGGATAATTTAGAGATCTTCCAATGGCTTAATAAAGCCTTAAATAAATCACCTATAAGGTTAAAATTCAAACTTTACACCTTATAATTTGAGACTCACTAATGAATAAAAGAAGCACTTTATGCTGATTTTTGTTGGCAATATTTGTTAAATGACCTATGTTGAACTAGTTAATTCAGGTTCTGGATGGGGTATGAATATGGGGAAGTTGATATTAGAAATTTTAAAAAAATCACGTTCCATATGTGCAGGCCACATTCAACTGGTTTCCCTAGGCCGGGTCCCTGAGTAAATTAGGGCTTCTGAACCTTGAAACACAGTCATGGTGCATGGTGATAGCTCTGGAGTCTTTGACTTAGAGTCCCCTTGTGCCTCTTAATGGCTCAGAGCAATGCTGAAATGCTTCAGGCCCTCTTTCTTCTGTGGTTAGGCTTCCCCTGGCAGACTGCTGATACAAGCAGTATAGGGAGTGAACCAAAATGCCTTGTGTTGCGCAGACACTGATAGAACTGCCCTTCTGTTCTCACAGAACCTGTTTAGGGCAATGTTAATTCCAGTGAAAAGTGTTTTCCACTTTGAACAAGGAGCAGGAAACTCTTAGAGCTATACAATTTAGGCACAATTAGTGGTGGCCAGGATGGAATTACATGAGGTCCATTAACATGGTGCCAAATATTCAGGACTTTTGAAGATATCCAAAACTATGTATGAATAATCTACTTGATGTCATACTTAAAGGAGTACTAAAAAAAAAAAAAAACCACAAAAAAACAAAAAAACCCTAAGGTCTTAGATGTGTTTATGTTGTTGATATGCAGAGTCTGTTGAATCAGATATGCTGCGAATGGTGATTTTCTTTTTTTTTTTTTTTATTATTTATTTGACAGACAAAGATCACAAGTAGGCAGAGAGGCAGGCAGAGAGAGAGGGGGAAGCAGGCTCCCTGCTGAGCAGAGAGCCCGATGCGGGGCTCAATCCCAGGACCCTGGGATCCTGACCTGAGCCTAAGGCAGAGGCTTTAACCCACTGAGCCACCCAGGTGCCCCTGAATGCTGATTTTCTAAGCAAAGACGAATCACACTGATTTCTGAAACCCAATGTGGCTATTATCAAGGTCTGGGAGCTACTAGAGTTAAAAATGGTCTATTGTCATCTAGATCTAGATAACATAAACCTCATCCCTCATTATTTCTACCATAATATATACAGAAAATAAAATTATCATAGACTTAAATCCTCATTTCCCAACCTTTTCTAACAAAACCATTGTTAACTTGTATTACAATATAGTTGGGCATGAGATGGACAAATTCATGTGACGAGCTCTTCTACTCATGGGAAAAAGGACATTGAGAAGCAGACAAGCAGGACACTGAAGAGCCTTGATGATCAGAGCCAGACATCCTATTTTAGAATCCTAGGTCACTGCTTACTAGTGTGTCATTTTCCACAAGTCCCTGAAACTCGGCTTCATTTCTGTCACCCGTGAAGTGGCAATAATAATGGTACACACACCTTAGGTTTATTGTGAGAATGAGTTAATGTATGTATGCAAAGTATTTAGAACATTGTGTAGCACAGAGCATGCCCTTTATGAATATTTGATAGCATTATTATTGCCATTATGCACACCGGGACCCTGTGTTTCAACATAAATAGGCCTTCTCTCTCTGTTTCTCTTTCCTTCTCTGTTTCTCTCCCACTCTCTTTCTTTTTTGGCAGACACTGAAAATTTCCCTCTAGTGCCCAGCTGGCCAGCCTGCCTGCCTGCCTGCCTGCCTGCCTTCCTTCCAGTAATAGAACTTCTCCCCTGCCTAATCAAGCTTGAACAGGAACATGTTGGTGACTAATTTTTTTAAAACTCCCTTGCCTGAAACTTTCTGTAAAGTTTCCCCTCTTCTCAGTACTTCCCCACTTTCCTGGGACTAGAATACAGACAAAGTACTGGTGACCTAGCTTCAACCATGCAAATAAAAGTAACACTAGTGGCCAGAAGAGAATTTATATAGAAGGAACCTGATTCCCTAGATGACTTTGTGAATCTGAGCCATCTACTGACCTTTGATCACCTATCTATATTTTGCCAGTGACTAAAAAAAAGAAAAAAAAAAAAAGACTTTTATCTTATTGAACAACTATATTTTGGATCTTTTTTTCATAGCAACTAGCCTATATACTCTGAGCAACTCATCTCTCTCTGTCTCCATTTTCCCAATAGTAGATTAAACATAACCACTTTATGTGTAGGGTTGTTATAAAAAGAGAATGCTTAAAGAAAATGTTTAACATGGAAACCGGCATATTATGTTACCATTCTTTTCTGAATGTAGAATCACTCATCTTATCATTACATTATTTATTTGACTATTTATGTATATAAAATATTTTTCATATTTGTTTCTTTTCTGTAGGCTTTTTAGTTTTCCAAATTGCATCTCCAAAAACAGGGTAAATAAAATTGTCAGCTACATCATAGGTAATGTGGTGTTGTATGTATTTGAAAGATCACTTAGTCCAATTCTCATAAATGGTTTTTGAAAAAAATTTGCTTGATCAAAACAGCTTAGAATATTTATAAATACTTTGCCCCACCCCATCCTTTTGAAATTTTCAGTTCTCATAACATATTAAGAGATGGAAAATTCCTACAGAAAGAAATCTGCTTTACAATTTGATGCATTGTGTGAAAAACATAATGTTTGACCTATGAACATATTTCCTTTTTGTAATGCAAATTAATATCACACAGAAGAGTATTATTAAGAACACAGTTTAAGAAACGATTATCTAGCCTGATGCACATTTGGAAATGTGTAAAAACATTTCATTTTTCTCCTTGTCAAAATTAATGGGTAGAGGCAAGGACATATAATGGGTGAGAGTCAGGGATCCACATTCCCCCATGACAACATTTTGTCCACTGAGAAACACTACTTTCTACTCTGCTTCTTTTAGGGACTGGTGGACAGTTGAAAGGGATGTTATTGATGAAGGGCATGTATTGCACCTTGAAACTAAACCCAGATCAGACTCCTTATCTTGCACTTTATTTAGGGTAAGATATTCTGATTTAGATGTCATGATGTTAATTAACCATTAACCAATTCAAAGATTCCTCATGATATTATGCATTTGCATTTTACAAGGTTCTGATAACCCTCCCCATCAGGATTTTTCTTAGTATTTATTTTCAGATATAATATTAACTATGCCAGAGACATTTCAAGGCAAATGATTTGGAATGTTTAGACATCTATATTTTCTTTGTTTTTAACTGTAGCTAACTTAGTTTGAATGCCTCAGTTTATCTAAGTGCTACGAGACTGAAAGTATATAGTGCACTGTAAACATAAATTTTTGAGTTTCAGGATTGAGGGTCAGAAAGTCTATGAGGACTGAGTGTTCACTATTCAGGGAGATGTTGAAGATCTCATAGTACTGACAGGCTATAAATATATGGTAAGGTCCTGGAACCTCTGAGCATGGGGCAGGAGTGACAAACAGAAAATTGTCACTTACTGTTCTTAGCTGGAATGCTTTCCTTTAGTATTTTCTGGGATTATTCTACTCTCATCATTCAGGTTTCAGCTAAATGCTATGTTGGAAAGATATTCTGTGAACAGTCCCATCATCCCCATTCACTTTCTGTTTCAGGATTCTATTTTATTTCTTTCTCATAGCGCATAACTCGATCTATAACATACCTAATTAAAGTATTGCCTAAATGTGTGTTTTTTGTCATTACCTTCTATAATGTGATAAAATAGCTTCGTTAAAGCTATTTTATTCATAGTCTTTTCCACGGAACTGAACAATCTCTCAATACATTTTTTTTTGAGTGAATGAACATCTCACATGAGTTTACTTACAACATTAGTAAATATGATAAATTTTCTTATAATGTTAGAACTTATAAAATCCTGGTGAAACCACCTCTTGCTATTTTGTCTTTGTTCAGGGGCTTTGCTTTTCTTCAATATCTTGAGATATTGAAGGAATGCTATGTAAATACCCTAATATCTATGATTCTAAGTTTCTATATCCTGACTCTTTGTTGTAATGTTCCTTAGTATAAGATTTATTTATTTCTTTTGGAAAGAGAGAAAAAGAGAGGGAGAGAAAGAGAGAGAGTGAGAGCACAGCGGGGAGGGGTAGAGGGAGAGGAAGAGAGTGAATCCCAAGCAAACTCCCCACTGAGTGTGGAGCCTGACAGCAAAGTCCAATCCCACAACCCTGAGATCATGACTTGAGCTGAAATGAAGAACAACTGAGCCACTCAGGTACCCCTATTCTAGAAGTACTGGGATAGGAGGGGATTAGGGTAAAGAGAAGGAAGAATATACTCATTGTAGTTGTAACAATTTTCATCAACCTGTAGTACTGTCAAATAATGAAAAATTTACCCTAATAGTCCTAATTTTGCAAATAAAATGAAAATTTGTGTGCACATTTTAGTTTTTTTTTTTTTTAAGATTTTATTTATTTATTTGACAGAGAGAGAGAGATCACAAGTAGGCAGAGAGGCAGGCAGAGAGAGAGGAGGAAGCAGGCTCCCTGGTGAGCAGAGAGACCGATGCGGCCTCGATCCCAGGACCCTGGGACCATGACCTGAGCTGAAGGCAGAGGCCTTAACCCACTGAGCCACCCAGGCGCCCTGCACATTTTAGTCTTCATAAATGGAACAAAATACTTTAAATACTTGCATCTAAATTTCCCTTCTATGATGTGATTACAGAAACTGATATTAACTTCATATATAAGTAGTTCTATAAAGACTAAGATTGCAAATAATAGATTTATAATAATTCCTCAGATAGCAATGACTTTGCTATGACTCAATGGCAAAATGAAATGGCTTGTCTGATGAAGCATCATAGATTCTTCCCCTTCTATAATGTTATATATGCCTGCAAGCTTGGTTCACCCCAACACCATCCTCTTTATAACATAAAACCAACTGACAAGGTAAAGGAATGATGCCCCCATAAAATGTCCTGAAACTAAGCTTACCATTATTAATAGCAAATGATTCCTTTTGAAATAAAAGAGGATGTCAGGCTATTATTAGTTATCCTTAAGTCTTTTCAGTTCTCTTCTAGAAAGATGGTTTTCTAGGACAGGTTATTAATTAAAGGGCTTGGGTTTTTCCCCTTTCATAAAACACATCAGAGAAAATTTTGATGAGCTCTACTCTCTAAAATTATGAATTACTGACACTTTTACACTGCTATCATTTATAAATCATAATTCCAGGTAATAAGGCAATATCATAATTTTAAGCAAGGATTAAAGATTAGTAATGAGACCTATAAAGTAACTAACATTAATGGAGACGGTTCTTTTGACCTAGGGCCTAAAGCCTCAAAATGCTAATCAGTTTTCTCTTGAGTTGTATGAATAAAAATATTTTATTATAGAAAGTGGAATGTTGGAGATGTTTCTCTTATTACATAAGTTAACTCCCTCATGATGTCCTATTTTGCCCTAAAATAACAATCCTCAAAGGAATATTACTTTTGTAATGTTGACAGTTACATACCACTCAGCTTTGATCTATCACCTTTGCACTCTTATTAAGTTTTGCTTTTACTGTCTGCACACTGACCATTTTCCCACCTCGGCTAAGTTGATGGCATTCAAGTTGGTGTTGCATTATCTGCTAAACAACAACTCAATTACTTATTAGGTAGAAAAACTCAGGCTTTCATCGAGTCTAGAAAAAAGCTGTGTTTGGGTAGGTCGGAGAAAAAAATAAAACGTAACTAAACCACTCATTTTCCTATTCTAAGAGGTCTGGCTTTCTTATCCAAAATCACAAACTTGCTTTTTGCTGTCCTTAAATATCTGTCATTAAGGTGGGAAATAAATACTTACAGTTCTACTTGTAATTCTTTCATTTGCAGAGCTCAATGACAGATGGAAAAAATTTACATAGAAAATGAAACTTTAACTATGATTAAGAGAATCAAGACAGGGAATTTGCCATATCTACCTTCTCTTATTATGGCCATTTATTCTTGTGTCCTCTTTCTTCATAATCTGTCATCATGTTGGATGGATACCTCTAAATGACACACATGAACTATTATAAAACTGAGAGCATTAGAATAAAATCCTATTCCACAAAATGAAGCTATTAGAGGATGCTGGAAAATAGCATTCCACTAAATATGAGTGTGTAATATATTATAGACTAGTTTATAAAACTGCAATGTGTATACTAAGCATAAGTGTCTATAAATTTCTTTAGTTCAGAAGACTGAAATATTAAAAATACTTTTTATTAAGCAATATATTCCTTATTCTCATATATCTATTAATAAGTCATTTGATCTTCTAAGTTGGCTATGTTAAACATTGGAATAAAATATAGCAGAGTAGAAATGGGAGAATTTAATTATTTCAATGGTTTATTAAATGGTTAATAATAGCTAAATAGTTTTCTAAATCAATGAGGTTTGAGGAGGGTCTGAATAGAATCATAATAAAAAATTTAAACAGCATGAAAAGTCTCTTCTGTTGTAAGTTAGATCTTAATACAAAATTTATGACAGAGGTCAGTAGTGGAGGAATTGAGCTTTGTCCAGTAATCCTATGCTTTGCTGCTTAGAAAGTAAGGGCACCATGTGAGGTAAAGTGTTTTTAAGGAGAGAGACCACATTTGTTTCAAATGTAGGGAACATAGTTACTGAAGTTTTTAAAAGAAAAACACAGTAACTTACTCATTTATTTAAAAAAAAAAAAATCCATGGGGCGCCTGGGTGACTCAGTAGTTAAAGCCTCTGTCTTCGGCTCAGGTCATGATCTCAGGGTCCTGGGATCGAGTTCCGCATCAGGCTCTCTGCTCAGCAGGGAGCCTGCCTCCTCCTCCTGTCTCTCTCTGCCTGCCTCTCTGCCTACTTGTGATCTGTCTGTCAAATAAATAAAAAAAAAATCTTTAAAATAAAAAATCCAAAGGAAAAATGCAACTTAAAAATTACTTTAAAAGAAAGTTACATTCTCATAATTTAATATTTCCATTAAATAATTTCACTGAGAAATGTATGTGTATATGTATCCATATACATATGTATGTGCATATATATACATATACATATGTCAAAGTGTTCATTTTATACAAATAGATTTCCAAAGGTTTAATTCCTTCAATAACTTTAATTTTTATGTAGTCTTTTGATCATAGAGGCATCTAGTTATTGCCATGCGAGGTTGAATTCTGTGGTTCTACCTCATTGCTTTGTGGTTAGTTTGGTCATTTTCCCCGAGTACTCACTTTCTTACTCTCAAGTGTTACCTTTGCACCTGAGGCAATCAGTCACTTACTGTTTCCCAGTGATGAATAGTTAGTTTTATAAAGCAGGATGATATCTCAAACATTTTATTTTTATAGAGACAAATACACTTGAAAGATCTCCAAATTAACTAATGAATCAGTCAACAAATATGCACCTAGTACTAGTTTTATGTCTGGCAGTCTGCTAAGCAAAACAAGATGAAGGTAAGAACTGAAGAAAAGGAAAGAGATTCACTTGTTTTGCTTATGTATTTTATATGCTATACGGTATCTGCCTTACAGCTTACAACAAATACCCATATAGCACACAATGTGTTGCGGGTACTGTACTAGTTACAAGGGATAAAGTAATGAATATAAAAGCTTCCCTATATTTTAGAATACATATTCAGCAACTGAAACTAACATTAATTAGTAGCAGTAGTAAATATAATTATTACTGTAATGGGACTACAAACAGGGTTCTATGAAAATGTTCTGTGGAGACACAACCTATTCTGAGAGTGAATGAGATACAAAAAAGCTGATTTGAAAAAATAAAAGAGGGTGTACTTCTTGGGATTGGGTGGGGGAAGGGAGAGGGAAGAAGATAGTGCGTTAGAAAAAGCAAACCAGTTTTGTTTTGTTTTTTAACTGATTATTTTACAAATTATTTGTTCACTTTCTACTATGTCCTAGTCACTGTTCTGGGTACTGCGGATACAGCAGTGAAGGGGAGAAGAATCCATGTCCTCATGGTAGTTTATACTCTAGTGGTCAGATGTACAAAAAATAACTATGTACATCCAGAATGAGAGATCATGATAAGTGTTATAGAGAAAAAAATCAGAGGAAGGACTTCCCGGAGTACTGGGAGAGATTCTCATTCTGAAGAACATCACTAAGGAACGATACAGTCAGTGTTAAATTGCCATTTGAGTGACCAGAGAGAAGTGAGTCTAAGTGATGGGTCCCTCCCAGGGGAAGAGAATTTTAGACAAAAAGTACAGCAGTGTGCTCTCTCTCTTTTAGATAGAACAAGCTGGAGTATAAGAGGACCAAAAAAAAAAAAAAAAAAAAAAAGTCATGCCAGGGCCCCTGAACTAGTGGAAAAAGAGAAGGAAATGAGATTAGAAAGATAAGTGGAGGTCAGGCTGTTCACAGCCTTGGAAGCCATTTTGAGGACTTTGGTTTTTACCAAAGTAAAAAACCAAAGAGAACAGAGAGACTTTGTTCTGAGCAGAGTAGAATCCTATGTGACTTATGTGTTAACAGTTTTAGTCTAACGACTCTGTCAGGGAAAGGCTATGGTGGGAGGGAAAGGGCAAGGGCAAGGAGATCACTGAAGAGATTATTACAGCAATTCAGGGAAAGGATGACTATGGCTTTTATCAGAGTGGTAGTGTGTGATGGTAGACTTGTCCAGATGAATGTAAAAATTTGAAGCCAAGAGAGAGTCTGAGTCTTGTGAAAATCTGGAAAAAAAAAAAAAAAGGCTTAAATAATTGGTTTTTATGCAGCAAGAGAAAAGCTGGTAAGAGAAAAGACCAGAGGGCTGGAGAAAGGGGCACAGCCTACTTCATGGAGAGTCTTGTAAGATATGCTAAAGATTTTATTCTGAGTGCCCTGGGAATCCACTGAAATATTTAAAACAAAAAAATTAATAACTTAGTCTCTTAAAGGCATTTATTAGCTCACAGCTTCTATTGGAGGAGTCCAGGCACTATGTAACTGGTTCTTCTGACTGGGGTCCTACAGGACTGAATTCAGAATGTTGGCCAGGCTAGGATTCCTTCTGGAGCTAGGGAGCTTCTAAGCTCATTTAGGTGTTTGGCTGAATTGAGTTCCTCACAGTTGTAAGAATGAGGTCATCAACTCTGAGAGGCTGTCCCTCTCCACTGGACTTCACACCATAGCTATTTGCTGCTTCTTGGCCAGAAGGAGAGTAGTATTCTTTTTTTTTTTTTTTTAAGCATTTATTTATTTATTTCTTTAAAAAAGAGAGAGAGAGCATGAGCAGTGGGGAGGAACAGAGGGCAGAGGGAGAAAGAGACTCCCTGCTGAGCAGGGAACCAGACATGGGGTTCAATCCCAGGACCCCAGGATCATGACCTAAGCTGAAGGCAGACGCTTAACTGACTGAGCCACCCAGGTGTATTCATTTAAATGGCATCTGCTTAGGTCAGGCTCTCCAGGATAATATCACTCCTCTTAACCTCTGATAAACTGATTAAGGACATTAGTTAAGCCTGCAAAATCCTTTAATCTTTGTCATATAATATAACATAATCATGGAGCAATATCCCATTACTTTTAGCATGTTCAAAATAAAGTTATAGGTATCATACTCAAGAAAAGGAATAAAACAAGGTATACACATCAGATTGTGGGAATCTTGGGAGCCATTTTAAAACTATGCCTACTGGGTGGATGGATAGATAGATCAACTTGCTCGATCAATCTATAGTTTGTATATTTAGAAGAACACTGTGGCCTTTCTGGTCTCAGTATCTTATCTGGAGTAGATTAGAGGGGAACAAAGGTAAAATAAAACAACCTAATCAGCAGTGTGCCTATTGAGACCGTCTGCGTTGGAAATTCGAATCTATTTAGAAGACCACTGATAGACTTAGAAGACTTGGAGTGTAAAGAAAGGAAGGAGAATAAAAAAATGATCCCTAGACTTCTGACATGACAACTGTGTGAATACATGGTGTCATTATACAATCCAGAAAACACAGAGGAAATGTAAGCAAGGGGAATGGAATGGAAGCAAGGGGAGGAAATAACAAATTAATTTATATACATGTTGAATTCAAGGATTCTTCAGGATGTACAAATGGAAATGTCCTTTAGGCAGTTATGTATCTAAAGCAAAAACCGAGATACTAAGTGGATATAGGGAGTTAATACAGGTATCCAGGAATAACATGCAGCGTGAGAAAAGAGACTAAAGGGGCACCTGAGTGACTCAATCAGTTAAGCATCTGACTCTAGGTTTCAGCTTGGGTAAGGGTCTCACTGGTCGTGGGATCAAGCCCTGTTTCGGGCTCCATGTTCAGTGAGGAGTCTGCCTGAAGATTCTCTCTCCCTTTGCCCCTCCCCTAACTTGTGCACAGGCTCTCTCTCTCAAATCAATCCATCAATTAATCTTTAAAAAAGAAAGGAAAAGAAAAGAGAGACTAAGACAACATATATTTAACTGATGGCTGAAGAAAGAGAACTTGTCAAGTTGAGGGAAAAGCAGGCAGAGGAGTAGGAGGAAAACCAGGAGGGTTTATTCCCACTGGAGAAGGGAAAGCGGGGAGGCTAGTTTTCAGGAATGTGAAATTGATTAGCAGTGTTAAATGTCACTGAAAGTTAAGTGAATTTAGAAGTTGCTTGTTGAATTTAGTGACATGTAGAAGATGGATAGTTTCTTCCAGAATAAATGAGTAAAATAGTATGAAGAAAGTAAATCTTACCTCACTGAAGTATGAGGAGTAGGTGAGTGTTTGAGATCATAAATGTAGCTTCTTTTTTCAAGATACTCGACCATGAAGGATAACTGGAGGGGGTAACATGGCTAGGGCTAACCTCGGAAGACATTTTTCCCCCAAAGATGTAAGGTGCTTGAACAATTTATGATGGAGAAAAAAAGAGAAGGATTGAAGATACAGAGGAGAACAGAAATAATCAAAGAATGCAATCCTGAGAGGGTGAGAGGGGACTAGACCCACAGCGTAAGTAGAAGATTTGGATTTTGATAAAATAGGGACCCGTCTTCAAAGGAAAATAGCAAAGGCAAAATGATTAATTTAGATGCAGATAGATTTGCAGATTTTCTGCTGAGAAGCTGAGGTGGTTTCCTTCTAAAAGTTTCAGTTCCTCTTATCCCCTCAGGGAAGTAAGAGATGATGTACTATGCCAAGAATACTTATTTTTAGCTTTAACTAATTCTCTCTTACTACGTTTCATCATTCATTCAACTATTGCATTATTTCTATTTCACAGGCCAGGTGTTGTGATAAGTTCAGAGGATATAGCTGAAAAGAAGACCTAGCAGTCCTTTCAGGTTGCATATTTTGGTGGAGGTTAAATTGCAGCACAAAATTAGAAAAACATATAGACTATTCTAGTAGTGATAAAAGCTTGCCTTTATGGGAGGGGTATAACCTGGGTGGGATCAGGAAAGGAAAGAAGTAAGATTTGAGGAAGATATTGGTCAGAGATGAGTAGGTGACTATAAAGATATTATGGACTTAATGTTAGGGATTGTTTTCCCCCATATTCTTATGTTGAAATCCTAAACCCAATAATCTCAGGATAGGACTATATTTGGAGATGGTGGCCTTTAAAGAGATAATTAAATTAAAATGAGGCATTAGGGTGGACCTTAATTCAATATGACTAACATCCTTGTAGAAAGAGGAAGAGACTCCAGAGGTGTGCACACAACATAAGGGAAGGGGTGAGGGCACAGCAAGAACGAAAGTCCATCTGCAAGACAGGAGAGAGACCTCAGGAAAAGTCAAATCTGCTGACAGCTTGATCTTGGCCTTCTAACCTCTAGAACTATGAGGAAATAAATTTCTGTTGTTTGAGCCACCAGTGTGCAGTACTGTGTTAGGGCAGCCTGAGCAAACTAATAGGAAGGAGGAAGCTGAAACTTCAGTGTCACCTGGTGATCTCATTAAAATGCAGATTTCGATTCGGTAGGTCTTAGGTGAAACCTGAAGTTCCGTATTTCTAACAAGATTGCAGGTGATGTCAAAGTTGTTGCTTTGAGTATCACTTTCAGTAGCAAGAGTCTAGAGCTGCATGTCCAATAAAGTAAGCACTAACCGCATGCAGCTAATGAGCATCTTAATTATGGCCAAGTTGGAATGCAGATATGCTGGAAGTGTAAATGCACTCTGGATTTCAGGGACTTTGTATATAAACAGCAAAATATTTCACTTGCAATTTCTTTATTATTGATTACACGTTGAAAGGGTAACAATCTTGAATCTGTTGCATTAAGTATATTATTTAAATTAATTTCATCTGTTTCTTCTTATGTTCCTTTAATGAGCCTACTAGAAAAATTCTAATTACATAGGGGGCTCACATGGTATTTCTATTGGACAGTCTGATAACTGAAGAGAGAAACTTCATCTTTTTATTGCCTTTCTTATGGATCTTAGTTCTTCAGATTTTTGTAATGTGAGATAGATGTAATCTTGATTTTCTTTGGTTATGTGGTACCTACCCATGATGGAATATTATTCAGCCTTAAAAAAGGAAATCCAATGTGAATGAATCTGGAGGACATGATGTCAAGTGAAATTCAGCAGAAGGACAAACAGCACATGATATCGCTTATATGAGGAATCCGAAATAGTCAAATTTTTAGAAGCAGAGTGGAATGGTGCTTGCCAGGGGCTAGGGGAAGGGGGAAAGGGTGAAGTGTTAGTCAAAGGGTATACATTTCAGTTTTATAAGATGAATAAGACCCAGAGATCTACAGTACAGCATAGTGACTATGGTTAACAATACTAGATTGTATACTTAAAAATTTGCTAAGAGGGTAGATCTTAAGTATTTTACCACAGAATGATGATGATGATGATGATGATGATGATAAAAGATGGCAGGAGGAAACTTTTGGAGGGAATGGATACATTTATGGCATAGATTGTGGTGATGGTTTCACCAGTCTATACATATCTCCTAACTCATTAAGTTGTATACATTAAATATGTACAACTTTTGTTTGTCAATTATACCCCAATAAAGTGGTTTAAAAAGATAAAAACAATAAAAACATACACATAATTTGGTCTGTGTTGGAAAGTAATGTACCTTTCCTCCTGTCCAGTTTCTTCAATTCATTCAATGACCTGTGAAGCAGGCTATATAATCATTTTCTTTATACATCTCCAGTTTGTGCAGACCTTTCACTATGTCAAAGAAAGTGGCATATTAAATCATGCTATTTTTTTAAGCCCCCAATTTCTCTACCTTCTGTGTTAACATAGAACTTTTCTTGGGGCACCTGAGTGGCTCAGTCGGTTAAGCATCTGCCTTCAGCTCAGTCATGATCTCAGGGTCCTGAGATTGAGTCCCACATTGGGCTCCTTGCTCAGCAGGAAGCCTGCTTCTCCCACTGCCTGCCACCCACCATGCTTGTGCTTGCTCTCTCTCTCTCTCTGACAAATAAATAAATAAAATCTTTTAAAAAATATTTATCAAAAAATAAAGCTTTTCTTTGCTATTCCTCCCATTGAAAAATGGAATCTAATTCCCCTGGCCTTGAATGATGTTGGCCTTAGTAATTGCTTGACCAATAGAATAGAAGTAATTTTCTTGGATTTTTGAGACTAGGTCGTAAGAGATCTTGTAGCTTGCACTAGACACTCAAGACACACTTGGTGTTGGAGCCCTGAATTCCAATGTGAAGAGTGAACTCTCCAGCTGGACAGACCATATGGAGAGACCACACAAAGAAAAAGAGGATCCCAGCAAGGCCTCGCTTTCTAGCCATCACTTCTGATGAATGGAATCTTATATATGTGAGCCAAAATTCTCTGGACCCTTCAGACAAACCAGCCACAAGCTGAATACCACTGATGACCTGCAGTTGACAAACATGAAACCCAAAAATCAACCAGCCAAACCCTGCCTGAAATATTGATCTACATAATGTATAATTAAGTGATTGTCATTTAAAAAAAATTATTATTTTTTTAAAAGATTTTATTTATTTATTTGACAGAGAGAGAGAGAGAGAGAGAGAGAGAGATAGACCACAAGTAGGCAGAGAGATAGGCAGAGAGAGAGGAGGAAGCAGGCTCCCCACTGAGCAGAGAGCCCGATGTGGGACTAGATCCCAGGACCCTGAGATCATGACCTGAGCCGAAGGCAGAGGCTTAACCCACTGAGCCACCCAGGCGCCCCAAATGATTGTCATTTTAATCCACTGAATTTGGGAGGCTGATTATATAGTAATAACAATAGAACATCAATTTTCAAGGATACCATTTATTTTGCCAAGCTACTAAGTATTTCACTGGGCAGCATAATGAGTAAATAGAATTCAAGTAACCATAACACAGTATGTTTAAGAGGCTGCCATGATGAGTGTAACTTTAGTGAGAAGAAGAAATTTTTTATGATATTTTAAAATAAATTATGCAGTGTGATGTACTATCTCATTCCCTCCTTAATGTTCTGATGAAAGTTTCAGGGAAGATTTCTATAGCTTTCCAATGCTTTTGGAAGGAGGCACTTTTTTTTTTTTTTTTTTTAAAGTAAGGATAAAAATGAGACTACATTTAATACAAGAGGAAGAAGACAGTTTTATACGGGTTAGAGATAAAATCATGAACCAGGATCATAAATGATCAGAAACTCAGTACTCATGGAACAAAGAATTATAAAGTGATACCAGAACTTAGAGTCTGAGCCCCTTAGAACAACTGTTATATACATTTAATTGATTCGCCAACAGTTCTTAGCTTACTGTCATATATACAAATGTAAAATATAGATATTTATTATGTACATATATTTATATGTATGTATTACATATATACACATTTTCAGTTGCATTTTGTTATTTTTCCTTTAAAAAATTTTCTCTTTCTCTACTTATGCTCCTACTGAGACTTAAATTATGCCTTTAAGCAGAATAACAATTTTAAATTATATGAAAAATCCATTATCTTTTTTGTCTTTAGCTTAATCATTTCTCTGTCTTCTTCTAAATTTTTAATATCGCTTCTACTTTATTTTGCCTAGTTTATTTTGACCTACATTTTCCTTCTTATCATAAACACATAAAGCTAGTCACAGCATTTGAGCCAAGAGAATAGATTCCTCCCAGTATTCCACTGGTTAAAACCTTGCTTCCCTTGTTCCTCTCCCCTGTTCAGCTGTCATGACCCATCCTTCTTCTAACACACATTCATCTGCTGCCAGCTTATCTCCCAGAGCACCTTGACCCTCCTTATCTCACCTTACAAACCTCCCTTTCGGCTCTGTTTTCTCTCCTACCCCCATTTTGCTACATGTCTAATCATCAAGAAGGGCATAGATTTAAACTAATTTTTTTAAGGAATAAATAAATCATGCACACATGCAGCCTTAGAAAGATAGCTCTAGCCATAAGAATTATGTACAGAAACACACACACACGTACAATGTCTTTTTTTGGATTTTTCTTTTTTTTTGGATTTTTACAGTTTTTCTTTTTTTGGATTTTATTTCCTCTGGTTTTAAAACTTAGATAGTTTTTTCTTTTTTTTGGATTTTACAGTTTTTCTTTTTTTTGGATTTTATTTCCTCTGGTTTTAAAACTTAGATAACTGTTCATTTGGATGACCTCTGTTTTATGCTTTTTCACCCACCAAAATAGGAAACAGAGCGTTTCCAACCTAGTAGCTGTTCATTAGCCTACTTTGACTAATGGATAGATTGACAAAGATTTATGCTTTGAGGAAAAGGGGATCTTTGAGACTGTCTCCAAAAAAAAAAAAAAAAAAAAGTTTGCATAAATGTATTTATGAAATTTATGTTAGAAGATCATAATTTTGGAAGATAAAACTACACTACAATGTCATGTATTGCTAGGGCTGAATATCTCCTGGCAAGGGGGTTATCCCTACCTCTCTCAAATATACGTAAAATCCTCTAACAGAACACTATCTGGAGAGTCTACTTCCTGAGGCTACTTCTAGTGCCAATACTGTTTCAATCAAGATCCAGGCAGGTTCAAGATAGAAGAGATTACATGACATAGATGTAGTCAGGGTCAAGAGAACAGCAAAAATGACCTCACTTAGGGTTGAAGGAGCAAGGGGATAAAATTGTGTACCAAGGCCTCAGAGAGTTGTAGCAGTGAAAAGGGGCCCCCTCGTGGAAGTTGTAGTTCTTAGGGAATAAAAAAAAGTCCTGAAACAGGTATATTGAGATACTTGATTTTTTCCAGCTTTTCACCTCTCTTCAATTGAACTACAAGTTTCAAGTGATTTTACACTAACTATCTCTATTTAGAATATTTCATTTGTTTCAGTACATGACATAACTATATGAGAAGGGATTTAGATATATTTAATTTATATTTAGATATAACTGAAAGATATAGATTTTGATATAACTAATTATTATTTTATGTAATTCATAAAGAGCCCTATAAGAGAATTAGTAATTAAGGGAGATTCTTTTTCCTTTCCTGGAAAATAGTGATAAAAATTTAAAAGATATGCATTTGTGTAAAGCAGGATGGTGTTATAATTTTATCAAAACATTAGAAAAGAGGGCAGTGTAATATTCTAATTAGCATATCAAATGGAATTAATTTTCAAGTTAGCCCTACACTGAGTTCCAAAATCATTAACTGTTAGACAGGAATGCACATTCTTTTGCAAAGATGACTCTTTAAATTTCCTTTAAACAAAGGTCTTTAAAAATGATGATCAAGGGGCATCTGGTTAGATCTTGATCTTGACTCAGGTCTTGATCTCAGAGTTGTGAGTTTGAGCCCTGCATTGGGCTCTACACTGGGCATGAAGACTACTTAAAAAAAAGCAAACAGGGGTGCCTGGGTGGCTCAGTTGGTTAAGCATCTGCCTTTGGCTCAGGTCATGATCCCAGAGTCCTGGGATGGAGTCCCACATCAGGCTCACTGGTCAGCAGCAAGCCTGCTTCTACCTCTCTCTCTCTCCCTGCTGTGTTCCCTCTCTCGCTGTGTGTGTCTCTCTGTCAAATAAATAAATAAAATCTTAAAAAAACAAACAAAGAAACAACAATGATCAATATGATTGTCCCCATTACCTCTTTTCTCTTTTGGAACATAGTAGGTACACTGAAGGAGAAATAAGTATTTAGAACAGGCAAACCACAGGCTATAAATTGTCTTGACTTTCAAAATCCGTATGTTTCAATAATCTCACTTTTTTATATTAAGTTACCTCACCATTGTTTAAAAATGTGAGTGCCTATAAACATGTTTCCACTAAGTAAATACAAAATGGAAATTTCTTCTCTCAAACTGTGAAATAAATGTACAATATGTTCTAGAAAAATAGTACTGATACTGATAATGTCTAACTTGAATTTTAGTTCACCTAACTTAGTTAACTTAGTTAAGGTTAAAAAGGAAAAATAACTATTTTAGTTAACAGGCAGATTTAACAGGAAAAAATCTGTTAACTCATAAATAGTCAAGAGAATTTTACCCAATCTTAAAAGCTAATTTCTCGACTCATCCTTACCCTCAGCCTTTTTATAACACACACACACACACACACACACACACACATACACACACATCTTATTCAAACTAATTACTTGGGTAGTTGTCCAATATTTAATATGGAAGACAAGGATTATATTGGTCTTAATCAACAAGTTTTTTTTTTTTTTAAGATTTTTTATTTATTTATTTGACAGAGAAAGAGATCACAAGTAGGCAGAGAGATGGGCAGAGAGAGAGGGGAAGCAGGCTCCCAGACGAGCAGAGAGCCCAAGGTGGGACTCGATCCCAGAACCCTGAGATCATGACCTGAGCTGAAGGCAGAGGCCCAACCCACTGAGCCACCCAGGCATCCCAATCAACAAGTATTTTTTTTTTTTTTTTTATTTGACAGAGAGAGATCACAAGCGGGCAGAGAGGCAGGCAGAGAGAGAGGAAGGGAAGCAGGCTCTCTGCAGAGCAGAGAGCCCGATGCGGGGCTCGATCCCAGGACCCCAGGATCATGACCTGAGCCGAAGGCAGAGGATTAACCCACTGAGCCACCCAGGCGCCCCTCAACAAGTATTTTTGAATAGCCTTCATATACCAAGCACTGAGCTGGTCCTACAAAGGGGGTAAAAATCTATCAGTCTAGAAGTCAGTTTAATTATCATCAATGAAGTTGGCGTGTGTGTTTCCTATGACTCCTTATATATTAAAGTCTGCAGAACGGTCACTTTCTTATATGTGTATATTCTACTGGTAATCGATCCATGCTTTCAGAAGTTCATCTCTGTGTAAAGGTACTTCAGTCCTCATATTCTGGCACCCAATGTTTATCAGAGTCTGTAAAATAAGCCTCTTGACAAAAGCAGACTTTTCAGCTCAGTGTACTTTTTAAAAAGCTTTCTTATACCTACATCTTAACAGTCCTGAGAGCCATAGGAATAAAATCATTTTTGATTTCTCACTCCCTTCTTTGACTTTGTCATTCAGTCCATCACTATCTTGTCACTTTGCCCTTTGGGACATTGCTAAGACCCACTCATTATTCACACTGCCACTGTCTTTATCTAGAATTCATTTACCTTGTGCCAGGGCTACTGAGACAGCCTTCAAGGTAGAGACCTGTCTTCAACCTCTCTCCTATCCAATTTATTCAACCCTCAGCAACTGGAATTATTTCCCTCAAAGCAACATGACCTTCCTTCTCATTACCCTGACGTAGCTGCCAGCCATGTTTCTTCTCAAGTCTAATCTTCTGATCCTTGCCTTTAAGGTGCTTGACCTTTTAGTCTGCTATTACCTTATCTATTTCATTCTTGCTTATGCGGTCCGCTCTTCAGGACAGACCTACATACGTACTAACCCCTGGGCATCTACCCCAGTTAATGAGGCATTGGGGTGTTCTTCTTCCTTTGGAATTGGCTCCTGACTATTAACTTTATCTTCTCTTTCAGAATTCTACCCCAGGCTCAGTTTTCTTCATGTTGCTTTCTTCCAATAGGTTTGTGTAGTTTAATAATTTATTTGTTTTTCAAATTTTTACTTTATGTGTCTCTAAACAGCTGATTACTGAATTCCTTTGATATATACCAAAGACATATATCAATAAATGGGAGTGGGACCAGCAAGTGAGATCTAACCAGATTTGCAGGATTCTAAACAGCTCCCATGTTGCCCCACAGAATGATTTATAAGATCCGATCTATCTCTAAATTGGATCCATACCTGAAAAGGTTATGGACCACTTACTCTATAAGTTTTTTTCTTTTATCTGTTGTGGTCTTTAACTTTAGGATTCAATCTTAATATATTACCTATTAAGTATCCATGTATATTGATCAGGATGGCATCTGTTGAGCTCTTTCGTTTGAATATTAAGCTTTAGACACGAAGTTCATATTTTAGATATCATAACATCAAATAGTTTTTTTTTTTTTTCAAGAGCACTCTTCTGTCTAGTGGTTTTCAGGATGAAACATGTAAAAAATTATGCAGGGTTTCCCTGGCTTTCTTTTGCCTTCCTCTTTTTATATTCTGGGTTGGACTCAAATCCTTTAAAGCTGCCATGATTCAGGCCAGACTTTTACAAATTTGAGAGTCTCGCTTGGCATTCCATCACTCCCTCACCTCAGCCTCTGATTTTAGGTTTACAAAGCGGCCTAAAAATTAAACAAAAACTCATTTTCTTTGTAGTAGAAGGTGGTCACAGTCTTAAGCAAAGCTTGAAGTGTTCTTGAAGAATTGTATTTATACCTGGCTATGAGCAGCTGAGCAGGAGTGTTCTGAATAATCATGATGCTGATGATAAGAACAACAACTACAATTTATCACACACTTTCTGTACATGGCTGAACTCCCACTGAGAGTTTTACAGTGAAGGTTTCTGGCATTGCTTTGCACAGATTACAACATTTAATCCTTATAAAACTCCTAATGAGGCCATTTAACAGGCAAAGAAACTGGAGTGCCAAAAGGTTAAATAACTTAGAAAAGATCACACATTAAGTGATTGAACCAGGTTTAACTGACTCCAAACCCTAGGTTCCTAAATAATATACTAAAAAGCCAAAATATCCAACTTCTCTGGACATGATGATGTATGGGAAAATAGGAAGGAAAAATCTTAAGAGTTTATCTTTACTGGAAATTCTGAGCCCGTGGTAACATTATCTGAGTAGCACAGCAATAAATATTCAAAATTAGTCAGGGAATAATCATGCATTTGAGGAGGGAAATGCAGTAGAATGAAGGAAAACGAAACTAATGGTTTAAGTGATCATATTTTTCAGGAATGATGCTGGTCTTATACTGACATAAATATACACATACAGCCACCAAAATAAATAAAGTTTCTATCATACACTCAGAAAATCTGTGTTTCTTTCAGGAAAGTCGTCATGTATATTGCTTCCTTGAAACAATGGACATGATTTCTACCAGCTGTAGAGTACTTGGCCACATTCTGCAGGTATTTGAGTAATAATGACTAATGCTGGATAGATAATTCAGAAGAATGTGAGAATATTTTATGTGTGTATTTGTATGCACTGCCAACTATTCCTAATGGAATAATCTATGTTCTTATTTATTTGGATGGCTTATTTTAAATATTTTAATAAAATCACCTGATTAAATATCTCATAAGAATGATTAAGAAGGAGAGGTGAAGGAAACAGAGTAAAAATACCTAACCCATTATTACTTTTTATATCTTGTTATGAGAAATGAAACTAACCATTGAATTTAAGTAGTAATTGCTCTACTGTGCATAGATATATCATAATTAATTCATGTAGAGCACAGTTTCTGCATTATGTTTTATTTACTTCTGTCAAACTTTAAAAATGAACCAAAACCCTTAAGTGCAGAATCAATGATTCTGTTTTCTTACTGTAAAGCTTAGAGGTTATACAGGATAAAATTATTTGCAAGTGTGAAGTCAGTAGACACTTTTCATTCCATCTCTATGAGTACACTATTCACACATGGACATTTAAAAAATGTACATTCACTGGAAAAATATCTCACGTATCATATATCATAGTAATGGAACTTGAGTTAGTTTTACATCCATTAGTTGGGCACCATTTCTATTGCTTACCAGCTGAATAAAAGTTTTAAAATTTAATAAAAAGAAGTCTATGTAAAAAAAAAAAAAAGAAAAAAAGTCTATGTCCTAATTGATAACCTCCTTTTAAATTCCTGGTTAAAAGAAATCTATTATAATGAAACTATCTCTTTGTGTTTGTCTCTCTTTCTGTGTGTGTGTGTGTTTAAACAAGAAGTAGGCCCATATAAGACAGTCACAGAAATCATTTCTTAAAAGCAATGAAGTGATTAAAAAACTTACCTATAATTATGGGAGGAAGTCAAGGACACACAGGAGCCAAGTGAAAGAGCTCTCAAAGGCCAAAATTATAATAATTTGAACAAGAAAATAGAGTCATATCTTCTTCCTTTTAACTTCTTCACCTTGTATCTAGACCAAGTTCTAGGTAGACCAAGTTCAATTCCTTAAGCTTTTCTAAGCTAATGCCGTGTGGCAGATACTGTTCTGAGTTTTGCATTTACAAGTGAATACAATAAAGTTGCTACCTTTCAAGAATGTAGAAAATGTCATGAAATTATTTTAAAACTAGAAGTAGCCTCTTGGCTTGTTGTGACCCTGGAGTGCAAGATGGGTTGCCAGCATCTGCACTGTAGCCACAAGCCAAAAGTCGCCCATGGCTCGTTCTCTTGTTGCACCAGCTGAAATCTGTAGGGTCTGATCCAGCCACACCATCTCAATCTGTGCCACTAATGTAAGCATATGAAGGGTATAGGCTTCAAGTTGAACGAGTGATGTTTTTTGAATGAATTGTCTAAGATACATGCCTGACTAAAGAAACAATGCTAGATCTTTGTGTGTAAAATTTAAAATCTTCACTTAAGAACAAATTTAAGTAACATACACATTTTTAAAATAAAAAGTAAAATAAAATCATTATGGACCCCCAGTGCCATAAAATTATAATAATAATTTTTATACCAATGTCACTTTAATATATAAAAATACAAACCAAGGCATAAACTTTCCATATTTAGAACTACATGCAGCTATAAAATCAAAACAAATTTATGAATTAAAAAAAAATATGAGCAAACTGGTTTAACCACTCTGGAAAACAGTACGAAGTTTCTTCATAAAGTTAAAAATAGAAGCACCCTATGATCTAGCAATTGTTGGTATTCACCCAAAGAACACAAAAATACTAATTCAAAGGAATACATGCACCCAGATGTTTATTACAGCATTATCTACAATAGCAAAATTATGAAACAGCCCAGGTACCCATCGACTGATGAATGGGTAAAGAGGTTTTGTTATGCATACACACTGGTATATTACTCAGCCATAGATAAGAATGAAATCTTGCATTTGCAACAATGTGGACAGGGCTAGACAGTATTAAGCTAGGTGAAATAAGCCAGTCAGAAAAAGACAAATACCATTGATTTCATTCATTTGTGAAATTTGAGAAACAAATGAGTAAAGGGCAAGACAAAAGAGAAAGAGAGAGAGGCAAAGCAAAAAACAGACTCTTAACTATAGAGGACAAACTGATGGTTACCAGAGGGGAGGTGACTGGTAGGGGGGTGAAATAGATGATGGGGATTAAGGAGTGCACATATGATGTATGGAAGTGTTGAATCACTATATTGCACACCTGAAACTAATATTACACTGTACATTAACCAACTGGAATTTAAATTAAAAAAAAAAATCCACAAAACTCATTACATTTAAATTTACCATAATGACTATGTCACTGCTGTTTTGCAGAAGTTTAGTCACCACTCGCAACACAGTCATGTTGTGGATCCAAAGGCACAGTGTTTTTGGAATTTACACGTACCTATTATTGTATAACTTGAATCGGTTACAAGACTGCTTCTTTGTATTCGAATTATTATAATTTTAAAAATTCATCTGACATGCCAGGCTATCATTTAGGCTTCCCTTGACTTAAATGCATTATTTGTAAGTTAATTCTACTGACTATTCTTTGTCATCTTCCCACAATTAAAATAGCATGACTTGGTATCAGGATAAAGTTGGGAACAGAAATTGCATGGAAGCAATTACATGGTGGTCATATAGATTTTTTTTTCAAGATCATTATCAAAATGAAAAAAGATAAAGAAAGAAAAAAATAAAAAGGGATGTTCTAATGGGAATTACCAAACATGAGAATTGCCTTTAGGAAACTTGTCTCTTTTCAACTTTGAAGGTTATCACAATCCTCATATAATTAGGATTTTTTTTCATCTCTTTTTTTCACATTTAGTCAATAGAATGAGGGCAAGTTATACATTTCACTTCCACAGTACATATTTTAATAGACAATACAGTCTGAAATACTTAAATTTGTAACACTATTAATCTTCAGCTTAAAAGCACTAAATAACCCACAAAGAAATTCTTCTGTAATGACTACTATTCTGCTCAGATTTGCCTATTTGCAATGCAGACTGGTAGTCCTGCACTGCCTACAGAGGTTCTATTTTGTATGATGTAATTGAAAATACTTCTTCATGATTTCAGAATTGAGCACAGCATAATTTTCTTAACATTATTTAATGGCAATGCCATGAAAACCACTAGAGATAAGTAAGATTAAATATTTAATTTTAGAAGACACAAACTATATTTTACAAACACAAGTACCCAATGGTATGCAACATACTTGTACCTGTTAGACATTCTTTTAAAATTAAATTCATTTTAATAACATGTATTAGAGATAACTAAAGGAATTTTCAGATTATTTATGTGCTCTCTATCCTGACTCATGGAGTAGATTGATATTTTTCTGCTTATCATCAAACTGTATTATATTTATTGTGACTATTTCATTACTTCAAGAATTTTAAGACTCGTTACATTAATAAACTTGAGATTCTTTAAAATAAAAAATACCTGTTACAAGATCAAATATTAATCTATCATTTTCTGATTATATTCTTCCACTTTTTAGAACTGAGCATGACATTCAGAAACTTGGTTAGCTGAAAATCATAAAAAGGGCAAGGGGACATCTTAACTCCTCTTTCTGAGATTTTCTTCTCACTACTGACCTTTTCATGAAAGAACATGCAACACTTTCTAATTATGTATCCATTGCAAATGCTCTACCTCCATGATCAGTAATGGTTGTAAAAATCTAGGAAGTTCAGCATGCTTTTTATGGGAGAAAAAAAAAAAGCATCCTAACATTTTGTATTTCCTGCTTTAGTTGTGTGTGTGTTTGTGTCCATATAAATATACATATGTGGATGTATAATAAGTACACACTGAAAAAATATCTCATGTATCACAGTAATGGAGCTTGAGTTGGTTTTGGTTGGGCACCGTTTCCATTTCTTACCAGTTCAATAAACTAAGGAAATACATAATGTTAGGATGCTTTATATATACATATATAAATATTTATATTTATATCTATATTTATATTATATTCATATTTATATTTATATAAACACATTTATGTATATTTTTCTACTGGATTCTCAACTGTTATTGCTAAGGTGTGAAATCATATACAACTGGTTTATGTTTAATAATAGAAATAGTTCAACTTTCCTTTTAACGAGCTCTCCACAAAAAAAATTAGTTATAGAAAATAGAGATGGAGAAGAACTTTCACTGCAATAACCTTTTAATTTTTGAAAAATTTCAGTGTGAAATTTGATATTTTATTAACATCCAAATCCCATCTAGTGTTATCTTTGAATTATGACATGGCACTAAAAATAAGTTTCTCAGAATTTTTTTTCTGTAAGCATATCAAAAAACTGCCACATACTTAGGCATATATGAAGTCCCATAAATAAGGTAGCAGAATGGCACAAATGCATAAGCTCTCTGACATTTCTTTAGTTATGCTACAATCCCAGGTAATATAATTTTTCAACAACTCAGATATTGATGTTTCAAAAAATGTTGATGAAATGTTTAACTATACTATGAATCACATATTTGTTTTATTCATATTTTAATATTCTGTAAGTTTTATGCTTTTAAATTTAAAGTCCTTTTAAAATAATGATAACAGAAATATGGAAGAATACAGAAATTTCAACTGTAGAGCTTGATGAATTCTCTCAACTCAAAAACACTGGTGTAACCAGTACCTAGGTCAGGATACCAAACATTATCAGTACCCAGAAAAGCTCTCTCATGTGCCTTCCCAGCCCAAGAGGGATGACCATTTTAACTGATCTCACCATGTTTGTTTTCTAACTTTAAGGTATTCACACAAGAGGTACACATTTGAGTATGAATCTTTCCTTTTAGATTATATATGTGATTTTTTTCTTTTAAAGATTTTATTTATTTATTTGACAGAGAGAGAGATCACAAGTAGGCAGAGAGGCAGGCAGGGTGCGGGGGAGCAGGCTCCCTGCTGACCAGTGAGCCTGATGTGGGACTCCATCCCAGGACCCTGGGATCATGACCTGAGCTGAAGGCAGAGGCTTAACCATTGAGCCACCCAGGTGCCCCAATTATATATGTGAATTTCATTCATGTTGTCTGTAGAAATAATTTCCTCTTTCTTATTGTATATACTCTTTCACTTATGAATAAGCCATAATTTTATATCCATTCTACTGTTGATTAACACTGAAACAGGACTATTAAATAGTGTTGTCATGAAAATTCTTATATATAATTTTGTTTTTTGATTCACATCTCTATGCATTTTTCTAGGATATATGTCTAGGAATAAGAATTCTGTTTCATACAGAATGCAAAGATTCTGATTTGGTATTATCAAAAGACTTTTCCAAAGTGATTGCACTAATTTTTAGTCTTACAAATAGTATATGAGACTTTAAATTTCTCCACACCTCAGCAACACTTAGTATTGTTCATTTTAATTTTTGACAGTGGAAAGATAGTTTTAATATCTCATTGTTCTATGTTCTATTGTGTCTTATGACTAAACAGATTCAACATATTTTTATGTACTTATTATTAGAATGTCCTCTTTATTAAAGTACCTATCCAAATATTTTCTCATTTTTATTGAGTTTTGTAGAGTTGCCTGAAAATTTTCCTAAGTAATTAATTACATATTCTTAATATTTGTCCTTTGTCATACATATGCATTGCAAATATCTTCTTTGCTGAAACATCATCTCTTAATAGGTATTTTTGATGAACAGAAGACCTTTATTTCAATAAAGTTGAATTAATGAATAGGTTCCATTATGGTTAGTGCATTTTGTATTATTTTTAAGAAATATTTTCCTATGCTGAGAATATGAAGATATTCTGTTTTCTTCTAAAAGAATATTTTTACCATTTACATTTGATTCATCTAGGTTGACTTTTTTTTTTTTAAAGGATTTTGGGTTCAAGATCCTCCTTCCCCCACTTTTAAATATCCAAATGATTTAACAATACTTATTTAAACATTATACTTTTCATTCTGCACTGTAGTGGGCATATGTATGTGTGGCTGGTTTCTATAGTCTCCATTTGCTCATATGCCTGTTGTTTACTCTTGACCAATACTATATTCTCTTTACTACTATAGTTAACAGTGTATGTCTTCTGAGTTTGTTATGATTCTTTAAGACTGCCTTGTCAATTTTTCTCATATGTTACATAAATATTCAAATTAATTTGTCAGTTTCCACATATCTGAAGAGATTTTGATTGGGACTGTGGTTATTATTTGTGAAATTTGAGATAACTGGACATTTTTGCAATATTGTCTTCTAGTACATAGACATGGAGCATACTATTACTATTTGGATCTATTTTCATGTTGATATTGTGTGTAATTTACTAATCAGAAGTCTTGTGGTATATTTAAGTGTATTCCTATTTGATATTTTAGGATACTGTGTTAAATACTTGGTATTTTAGAATACTACTTTTAAAATACATTTAGTTTTCTTATATTTCATGCTGCCATGTAGAGTATAATTATTTTTTCTAACATTTTATTATAAAAAACATCAAATAAATGGCAGTTGGAAGAATTTTGTAGCGTACACATAAATGCTACCCTCAATATTTTGCCATACTTGCTATCCTCCATCACTTACATTATAACCATCTAGAATCTGTAGCTTAAAAAAAAATGGAAAATGCCAACAAATGAAAAGGAAACCTATACATACATAC
Source organism: Lontra canadensis (assembly GCF_010015895.1). NCBI lineage: Eukaryota > Metazoa > Chordata > Mammalia > Carnivora > Mustelidae > Lontra > Lontra canadensis. The sequence goes on along the minus strand of NW_022631047.1, from coordinate 5,042,179 downwards.
ATCATGGTGAACCTGTGAAATAGTAAACAAAACAATGGTGTTAAAATCATTATGAAAAAAAGAGATATTATTTTGAATTACTAATTGACTTAGTCAATAAAAATTCAATTAGTAATTGAATTTAGTCAATAAAAACTCCTCATCAGAAATGATAGAAGCCAAAATATGTGACATGACGTTTTCAATGTGCTCAAGGAAAACAATACACCCAGTCATTTTCAGACCAAAAAAACCCCCAAAAAAACAAAAAAAAACCAAAAAACAAAAAACCCAAGAGACTTTGCCTCAAGTAAACTCTCAGCAGTGGAAATTACAAATATGTAATTCAAGAACACTATAAGGTGAATTCATAATGAGGGATGCATATGTAAATAAAAAGAAAGAAATTAATAAATGGGTACATCTAAGTAAGATTAACCAGTTTGGCTGAATAAAAAAATAAAAATAATAAGATCAGTGAATATTACCGATTCAGTTGTGTTCTCTTCAAATTCATATGTCAAAGTTCTAACCCCCATAGTCTCAGACTGTGACTCTGTTTAGAAACAGGGACTTTAAACTCAAGAGAAAGACAATTATCATATGATCTCCCTGATATGAGGAAGTTGAGAGGCAAAGTGAGGGGTTTGGTGGGGTACAGAAGGAAAAAATGACACAAGATGGGATCGGGAGGGAGACAAACCATAAGAGAATCTTAATCTCACAAAACAAACTGAGGGTTGCTGGGGGGGAGAGGGGTAGGGAGAAGGTAGTTGGGTTATGGACATTGGGGAAGGTATGTGCTATGGTGAGTGCTGTGAAGTGTGTAAACCTGGTGATTCACAGACCTGTACCCCTGGGGCTAATAATACATTATATGTTAATAAAAAATAAAAAAATTTTCCAATATGACTGGTGTCCAAACATTATAAGAAATTAGGACACAGGTAACAGTCAGAGAGATGATCTTACAAGGTACTCAGCAAGAAGCCCTCTCCAGGCTGAAAAAAGAGGACTCAAAGGAACCAAACCTGTCAAACCCTGATCTTTGACTTCCAGCTTCCAGAATTGTGAGAAAGTAAGTATCCATAGTTTAAACACCCAGTCTGTGCTATTTTATCAGAACCCTAGCAAACTAATATAGTGAGGTTTTAAAAGTACGAATTAAAAAATACAATAATAGCACAAAAGTGATATGGACTAAATGGAGTGTCCTAATTTCTTCATTATTCAAAAAGGAACTGAAGATATTAATTATGTAAAATTTTGGAGGGTCAGATATTCATGTTTACATATGTCAGGCAACTTCTAAAAGAAATCAAGTATTTATCTTCTAAGTGAATAGAAGGAAATGGTGTAATGATGAAAAAATAAAAATTAAAAAAAAACAGTGGGAAAAAAAGAGAAAGAACAATAGCAAGCACCAAATAATGCACTGGTGTTTGTCCAATTATATCAATAAACAATGGAGCCTCCATTTAAAAGACAAAGACTGTTATTTTTTTGTCTTTCAGATTTTAGCCATTCTGACAGGTATACGGTGATATCTCATTATAGTTTTGATTTACATTTCTCTGATGATTAGGGGTGTTAAACAAGAATGTGGAGAATTAGAAACCCTCATGTACTATTGGTGGGAATGCAAACTGGTGCAGCCACTGTGGGAACAGTATGGTTCCTCAAGAAATTAAACAGAAATATCATATGATACAACAATTCCACTACTGGGCATTTATTCAAAGACAGCAAAATCACTAATTTGAAAAGATATATGCACCCCTATGTTTACTGCAGCCTAATTTACAATAGTCAAGATACAAAAGCAGCCTAAGTGTCCATTAATAGATGAGTGGATAAAGAAAACGTGATGTATAAATACAATGGAGTATTGCTCAGCCATAAAAAAGATAAGATCTTGCCATTTGCAACAACATGAGTGAAACTAATGGGTATTTATGCTAAATGAAATTCAGTCAGAGAAAGACAAATACCATATGATTCTACTTATATGTGGAATAAAAGAAAAAAAAACAAATGAATAAGTAAACAAAAAGCAGAATTAGATCTATAAATATAGAGAACAAATGGATAGGGGAAGGAGGTTAGGAGATGGGCAAAATGGGTGAAGGGGAGTAAGAGATACAAGCTTTCAGTTATGGAATGAATAAGTCATAGGAAAAATAGATAAAGAATAGGGAAATAATGGTATAGTATTAGTATTGTATGGTGACAATTTGTAGCTACACTTGGGGTGAGCACGGCACACTGTAAAGAGAAGTTGAATCACTGTGTTGTACATATGAAACTAATGTAACATTGTCTATCAACTACACTGCAATTAAAAAATTATAAAAATTTTTTAAAAAGACAAAGATTATCAGTCTGGCTAAAATAATCCAGCAATATAAGGAAAATATTGAAAATACTAGGAAACAATAAAGTTTCACTAAAAATATGGCTTGTGTTGTTCAGTAAAAAAGTGGGTTAAAGTTAGTATTAATATAGAATATTTGGACCATACAATTAATGTTTGACATATAAAATACTACACAAGCTATGTGCATGTCAAGTGCATATAGAATATTTATAAAATTGTACCACATAATGAATCATAAAGAAAATTTCTAGCAATTTCAAGCATTTGAATCAGCTAGAGCGCATCCTCTAACCAAAATATAATTAAGTCATAAACCATGACATAAAAAGTGTTTTAGAAAAGCTTTGTGCCAAACTTTTTTTTTTTGAGTAAATGCATTTTATTTTTAGACAACCTACATGACTATTTTTTTTTCTTAAAAACAATGCCATCACTCTAGATAAATCAAGGTCAAAATAAATGAAGAGCTCAAGATGACATCTGTCCCATTTGTCTAAGTCCTGGCATCTGGATGAAAAGCAACAGCCAGTTCTGACAACAGGTGGTACCTTCAAAGTTAACAGCCAAATTAATGAACATTTTTCCATTTCTAAACCATCTTTAAAGAAAATCATATATGGGGTCACACCACCCTCACAGAGTCCAACAGAGCAACCATGCCATCTAGATTCATGTTTTCACCAATAAAGAACTGGTAGTTTTTGAAATTAACGAGGATGTGCTTGATTTGTTCTGTAATCCCTTCCACAAGAGATTTTACTCTATCTGGCCTCTTTTTTTCAAGTTTGACTTTGACTGATTCCATAGAATCTTTGTTGTACTTCTTGTAGGCTACTTTTGTGAAGCTGGTTTCCTGCAAGGGCTGGTTCACAATAATATCAACACCAGTGACTATTGTGGTTTTGGTACTTTGGTTTTGTCCCCTTGGACCTTCCGTGGAGACATTTTCATCAATGAATGAGTCATCAATGTTACCCTCTGTCCTACTGACCATCTTCCCCTCCACCTCCAGGCACAGCCCGTCTGGGATCTCCCAGATGTTTTAGATGTCGGAGAACATCTCACCATGGCTGATGAGGTCCTGGTAGATCATCATACCTGCTGCTGGAGGGAGATGATGGTGGTGCTAGTTTTGCAGGAGCCTGAGCTCCAGCTAGAGTAGCATTCAGCAGGGGGTGGGAAAAAGCTGTGACAAACGTTTTAAAAATATACTTTTAAGTAACTTGTGTGTCAAAGAATACATTTTAAAAAGATTAAGAAAATATTTTAACATAAAAGGTAATTCAATATAGTTCATATAAAACCATTTGAAAAAAATCTGAATGCTCAGCAATATGGAGTAGATTGTAATAGCTCAACCATTCCATTGACAACAAATAGGAAAATCTGGAATAATTTTCTGTATTTATTTATTTTTACAGGTGGGTGGGGGGAGGAGCAGAGGGAGAGGGACAAGCAAGCTCCATGCTGAGTGCAGAGGAGGCCAGCCAAGGGCTTCATCCCACCACCCTGAGATCATGACCTCAGCTGAAATCAAGAGTCCAAGGCTTAAGGGACTGAACCACCCAGGCACCCCAGGAAATCTGGAATAATTATAAAAAGCATATATGTAATGTCTACCCACAGCTGAAGGAGAAATAAGGACTACAAGGAATAAACAGAGGTGATAAACTTTGAGAGATGAGCTGATGTTCTGCAGCTGTCTTTGGAAGCATTCTGACTCTTCTGGTTGCCTATCCTGGCTGCAGGTTAGAAACTGTGAATCTAAGCTTGACCCAGGCATAGGGCCACTTACGGGAGCAGAGAAACCAGCCATGTTTCTGGTGGTCACACAAGGCAGGAGTGATATATTGAAAACTCCAGGGCCTTAAGCCTCTTGACTGATTACTATCTCAATGAGGATTGTCAGGGAAAATACAGGACACCCAATTAAATTTGAAACTTAGGTAAACAGAAAATACTTTTAAAATGTAAGTATGTCAAATTTTGAATGGGACATACTTGTAGTAAAACTTTAAATGGCTATTTATCTAAAATTCAAATTTATTGGGTGCCCTGTCTTTTTTTTTTTTAATATTTTGATTAATCTGGAAACTTTTAAGACATTTGCTGAATCCCTAAGAGCTGGGAAGACAGAAACAAAAAGAAAACACTAACTAATACACTAGGTGTAAGATAATTGTTCATCTTATTTTTGTAATGTCTGAAAATCTGAACTTGCTTAAAAAATAACTTTAAAGAAGTGCAAAAAGAAAGAATCATTAATCATTTCACAAGTCAGAAATTTATGGCACCACATCCATCTTAATAAACACACCCACCCCAGGTAATATCAAAATTAAGTACAACAAAGAAAGAAAATAGAGTAAAGAGTGCTGAAGTCTAGTCCAACTAAGGCTGTTGGACTGAAACAAATATTTAAGGTTTCATTCACATTTTTTTGTAGAATATGACTGAAATGGAAACAAAATAAATATTTTACAATTTACATACTACTATTTATTCAAGAAAAGTTTTTACTGTAATTCACTTATAAATAAAAAATGAAATATTTTTATTTGAATATAATTTTTAACATTGAAAAAAATGGAAGAGACATTTATATACCTGTATCAGAAAATAGCTGAATTCTTATTACCAGGAGTTATCTTCATAATAGTTCATTTTTTTTTTCACTCTTTAAACACCTTAAGTGTAGGAGGCCTCTTTTTTTTTTTTTCCCCCCTAATAGAAACAAGAGTACCATATTCAGGTACTCATAATAATATTTGTAAACCATACGGGACTCTTAATCTTAGGAAACAAACTGAGGGTTGCTGGGAAGGGAGGGGTGCGGGGGTGGTGGACATTAAGGAGAGCATGTATTGTAATGAGCACTGGGTATTATGTAAGACTGAAGAACCCACACAACTGTACCCCTGAAGTAAATGCTACATTATATGTTAATTAATTGAATTTAAATTAAAAAAATTATATTGGTATCCTATCTGGCATCTTTCTGTACACATACACACCCACACACAGCAAGAAAAATTATAATGGCACAGAAATTGCCAAGTAAGGATAAATAAGAAGGAATGACCTTTAAATTACACTTTAACTATAGGTGTAGTCACAGATTTACAGATACACTACTAAAATGGTCGGTGGCACTTCCAAAAAAGAACAACATATTTATATATTTAAGCTAACTTCAAACAAGGGAGGTCATTCTTTACTAGTTTCTTGGTATTTTATGTGGTTTTACAACTTGGATCAAAAATGGGCATGAAACAAACATCACATGTTAATTAGATTTTCAGGAAACATTTTATAATATTTGGCACCAGAAGTTGATGAGTAAGATGTAAAGATAAATAAGATGTAAAGTCAAGGAGTCAGGAAAATTGACAGATTAGATTGAAAGCTGACGGAGAGCCAAAGAACAAGAGGTAAAGAAAAGATCATATTTCTTAAAAGTCACCTTGTGGTTAGTTTGGCTAAGGGGCTGATATTTGTAACATATAATATATAATTGTAAGACCCAAAATGACATTGATATCAGTTAGACCTGATTTATGCAATCTAAGAAAAATTTCCTATAATATTCTTTAAGAATATCTTATAATAACAAATTCCATTTATTAGTTTCTTTTTTTTACAATAATTTTTGAGCTCCTCTACCAAACTAGGCCCTATTGTAAGCTTTGATCACAGCAATGAAAAAGTTGGGGAACATTCCTGCCTCCTTGGGGCCCCTTTCCATTGAAGACATATATATATATTAATTTTTTATATTTTTAATTTTTAAAGAACATCAAGAAGAAAATAAAGAGCTAAAGGAGAAAGCACTGGATGTGTGTCAGATGTAGAACATTACTTTAGATGGTGTACTCAGGGAAACTCTATGAAGAAGTAAGTTTGGGGTTGAGGCCTGAATGATGACAGGTGCTCAACCATGAAAAAGTTGAAGAAAGAATTTGAGGGGCAGAAAAATTAACTGGTCCTTAGCCACTGAAGTAGAAATGATCTTGATAGCAAACCACAACTGTCCTATATTTTTCAAAAGATTTTATTTATTTATTTATTTGGGAGAGAGGGAGGTGGGGGGGTGGGGCGGAGAAAGGGAATACCAAGCAGGCTCCATGCTGAGTGCAGAGCCTGTCTCAGGGCTCAATTGCATACCCTGAGATCATAACCTGAGCTAAAACAAGGAGTTGGACACAACCAAAGGAGCCACCCAGGTGCCCCCCTGTTCTACCTTTTCATGAGGATTTTTACCTAAGAATATTCATTCATGATAGTTATTACTACTTGATTTCACATAAATTTTGTGGACTTGTGACTCTAGAAATGCAATTATAACTCACAGTGACAGCTGCCTTGTCTGTCTTGATATTCATCAGACAGCATGTCTTGATTTGATGACTGGCTGCACTGAACAATCTTAGGAGAGATTTTCTGTACTAAAAGATTACTGAATATCAAAATTCATTTTTATTCTCCTTATAAAGACATCTGAAATTTGAGACCAAAAAGAAAATATATAGATTCACAAAAATGACAGAGATGGCAGTCTAATTTAAGATATAATTTTTATTTTCTCATTCATTTCATGTTTTGTTTCTCAAATACAGTTTTTCAAGGTACTTCTTACTTAAAAATAAGTAGAATACTCATATCTTATAGAAACGAATATTCAATGCTTATAATCAATTTCCTTTCATTTATAAATTTAATGAACAACTCATTTATAGAGATAATGGACAAATCTAGGTAACAGCTACTATATTTTTAAATAAAAGGACATCTAAGGGTTCAAATTTATGGCAATGATTTTTTTAAAGATCTCAACAGTCTGCCCATTATATGTATTCTCTAATTTCCTCTTCAGTCAACAAATTTCATTTATATGTCTCCAACTTACATGATTCTAAGTCAAATATTATGACTGAAATAACATAGGAAAATACAGTATAGTTGGCACAAAGAGATCTGGAAAACCCTTGCCTTTCATTATCTTATATAAAAAAGTAGAAAAAATTTTCTCTGAATATCCATCACTGCCACACAGTCTCACACACATGAAAACAGACAACACTGTGTGATGATTCTTCATTTTCTCAGTATAATCGAGGACACTGTCAATCTTGTCTCTTTCATCTCTTACCTTTCACATATGGTTAACTATTAATTATCAATACGTTTATTCCCTATATATTTTTATTCTGTCACTTTTCTTCTACCCCTACTTCAGTTGTCTTTATTTAGGAACTTACCATTTCCATCTGTTGGTCAACATGCTTCTCATGTTGTCTTACCTCCCTATTCCAAATCTGCTCTTTGGAACACTGTCAGAATAGTCCCTCCATATGAAAAATAATTGTGTTTCATTCTTGCTTAAATTCCTCCAGTAGTTTCACAAGCTCAAAGACTAAAATCCAGACCTTTTAATGTGACATACAAGACTATACAGAATCTGTAAGGAAGCACTGCCTGCATGAGTTATCTTTTTTCCTCAAATTAAGGCCTGTGATTGATCCCCTAAACATTCACTGGTAAATACTCAGAGTTCTCTAAGTTCAAGGCAAGTTATGAATTTTCTAGATGACAACTTAAAAGCATATGTTGAGCAGAAAATTCAGTATCATGATCTGTGTGCTAGAGGATTTAACGAATACATCAGTGATAGGGTCAGTGAAAGCCCTATGGGAACACAATTCTTGAATTGGTACTTCAGATTTTAGGGGTCAGAGAGGCATTTGGAGAAACTGTATTTAAGCTGTAATCAGATATTTAGGAACTTTTTAGGAAGAGTTGAGGAATGGTGATACAATGGAACAAGTTCTAGAAGACGAAAAGTGTATTTTCAAATAAATAAGAATTCAATATTTATGTATGTGCCCAGGTTGTTTTTGTATTTATACCTCCAGAAACTTTTTATCTTATAATAATTCATATTACTATTTGCATAATTATAGATTAAATGTTTGAAATTTAAAACATTGTTTAGAGAAAGGATATAGAGATTCAAGTTCAAGTCCAAGAATCCTCTTTGTAAATTAGGAAAACATTATTGAGCCTTCCTACACTGTTTATGTTATAAAATTTATTTCTAAATAAAATTTCACGATAACAAAATATTTGAAAATATTTGACTCTTAACATTAATTTTATTTATTTATTTATTTAAGATTTTTAAAAATTTATTTATTTGACAGGCAGAGATCACAAGTATGCAGAGAGGCAGGCAGAGAGAGAGAGGAGGAAGCAGGCTCCCTGCTGAGCAGAGAGCCAGATGCAGGGCTTGATCCCAGGACCCTGAGATCATGACATGAGCTGGAGGCAGAGGCTTTAACCCACTGAGCCACTCAGGCGCCCCTACTAACATTAATTTTTAAAGAGACATCATATTAATAAACATGATAATAACACTTAGGAATCTTTCAAAACTGAAAATACCTTCTGAAGGGATACTAAATACCTCTTCATCTTTGATTTTTATTCTATTATTTTTCTATTTATGATTTTTCAAGAGTTAATTGTAGTTGACCAGCTACAAAATCATCAGAAAATATTTAGAAAGAAAGGCAATTTAGGAAAAGACGTGTAAAATATAAAAATACCTGGTGGTCAGAAGATACGTTCTAAAATAGTAAAGATAAAAAAAGCTCTCATAATTGGACTTTACCTTTCAAAGGACAGAGAGTCTGATGAAGATGGTAAAAACCCTGAGAAGTACAAATGGAGAAGAAAAAGAAGAAAGGAGATTTGTAAATCAACTAATTTACTTTTCAAATGGAAACTAATTTATTTTATTTAAAGTTCTCAGGCACCTTTCTTCTACTGGTATTTGTTTTTCCAGCTCATTACATTTCTGAATGATTAATCTTTGCTCTCTAAGGAAAGAGAATGAAATTATTTGGTGAAGTGTGGGAGAGCTAAAACCCTCAGGACATAGCTTAATCCAACAAGAAGGAACTCAGGGCTAAGGCTGTCATGACATTCTTAATAAAAAAACAATGATAATATTTCTCACTTAGTTTTAGTACACTATAAACACAGAATGAGACATGCCACTTACCTAGTGGTCTGGAGTACACATACATACATACATATATATATGTATCTATATACATATATATATATTATTTTTTTCAATATAATTAGCTCTATTGGTTCATTCTGGAATTGGAAAACCAATGCAAAATTCTCACAGAAAATACACTAGAATTAAGATAACCTATTATTGTTATGCCTCATTTGTAGGGAAAAAAAAAAATCAGGAAGTCAGATTTTCTCTCAAAGTGACATGTTCACGTAATTAAGGCCCAGATCTCTAAGTGCCATATAAAAATGCAATTTTACAAAGTAATTATTCCAAATACAGTAAAAATTACCAGGCCTTTTTTGATAAGTCAAATTGAAGAATTTAAAAATGTATTGAATTATCAGAAGTTAAGATCTCCTTGCATATAGTTTAAGCTCGCTTAAACCTAGTTATTATCTTAACCACTGAGATTGTGGGGATATACAACAATGGAGAGGCCCTTAGCTAAATGCACATTTAACTGCCACCTTTAGGATGTTCCATCTGAATACTTTTATCTTGCTTCAACAATTCTCCATAGATGACAAAATTCTTTAGGGTCTCTATCTCTGTTTCTCTTTCTCTTTCTTTCTCTCTCTCTCTCTCTCTCACACACACACACACACACACACACACACCCCTAGAAGAACTGCACATTACAGAGTAGCCCTAAGTAGCTTTTCTCTGGGCTTTATAATGATTACTACTAGTTCTTTAAGTCAAAGTCATCTCTCAAAAAAACAGCACATTCTATCCAAAAATTTGTTCCTAAAATGTTTTGGCTCAAGCACCTTGATGGCATAGGAGTTAAGGATTATTTTCTCTCAACTAATACCTAACAGAATTTCAATTCCCTGAGATTTATAATAGAAGATTATATGTTTTATTGATGCAACTTAATGAAGCACAGACTACGTATACTGGAAAGTGTCTATCAATGACTGGTAAGAACACACTGGTTTATGGGCTGGGTATCAGTTTCATAATATTTATTGTTATTTTCCCCATTTCATAGATGAGAAAACTAAAGCATAGGTGATTTATTTTGCTCCAAATCAGAAATTTGGCAAGTGGTAGAACAGGAATTCAAACTAGTTAATCTGATCCTAGAGCCTGTACTCTATATCCCCACATTAACCCTTCATTTCTCCTCCTAGACCTGGCTGTCGAAGCAGGGACCAGAGTTGGGCAATGTTGAATATCTTAATTTGTATGGAAAGTCTTGTCTAATAAAAGAGTTTTGCTGTCTGATGGCACCTTTTCTTACTGAAGAAATTGATTTAAAGAGCATTGAGAACCAGGAATATGATTATACAATTTATTGCTTATACAGTGTAAATTAATGCTTTCTTAAATAATTGAAATAAACAATGAATAACTACTGAATTACTGAAATTGTTAAAGTATATACAAATGCAAGCATATATAAGAATATAAAATCAATGTTGCCATACTTTCTAAAATCTTTTCTGAGTTTTTCCTTTAAAATCTTATTTATGGGCATTCAGCATTCAATAAAAGTGTGGTGTACTGCAGGTATCTTTTCCTGATCCTTTAGGCCAATGGTAGGAAGTTTCTCATGGATGGAATTCCACAGACTAGTACATTCATTGTATCTGGAAAAGAATGGATATATTGAGATAAGATTTAGTAGCTCAATTTCATCTACCAGATCATCACTGTATTACCATAGTGTGATTTTATTTGTCCAAGGAAGGCATTTAAAGGAATGTTGAGAGCCACCAGGTGACTCTGGGATATTAAAAAAATACCCTCTATGATGGAGACTGTTTCCTGACTTGTTATGGATGATTCATTATTTTTTTACATTCCACTTTTTGATACTTGACACATGGTATTATTGTCATTGTCAAGTTTCAATCAGCAGGAGGATAGCATATATAACAATCTGAAAGACAAAAAAAGCGTGACTTTCAACTTTCTTTGTAGAGTTAAGTAGCAATTAAATTATTTCAAGCACTCCACAAATAATTTTAGGATTTTGGAAAACTTTTGGGTGCTTTAAAACTTACGTGTGAATTGTGTTTCATTTTGTGATTGTATTAATAAACTCTAGGCTTTTCTATCTTATCCTTCATGAACAAAGTTCCTTTATTATTTTTAATGGGTCATAAAACTGGAGTCAAAATTCACTGGAATATTTCACAGAAATCAATGGAAGACAAAATGGATTCCATATCGAGTCTGATCAAATGTCTCTCAAACCTCTCATATAGTCTCTTCTGCTGTGTTGAAAGGACTAATTTTAGAAGGGGATATAATTGTTCTTTATGATCTTGACCTTACAAAAATGAAGAAAGAGCCTGCGCTTTTCTATTGTGCTACCAGATGAACACAGAAGTTTTGTCCTGATGGTCAAAAGAGAATTTTAGAATTGAGAGGAATATTGAGAAAAATGTAGTCAAGAACTTTCTGATCAGTGTGTCTTGGCAGAATACATCAGTTAGAAGTGCCTGGATTAGAGATATGCCTAAAATTATTTCCCCTACCTGTGCCATTGCAGGGAAGCAGGGGTAGCCAGCAGCTCTTGGCCAGGTGTTTCTCACACAGAATAGCCTGTTCAATTATTTCATTTTGCTGTGAAAATATCCCTACTATCTACATGTGTCATGAGGAGAAAAAGATTGGGAAACACTGTCTAGGTAATTCCCTCTTTATGTGGTGAAGCCTCTCTGTTCTCTGAATGTTCTTTTAAAAGCTATTTCACAGATATATCATGCATGAATTCATATAAATCCTTTTGAATGTGTTTGCATTTTGATGTTTTTACATATACTTCTTTTTTATTTACCAACATTCATTCCACTTCTCTCTTTCTAACGTCACACTTCGGCATCTACCAACCTCATCCTTATGTCCTACTATAGTTTGTCTGGGATTATCCCTAAGCGTACTTCTTGGGTTGTGTTCTTACTGCCTTTAAGCTAATCAGATCATCATAGCTGCCTGCTCATGGCAATAGGTCCTAATAAGTCATCAATTAGGGTGAACTTGAAGAATTTTGCTGACAATAGTGGTGCACAGACCTCTCAGATGCTTGTCTAAAATGTCTAAAACCATGTTTACTACCATTGGAGAAGAGTAGAAGACAGAATCAAAGCAATGACAAAGATATGAACCTTAGATCAAATAAAGTTACTCCCATCTTGTAATTTTCAGTTACTTGTATAGATAAGTTTTCCATTCACCAAGTCACTTTGTTTTACATTTCAGTTTTTTATAAGCGAAATATATTTTAATATGTGATCTTTTATTTCCTATTTAAATTCCTCATTCTGTATTAATAAAGATAGCTTGGATAGGATTAATGGAACACAGGATTATTAAGGGTTGTCTTAAAAATCATATACGGCAAATATTTTTAAGAATAAGAATCTTGCACCCTGAAAGTCAGTCTTCCTTAAGTCTGTGGAGGAACTATATACACAAAGGTATGCTAGATCAAGTATGGAATATTTTAAAATGTAATTTATATTGTCTACCAGGCTTAGAGCCAAAGTAAGCCATCTGCGTATTTTCCACAACAATTAAACCAGACTAAAATATTAAAAAAAAGAAAAAGTGATGAAAGGTAGAACATTCCTGCCAATACTAGACAGGATCTAAGAACAAAGACAAAGAGAGCTATACTCAAAGCCTACTATGAAGTTATCTTGTATAACCTTACTTAGCAAGTATCACAAAGGGGAGCTTTGGAGCAATGTCACAGTAAGCAGGGTGACCAAATATCTTTTTAAGCAGAAATGAAGGGCCAGAAAAAAAAAATGGCTAGGAACTCCCACAGGCTCTTTTCTCTTTCTCTCTTTTATATGGAATGGAGGAAAGAAGAGTTCAAACAATGAAATAATTGAAAAGAGAGTCCTGGATTTGTCAATTAGAAAGTCATTGATAATGTTAGTAAGAGTAATTTCAAAAGTAACATACCACAGTGAAAGAATGACTCAGATTACTGTGTATACAATGATAAACGAGCATATGTTCATAGTGCCGAAGGTACTAATAACTCAATTTCTCTCTCCTCTGGATACCAAACCTTAAATAGTAATTACAAGAGGATCAAAGTAGAATATTAATTTAATTAGTGACATAAAAATGGACAGTATAACTCTTATATAGAACAGAGAATAAAATGAGTTTTCCTAATATATCCTCAAAAGTCTTGATATAGGCATCTGTCAATAAGAAAATATGGATTTGGAATGGAAACTCCAAAGTCCTTATCAGCCTGTGGATGGTTCAAATCATGGAGGGTCATGATTTTATTTTTAATTAGTAGTATTTATTTCTTAGGACAACTTTTGGTTTACAGAAAAAAAATGAACAGAGAATAGAGTTCCATATACTCTCTCTCCCTATATCCTATAACTTCCCCCATTTAAAAAAAATTATTTATTTGAGAGAGAAAGAGAGAGAGTACGTGTGTGCAAAAGAGGGAGGGGCAGAGACACAGAATCTGAAGCAGGTTCCACACTGAGCATGGAGCTCAGCACCAGGCTCTATCCCATGGCCTTGAGATCACAATATGAGCATAAACCAAGAGTCCATTCATTGACTGAACCAACCAGGCACCCCAAGCTTCCCCCACTTTTACATCTTGCACTAATGTGATACATTATTTCTAATTGAGAGATTAATATTGATACATTGTAAACTATAAAGTTATGGTTTATACTAGGAATAATTCTTAGTGTCAGAGTTCTTTTTCTTTTTTTTTCAGGATTTTATTTATTTTTTTGAGAGTTAGAGCACGAGAGAGCAGCAGTCGAGGGAGGCAGAGGGAAAGGGTAAAGCAGATTCCCTGCTAAGCAGGGAGCCTGACTTGGGGCTCCATCCCAGGACCCTGGGATCATGACCTGAGCTGAAGGCAGACACTTAACTGACTGAGCCACCTAGACACCACCATGTCAGAGTTCTGTAGGTTTGCCAAATGCATAGAATCCACCATTACAGTATCACATAAGTAGTGTCATTACCCTAAGAGTCCCCCATGTATAACTTTTTATTTCTTCTATCCTCTCTGTCCCCATACTCCTTGGAATATACTAATTTTTTCTGTCTCCATAATTTTGCCTTTTTTCAGAATGCCATATAATTGGAATCATAATATCTGAAGGGCTTATTTCACTTAGCAATATGTATTTAAGATTTTCCCATGCATTTTCATTGCTTGATACCTCATTAATTTTTATTGTTAAACAATATTTTACTGTATGGTTGTACTAAGGTATATTTATCCACTGCCCTATAGAAGGACATGTGGTTGATTATAATTTTTGGCAATTATGAATAAAGCTGCTACAAACACTCATGTATGGTTTTGTGTGGGTCTATGTTTTCATTCATTTGGGTAAATACCTAAGAGTGCAGTTGCTGGATTGTATTGTGAGAGTATGATCAATTTTGTAAAAAATTACCAAACTTTGGCATTCTCAGCAATGATGAATAGGAGTTCTTTTTGTACGACATCCTTACCAGCATTTGGTCTTGTCAATGTTTTGGATTTTGGTCCTTCTAATATGTATGTAGTCATATCTCATTGTTTAATTTGAAAATCCTTATGACATATGTTGAGCATCTTTCATATGCTTATTTGCCATCTGTATATCTTCTTTGATGAAGTGTCCATTCAAATCATTTCTGCCTATTTTTTAATTGAGTTGTTTGTTTTCTTTGAGTTTTAAGAGTTCTTTGTATATATTGAAACATGTCTTCTATTTGTTTCCTACTCTGTAGCATGTACTTTTATTTTCTTTACAATATCTTTTCTAGAACAAAAGTTTGGTGTGTGTATGTGTTTATGAGGTGCAAATTATACATTTTAACTTCATGGATCATTCCTTTGTTGTATTTAAAATTCTGTTGCCAAACCCAAGGCCACCTAGATTTTCTCTTATATTATCTTGTGTAAGTATTATAGTTTTCACTTTACATTTAGGCTAATGATTCATTGAGTTAATTTTTTAAAAAGATGTAAGATTAGTGTCAATTCCTTAATTTTTTTATTTTTCATGAGACTGTCAGTTGTTCCAGGATCATTTATTGAAAAGATCATTCTTATATTTTGGATTGCCTTGGGCATTCATGAAAAATAAGTTGAATATATTTGAGTATATTTGAGTAGGTCTACTTTGGGGCTCTATGTTTTGTTCTGTTGACCTATTTGTTTACTCCTGAAAGAGGACATTGTCTTGATTACAGTAGCTTTATAGTATGTCTTGAAGTTAGATAGTTTCAGTCCCGTGAGTTCATTCTTCTCATCAATATTTTGTTTGTTGTTTTGTCTTTCCACATAAACTTTAGAATCAGTTTGTTGGTATCTACGAAATAATTTTCTGGTTGTTTGAATGGGATTGCACTGAATTTATAGATCATTTTGAGAAAAACTGACTTTTTAAAAAAAGATTTTTATTTATTTGACAGACAGAGGTCCCAAGTAGGCAGAGAGGCAGGCAGAGGGGGGCGAGGAAGCAGGCTCCCTACTGAGCAGATAGCCCAATGTGGGGCTTGATCCCAGGACTCTGGGATCATGACCTAAGCTGAAGGCAGATGCTTTAACCCACTGAGCAACCCAGGCGCCCTGAAAAACTGATATCTTAAGAATATTGAGTCATTCTATCCATGAACATGGAATAGTTTCCATTTAATCTTTGATTTCTTTCATTGGTTTATATAGTTTTATTCATAGAGGTTTTATAAATATTTTGTTAGAGTTATACCTAATGTAGTTTATATTTTTGGTGCTCATGTAATGTGTTTTTATTTCAAGTTGCAACGGCTTGTTGCTAGTAAATAGAAAAGCAATGGACTTTTGTATATTAACCTTGTTTCCTGCAATTTTGCTATAATTGTCATTATTGTTAGGATTTTTTGTTGTTGTTGATTCCTTGACATTTTCTACATGGACAACTATGTGATGTATAAACAAAGTTTTATATTTTCCTTCCCCATCTGCATACCTTTTACTTCCTTTTATTTTCTTACTACATTAGCTAAAATTTCCAGTACAGTGCAAAATAATAATGGTGAGAACAGACATTTTTTTTCTTTTGATCTTTTGGGAAAAAAATATAGTTTCACACCACTACATATGAGGTAAGCTGTAGGCTTTTGTAGATGTTATCTATGAAGTTTTAAAAGTTTCCTTATAATCCAGGCTTCATGAGAGTTTTTACCATGAATGGCTGTTGGATTTTTTCAAAGACATTTTCAACATCTACTGGTGTGATAACATGACTTGTTCTTTAGCCTATTGATGTAATGGATTACATTAAATAATTTTTGAATATTAAACTGACCTGCACTTGATTGAGGTATATAATTCTTTCCATGCAATGTTGGATTAAATTTGCTAAGATATTATTGGGAACTTATTAAACTTTCATAAAAGTTTCATAATGTTTATGAAGCTTTCATAAAGTTTCATAATGTTTATGAAAGATATCCCTGATAATTTTTCTTTCTTGTGATGTTTTTGTGTAAAGTATTAGGTTAGCGCCTCATTAAATGAATTAGGGAATGTTACCTCAGATTTTTATTTCCTGAAAGACACCATAGAGAACTAGTGTTATTTTTTATTTAAATATTTTTATTGACCACAGGACCAAGATGGCCCTGGTAGGACCAAGATGGACCTGGTGCTTAATGTTTTAGAAGATTAATAATCATTGATATAGGCCTATTTGGACTATTTATTTCTCCTTGGGTGAGTTTTGGAAATTGTGTCTTTCAAAGAATTGATCTTTTTTAATGCAAGTCATTGAATTTGTGGGTCATACATTATATCACTCCCCTGTACTCTAGTTTTTTTGTGGTAAATATGCATAACATAAAATTTGCCATCATAACCATTTTAAAGTGTACAGTTCAGTAGCTTTAAAAACATTCATAATGTTGTGCTACCATCACTACCTTGCATCTCCACAAACCTATCATCTTATAAAACTGAAGCCATTAAAAAATAACTCTCAATTCTCCTTTTCCTTAGCCCCTAGAAACCACCATTTTACTTTCTGTCTCATGATTTTGATTCTTCTAAGTATCTGCTATAAGTGGAATCATAAAATATTTGTCTTTTTGTGACCAGCTTATTTCATTTAGCATAATGTCCTCAAGGTTCATCCTTTTGTAGCACATTGCAGAATCTCTTTCCTTTTAAAGGGTGAATAACATTCCATTGTATGTATATAACACATTTTGCTTCTCCATGCATCTGCTGATGGACATTTGAGTTGCTTCAATGTTTAAGTAATTAAGAATAATGCTGCTATTAACATGGTTATATGAATATCTTTTTTTTTTTTTTACCTGGTTTCAACTATTTTGGATATATATGCCCAGAAGAAGAATTGTTGTATTATATGATAGTTCTGTTTTTAATTTGAGGAACATTATGCTGTTTCCATAGAAGCTTTTATCATTTTACATTTCTACCAATGCTGCGTAAAGATTCCATTTTTTTCCACATCCTAACAGTTGTTTTCTGTTTTTTGATAACAGCCATCCTAATGGGTTGAGGTAGTATCTCGCTACAGTTTTGATTTGGATTTTCCTAATGCTTGGTGAGGCTGAGCATCATCGCATGTTCATTGGCCATTTGTATATTTCATTTGAATAAATCCCTATTCAAGTATTTGAAAGCATTTCTGTTTTTGTTATCAAGTTTTAGGAATTATCTGTATTTTCTGGTTATTAATCCCTTATCAAATATATGATCTGTACATAATTTTCCCATTTTATGGTTGCTTGTTTGCTTTGTTGGTAGTGTCTTTGGATGTATGGAATTTTAAAAATTTTCAAGAACTCCAATTTGTCTATTTTTATTGTTGCCTATACCTTTGATGTCATAACCAAGAAATCATTGCCAAATCCACTGTCATGAAGTTTTTGTTCTATTTTTCTTCTCTGAGACTTTTATGGTTTTAGCTTTTAAGTTTAAATGCTTGATCCTTTTGAGTTAATTTCTTACATGTTATTGGGTAAGGGTCCAAATTTAGTCTTTTGTATGTGAATAGCCAGTATCTCCAGCACCATTTGTTAAAAAGACTGTCCTTTCTCCATTGAATGGTTTTGGTAAATTTATAAAAAATTATTTGTGTGTGTGTGTGTGTGTATATATATATGTATATATATATATATATGATTTTTTCTGTGATGTCTATTCTATTCCTTTACTCTATTTGTCTGTCTTTATGCCGGTACCAAACTGTTTTGATTACTATAGCTTTGTAGTAAGTTTTGGAATCATAATCATAATCATGTGTCTCAGTTTTGTTATTTTCCAAGATTGTTTAGGCTTTTGGGGTCCTTTATCCGTATGAATTTTACATGGATTTTTCTTTTTTTTTTTTTGCAAAAAATGTCACTGGAAACTTGACAGGGATTGCACTGAATCTGAAAATAATTTGGTAAAATTGTGTACAAAGTTGGTCTAATGAGGTCTGTTTCTAGAAGCAACAATGGTACCATTAATTGTGGCAGCATCTAGTAACCATTGATTTTGCTGGTAGTGTATGTAATGTCTATACCTAATAAAAGTATCAATTACTAGAGCAAATTTGCATTCTAATTTTGAACTTTTAATTCATAGAGTATACTGCAAACCAGTTTCTTTGAGAACTGTAACAATTCTGAGACTCTCTCCCAAATTTTCTTTATTTCCTTTTTTTTCTTTTTCTTTTCCTCTCCTCTCCTCTCCTCTGCCCAACGTGGGACTCAAACTTGCAACTCTGAGATCAAGAGTTGCATGCTCTACTGAGTGAGCCAGCCAGCCCCCCCCCCAAGCTTATTTCTATTGGAATAATTTTCTATTGCTGGAAGCTGCATACCAAGATCGATATGGAAAATTTTGCCCAGGTTTTTTGGATAGAGGAGTTAGAGGGATTCTGTGGTTGATTTCCTTGAAATTTTAGGGCTGAAGGCAGTGAAAATACAGCTATTCTTAAGGGTTAAAACTTCCGAAAGACCTCCAATTAATAGAACAAAAATTAGTCATATGTGGTCATTTGGAAGGAAACATCTACTGATCACAAAGCTTTGGAGGCGGCCAGGAACTGTTGCTGTAGAGTAAATGAGGGTCCAGATAAATTTCAACAAATGTGGAGGTCTTCGCTTTTTCTCTACTCTAGCAACCATGGAAAGCTTAAACAAATAGAAATATAAGCCCAGATTTCCATAGCCTTGGCTCATGTCATACACTGACAATCAAAACTTCATATTACTGTGCTACACTTTTTTTCTTGAAGCCATAGTTTTTAGATAGACTAAAATCAAACGCACACTTTAATCCTGCACTTTACTGAATTTCAAAAGACATTTAAATCCATAGACTCTCCAGGTTACTAATATGGTATGTTCACATTGAATGGCAAAAAAGTAGAATGGAGATATTTTTATAATTTAAGACCTGAACTCTCAAATTTTACTGAAAGATACTTAGCGGCTGAAGCAGCTCTTCTTTCCATATTTGATAAGACTTTCCCTTTCCAGTCTGAAGGGGCTGATACTATAAAAGGAGAGGTCAGTTCTCTTCATAATGAAAACTGACCATCCTTTGTAATCCCTATTTAATTACAGTAAAGTTATACTCGTGCTACCTGAAAGAAGTGGGAAGGGTAATTACAGTGTCAGATCTCGAACAAAATACTATACACTTGCAAAGACAAATGTATTTTGAGAAAGTACATGCAAATTAAAATCACAAGGATACATAAGGAAATTGATGCTCAGGATGTTCAATCAAATATAGAAATGTACAATTTTTGAAAAAAAGTGAAATTATCAGCATGGGATTTCTATCAGATATACTGGTATCAAAGTGCTCATAGGAGTGGCTGGAAGAACATGCACTTGTTTTTTTCGGATGATTGTTGGAAACCCAGATTTATAATATATAAACTTAAGTCAAGTAGGCAGAATTCTTTGGCAAAGGTACAGGATATAATTTAGAGATTTAGGTAAGAATATTTTAGTGGAATTATTAAAAGCAATCTGTGAACATACTTTCAAACGTTATTGCAGAGTGTCCATAATTATACTTTCCAACTAAGTAATGAATAACATGTTGGTGAAGGTAGAGCTGTATCTCTGAAAAGCAAAGACTGATATTGCTAGGCCAGGGCTGCTGGTGAAAGATGCCTTAAGTGCGTTGTCTCATTTCAGTAGGAATGCTGGTTTCACACTGAGGAATAGAACAAGTAATGGTATTTCAGTTCTGAATGCAAAATGGGTTTGGTTTTCGTAATGAGAAGAAGGATTCTTTGTTAATCAGGATGTTCTGGACTGCAGAAGTTGTTCGTCTTGTGGTCCTAGGACTGCAAGCCACTAAGTTAATATTAAGTTTTGCACTGGAAAAACACAAATTAAATGTGAATGCATAAGTCTGACTTGAGCAGATATAAGAGAATTACAGCTTCTCACCCAATTTCCAAATATGTCAATTCATAGATCTAATACTTTTTAAATAAAGTGAAGCTCAAGGACCTTTAAAATACAACCTCAAAATAACACAAGTATATCCTGTGGATTTTTTTCCTTAGAAGTTTCAAAATTCTTTGTTTTTTTTTTTCCAGTCATCAGATAAGTAGTTGTCCACAGATGTAGTCTTATGATATAGGTAATGGCCATTCCTGTCAGTAAATTAGAGGTGGTAGTTGATTGAAGGTAAACACCTTTTGCACATTCTGATAGGTAACTTAACTCATTTAGGCTGTGGGCACAGGATATTGTATCTGTGGGATTGAAGCAGTCAGCAGCGGTTTCTCATCTCCTACAAGGTTCTTGTTTTCAGATTTTTCTTATAGTGGCCTTTGGTAAAAATATTTATCTGGTTAATCCTGGTTCTTTGGCTATTTCTCCTCTTGGACAGTCTCCCAGGGACTGCTTATGATTCTAATAATTCTGGAGCTAAAATGATCACAACTGAAAAACCAGGACTAAAACTTTCCTAAAGTTATAGAAGACTTAACTTTCAAAACTTAGTAGTAAAGGGAAAATGTGTGCATTTGATTTTACTGATGCAACAAAGTGAAAAATAAATATATTTGTGTAATTGATAAGTTTCATTTTAACACATTCAAATTCTGCTATGTTTCTATATCATTGTCTTAGTCTGTTCAAGCTGCTATAATAAAATATTACTGACTGAGTAGCTTATAAACAACAAAATTTTATTGCTCACAGTTTTGGAAGGTAGAAAATCCAAGATCAAGATGCCAGCATGATGACATCTAGCAAGAGCTCCCTTCCTGGTTCATAGCCAGCACCTTCTGGTTATATTTTCATATAGTGGAAAGGATTGGAGATCTCTCTGGAGCTTCTTTTGTGAGGTGCTAATTTCATTTATGAGACCTCCACCTTTATGACATAATCATCTCCCCAAAGGCTCACCTCCTAATACTATCATTACTGGCTGTTAGGAATTCAATATAAGAATTTGCAGGGGGGTGCCAAGATAGAAACATCCAGATCATAACAATCTTTAATAATAAATCCTCCTAGAGTATCTCTTCCCAAAGTACAACATGAACAACCATAGGTATTGGTTTTTACATGTGTTCATTAATTTTCCTAAGCTATGTAAATCAAAGAAACTAACTGTAATCTTTATGCTTTTTCAACATAAAGCAGTGGTATTGTTTTATTTATTATTATTATTTTTTAAAAGATTTCATTTATTCATTTGAGAAAGAGACAGAGAGAGCATAAGCAGGTGGAGAGGCAGAGAGAGAGATAGAAGCAGACTCCCCACTGAGCAGAGAGCCTGACATGGGGCTTGATCCCAGGACCTGGAGATCATGACCTGAGCTGAAGGCAGATGCTTAACCATCTGAGCCACCCAGGTGCTCCAGTGATATTGTTTCATTCTTCTTGACAGTTTTGAAACTCAGAGACTATTCTTTTGTATAAGACATAGACTAGAAATGCACCTTTAATTGCATCTTTGTTCAAATAAATAATTTTGTTCAAATAAATTCTGTGATTAAACATACAAAAATGTTATCTGGTACTAATATATTAAAGGTCCCTAATTATAAAAAGTAATTTATAGTATTATCATGGATATTAAAAATTATATACTATTTCCACATGCAAATTCAGAAAAACAAAATAACAGAGGACACTTATTATTCTTAAATTGTTTAAATGTATTTTAATGGCTATTTATAAATTAAGGATGTACAATAAACCCAAAATTATAAATGTGCATGATTTAGACCTCTGAAGGGAAATCAGCTACCAGGCAAATAGTTATGACTTAACTGACCATTTTTATGGCCTTTAACATGAATGTTTACTTCTCCATTGAAAAGAATTAGTAGAGGCTGAAGCAGGTTATCAATAATTTAACAGGGACTTTGCCTTGTTTATGTTTGTGCATAGACTGTAAGGCTAATAGAGTCAATTTGAGTTCTTTTGTTCTGTGATGCCTTGCATATTTATTTTGCTCATACGCATCTATAGGAATTGAGAACAACCTTCATAGTAAATATATGTATATTAGTTTCAGGCACAAAGCCAGGGGATTTTTATTTAAGCATGTCATATCATAACTAAAATTAGGTAGCTGGCAACTGGATGAGTATAAATAATGGAAGACTATATTCCTACCAAAAAGATCAAGAGACTTACCTACTATCTTTTGAAAATCTGTTCCCTACTAAAATTAATTCATTTTTAAAGCAAAACTAATACATTTTTAGATTTAATTTCTGAGCGTTTGTAGATAAAAATAATGTCTAGTCATAGCTGTGTCTTTTCTGGAGATCATAGTGTCTTTTCTGGAGATCATAGAACATTTTTGTCACTGACATATTGTAGAAAATACAGACAAGTCATGTAAGCACCTTTCTGAACCTCCCAAGTGAAAAAGGGTTTTTTAAAAAAAATGAAAGATAGCCCCCAAATGTTTTATTATCCTTATTGATCCAATTTTTGTAAACACAAATGCTTGAATACTACTAAAGAATAAAAATAATAAAATGACTCCCATAACAAAATAAAATAAACAGATATAAAAATGTTACTTATTTAATGAGAGGATCCATAAAATGTTTCAAGTGGTTAAAGGAAAATTAAAATATCACATATACCTAGGCAGAAGAGGAATACTGAAATGAATTTACTTGTAGTGTGAACAGGTCTGTCCACAGGACAATAACTACTACATTGGAGACAACTAATTTGTTTTTCTGTGAGCACAATTAATATGCATTATTTTCCATTTTCTGTTATTTACACAGTTGTAAAATAGATCAAAGACAATAAAAGGTAGAAATAATTCAGACAGTACCCTAGAAGGCACCTAGTTTCCCAAATTAAAGAAACCAAATACTATTTTCAACTATTCCCAAGTCTTCTACAGTTTTTTTACTAATAAACAAAACATACTATTTCACTTAGAAATACTATGTTTTCATAGAATTATCTTGCACTAAGCAACACTGTTTTCTCCAAATCTTTTCATCAGTAGATTTAATAGTTCAAGTTTTTCATCTATTCCTATGGATCTAGATTTGATTCTCTATATCCATATCCCATATTAGTCTAACATTTTTTAATGTTTTTCTAAATGACCAGATCATGTTGACAAGTAAAATTCTGGTAAAGACAACTTTTTTTAACAGATGTCTTGAATTATAAACAGGAAAACACCTTTCTTTTGAGGACATCTCAGTTGCTAATATTACTACAATACCAGTCTTGTGTAGTTAATAGTGCTAGAAAGTGGATGTTTGAAAGGAATAAGAACCAGAGCAAGAATCACAAAGTTAGCTCATAATCAAGATAAGACTTTTTTGCTCTTTGCTCTTTTTGGATTCTTTTGTAATCACTCTACTCAAACAAATCTCTGTTCCAAACTTCTCAATTTCTACTTGTGTATATATCTTAAGGAAGCCACTTAAAAAAAAAAAAAGATAAAAAAGATTTTATTTATTGAGAGAGAGAGAGAAAGCAGGGGGAAGGGCAGAAGGAGAGAGGGAAAATCTTAAACAGACTCCATGCTACACACAGAACCTGACACAGGGCTCCATCTCATGACCCTGAGATCATGACCTGAGCTGGAACCAAGAGCTGGACACCCAACCAACCAAGCCACCCAGGCTCCCCAAGCAAGCCACTTTTTAAATTTAGCTTGAGGTTGTTCGTTTTGGGGATTTCAAAGTGGTCAAAGTTAGGGTGCTCTGAGAGGGAATGCCCAGGTTCGGAACTGTTTCACAGGTATAGCTTGAGGAGTTTGATTTGGGAAACGATCTTAAACATCACCTACGATAGTGGCCTTATTTAAAAAAGGAAAAGCCAAGGTCAGGATAATATAAATTTCTTAACTCAAGCTTCCTGAATTTCACTTGAATATCTACTACACCAGCCAAATCAGAAGAATTCTCATTTGAATAACCATGGAAGCTTTTATAAGGAATGCATTAATTGAACATTCAGAAGCCATACTAAATTTTTCCTGTTTGCTTGTTTAAGATTTTATTTATTTGACAGACAAAGACACAGCAAGAGAGGGAACACAAGCAGGGGGAGTGGGAAAGGGAGAAACAAGCTTCCCATAGAGCAGAGAGCCAAATGTGGGGCTGACCCCAGGACTCTGGGGTCATGACCTGAGTGGAAGGCAGATGCTTAAGGACTGAGCAACCCAGGCGCCCTGAGGATATGTTTACATTTTTTCCCACCACACAATTACATACATACATTTACTCACATTCATAAAAGAACACATAAATACAGGAGGGTCATGCATATACATACTTTAATTTTTTTATCTTAAGTTTTAAGTTATAGCTTATCTCCCATTGAATAGAAAAGCTTACTGATATCATTGAAATACTAACTATACAGACACAAACATTCTGCTCATTATTCAAGGACATTGTATTAGAACCCCGTGCATGTAGAGCAAAAGAAATAAAAACCAGTAAGAATATTAGTGATAATACAATATTCAAGAAAATAGATGATACATTTATAACTTAATAAATTGAGAGAAAAAGAATGGTTAGAAGCAAAGTAATAAATGTCAAAAGTTGCTATTAAACAAAAGGCTGCCCTTTATGGGTCTCATAAGATTAAAAAAAAAAGAAAAGTCAATGGTGTGTCTACTAGCATCTCTGTAGGATTACTGCAATGTAATTTCTATCTATAGACTTCATTATATTTTGTTGGATACCTAATTCTATTCCTATAATGGAATTTGAGATAAAATAATATTACAATAACACATAAAGAAAAAATTCAATCCTGAGTAATCTGGAAAACATCCCAATCAAATATCTTTTCTTCCTTCCATATTCTTTCCTTTAGAAAATTCTGTTATAATACCATAATATTTGGAATGGAATGGATATACAAACTACACATTGATTTAGCAAACTCTTCCTACAAAACACATTACAAATATACATTTGGAAAATAAAAACAAATCCCCCTCCACCTGGTCCAGTCCCTCTCATGTGCCAAATTATTTTTGATGTGATCATATTTTTTTTTAAGATTTTATTTATTTATTTGACAGAGAGAGATCACAAAGCAGGCAGAGAGGCAGGCAGAGAGAGAGGAGGAAGCAGGCTCCCTGCTGAGCAGAGAGCCGGACGCGGGGCTCGATCCCAGGACCCTGAGATCATGACCCGAGCCGAAGGCAGCGGCTTAACCCACTGAGCCACCCAGGAGCCCCTGTGATCATATTTTTAATGTAATGATTAGCTTGCTTAAGACTAGGCAGGCCGAGTGCAGGTGTATATTCCTTTCAATGGAAATCATATTAAAATTTTATTTCCGGTTATATATTCACACTTTTTGGGAACTTTTATTTATGTATACAATGTATACATGTAGCTTTATTAAATACAAAGGGAATTTAGTTCTATATTGGTGAGTTCTTGTAAGGAAAAGATATAGTAGGGTATATACTTTCACAAAATATCCAAAAATATTAATAAGACATTTGGGCTAAAAATGGAGTTTAAAAAATTATTAACATTTTAGTCAGTTTATGTCCTTATTTTCATTTAACATGGGTAGTGATAGAATACTGTATAGCATATGAACCCCTCAAAATTATTAACACTAAATTTACTTTAAAATTATTAAAATTTCAGAGGAATATTCACATTAATAACTAATCTTCAAATTTTTATTTTAAACATCTAGAGATACGGTATGATCACAATGTTACATGAGTTTATAATCAGATTTGACATCTGGATTTCTTATCTATGATATTTCTATAAATATGTTACTTAAAGAAATAATTGCTGGGGCACCTGGGTGGCTCAGTGGGTTAGAGCCTCTGCCTTTGGCTCGGGTCATGGTCCCAGGGTCCTGGGATCAAGCCCCATATCGGGCTCTCTGCTCAGCAGGGAGCCTGCTTCCTCCTCTCTCTCTGCCTGCCTCTCTGCCTACTTGATCTCTGTCTGTCAAATAATAAATAAAAGTCTTTAAAAAAAAAAAAGAAAGAATTTCCAAAGTTCTGCTCAGTATAAAATGAATGGATCAGCCCATTTTTCCTGTGATACCAGATTGTTTTAGACTTGGCAATATATTCAATCAAGGTCATTGCTGTTTTTCCATTTCTCCATTTCATTCATTGAAATATCCATTTCTTATAGGCCAATGGAATAAATTATAAACTCTTTAGTAATATGCATATTTGACAAAATTGTTAAATGACAACTGGTTGGCATCTGCCATTCTTCAAATTTGACAATTTGAAGCCAGATTTATATGAGTTTTATTTTTTAATTAAGCAACAATAATTTGAAAGCTTAGTTAAAAAAAAAAGAATGCTCCCAATTTATAAAGTATTATGGTCAAGATCTAATTTTTCTGTTTGCTGGAATAATATTTTGCTTATGAGATATTAAATATCAAGTTATTTTTATTTAATTTTTTAGCAAGAGACATTAATCATTTAATATAATAATTCTATAACATGTATATAGAACACTGGTACTTGTTCCAGTATAATCCTGGGGTTTATTATGGAGCCAGTTGATTTCTTTACTTTATAGTAAATATTGTCTATGGGGCGCCTGGGTGGCTCAGTGGGTTAAGCCGCTGCCTTCGGCTCAGGTCATGATCTCAGGGTCCTGGGATCGAGTCCCACATCGGGCTCTCTGCTCAGCAGGGAGCCTGTTTCCCTCTCTCTCTCTCTCTGCCTGCCTCTCCATCTACTTGTGATCTCTCTCTGTCAAATAAATAAATAAAATCTTAAAAAAAAAATTTTATAGTAAATATTGTCTACAAGCACAATATAAAGTCGTGTATAAACATCAATAATGAAGAGTTGCTAAGGGAAAATGACCCATGGATGACTTACAACTACATGCAAGTTAATTAGATACTGATTATGTTCCTAAGGGGCCTTGAAAATATGATTAAATACTAATAGAAAATGTGGGAGATAAAACAACATAATTGCAAAAAAATAGGGAAAATTGGGAAACATTTAAAAATGGTAATAGTCACGTGCCTTAGAAGTCAGCTAATTTCTCTCTCTTAGGATATGTAGCAATTTTTTTAGTTTAAATAAACCTTTTATTTATAATAGTTTTAGATTTATAGAAAAATGAAGATAGCACAGAGAGTTCCCACTCATGTCCATATACAGTTTCCCTGATAATTAGTGTGTTATGTTTGTCATAATTGAGCCAATAAACTGATACATTATTACTAATTAAATAAAGTCCATATTTTGTTGAGATATCTTTAGTTTTTCCATAATACATTTTTTTGTTGTTCTTGTTCTCGGGTATCACCCAGTACACCATAAACATTTAATTGTCATGTTTTCTTAGGCTCTCTTGGCTGTGATAGTTTCTCAGATTTTCCTTGTTTACAATGACTTTGACAGTTTGAGTTGTACTGGTTAGGGGTTTTGTAGAATGTCCTTCTATTGGAATCTTTCTATGTTTTCCTCATGATTAAACTAGGGTTCCATGTTTTGAGGAAGAAGAGGAAGATCACAGAGATGAACTACAATTTTCATCACATCATATCAAAAGAATATATTATCAACATGACATCATTTTTTTTAAAGATTTTATTTATTTATTTGACAGACAGAGATCACAAGTAGGCAGAGAAGCAGGCAGAGAGAGAGAGGAGGAAGCAGGCTCCCCGCTGAGCAGAGAGCCCGAGCGAGCGGGGACTCGATCCCAGGATCCTGGGATCAGGATCTGAGCCGAAGGCAGAGGCTTTAACCCACTGAGCCACCCAGGCACCCTGTGACTTATCATTATTGATTTGACCTTGTACATCTGGCTGAATTAGTGTTTGTCAGTTTGTTCCACTACATTATTACTTTCCTCTCCCAGACTGTATTCTTCGGAAGGAAGTCACCATGCATAGCCTACACTTTAGGAGTGGGGAGTTACACTCCTCCTTGAGGACAGATTATTTATGTAGATTATTGTATACTCCTTATGTATTTATTAACACACTTTTATACTTGCAACACAGGGGTTCATTGATCTTGATTTGTTTTTTTGCTCAATTTGTTGCACCTTTGACCTTTAGGAGCCCTTTCTGCTGATCTGTGTCCCTTTGATATATACCCATTGTTATGGACTGAATTGTGTCTCTCCAAAATCCATATATTAAAACCCTAATCTAATAGAATAGTTGTCTTTACAAAAAGAGGAAGAAATACCAGAAAGCATTTTGTCTTTCTTTATTTCCCTCTTCCCCACATGCATATAGAGAAAAGACCATGTGAGAATAATAAGTTGGCTGTTTATAAGCTGGGAAGAGAGCTCTCACCAGAAACCAAATTAAATGGCACTTTGATCTTTGACTTCAGGCCTCCAGAACTGTGAGAAAATAAATTTCTGTTGTTTAAGCCCCCATTTGGTATTTTGTTATGGCAGCCCTAGCAGACTAATACATCCATCACTGTGGATCTCCCCCCGCCCGTTGAACACTACCTTACTTTCTGGAATTAAAAGGTACTCAGGCTCATCTTTTACATCCTTCACTCCAGTCCAAGAATCAGCCATTTCACCAAGAAGTCCTGGTTCCTTTTATTGGAAAGTCGTATCAGAAACCTAAATCTTAGGGAGCCTAAGTAGCTCAGTTGGTGAAGGAACCTGCTCTTGATTTCATCTCAGGTCATGATCTCAGGATGCTGGGGTCAGGCTCCGTGCTCAGACAGGAGTCGGCTTAAGAATTCTGTCTCTTTCTCCTTATCTCTGTCCCACCTGCATGCATGTGCTCTCTTTCTCTCAAATAAATAAATGAATCTTTATATATATATATATAAAAACAAACCTATATTGAAATACAGCATCTCTACTGTGAAGTGTGTAAACCTGGTGATTCACAGACCTGTACCCCTGGGGCTAATAATACATTATATGTTTATAAAAAAAAAAAGAAATACAGCATCTCTCTTTTGATCAGTAAAAAACTGACACATAAAGGACACGTCAAAAATAATACACATTGAGTCTAAGCTTTGATAATAAAATTATTTTTGAAACTAAGCTAAAATTAACTTTACCTGCAATAACTAATATAAGCAATTAAATAAGCAATAGATAATTAAGGACAAGAGATACACATAAATACCTTGGAAACTTGATATTACACTTGCTCTAAAAAGTACTTTCTTTATCTAATTTAAATTGCTTTCAAACAAAATTTTAGGTAAACTATTACTTCAAATATCTTTCTTTTTTTTCTCTCCTTCCTTCCTTCCTTCCTTCCTTCTTTCCTTCTTTCTCTCTTTCTTTCTTGATAAGGTATAATCAGGAATATTATCAAACAAGAGATACTATGTTTAATTCAGCAAAATAACTTCTTTCAAGTTTCTTAGAATATTAAGTATTCCTCAGTATTACAACTTCCTCAATATTGCAAGCCATAGTTTATTAAGAAAAGTTACTCTAAAGTTTAAATAATTTAAAAAATATTTTCATTAAGGTGTACCATATAATAGTAAAACAAGAATATACTATTAATCACTGACAACTGCATTTTTCCATATGTATATTCACAAAAATATGGAAGTATATCCCAGAACATTTCCCGCTCCTTCAGAATCTTGCCTCATGCCCCTTCTGAGTCAATACCTAACCCCCCTTCATACCCATTATCTTGATATCTGTCACTATTGATGAATTTTACTCATTCTTATATGTTACATAAGTGAAATTATACTGTATATATCATTTTGTGTGTGCCTTCTATCATACAACATATTTTATTTGAGATTCATCCATGTTGTTTGCTTTGTTGCTTCTTTGAATTTTTGTAGCCACGCAGTAATAGCTATATGGTATTCACTGTATAGATATACTATAATGATTTTTTAATTTTATTTTTTCAATGTTTCAAGATTCATTGTTTATGCACCACACCCAGTGCTCCCTGTAATACCTGCCCTCCCCAATACCCACCACCAGGCTCACCCTACCCTCACTCCTCTCCCCTTCAAAACCCTCAGTTTGTTTCTTAGGGTCTATAACAATTTTTAAAAATTGATTATCCTTTTATTTTTTATTTTTTAAGTTCTTTTTATTAACAAATAATATGTTATTTGCCCCAGCGGTACAGGTCTGTGATCATCAGGCTTAGTTTGGTTGTTAATAAATAATACACCTATGATCATTCTTTTACTTGGATTTTGCTGGACATAGACACTGTCAAGAACAGCAAACGTCTGAGATTTTACCCGTCTTCCAAGGTTTTGTTAGCTTGTCACAGTTTCATGGGTCAGAAGTGAAAGATGGTTTATTAATCACAATAAGAATAGTAGCTAAAAAATATATATATATATTTTTTGCATTGGTTCTCTGAGTCCCAGTTCCCACAGAGCACCATGAAGAGGGCCATTTAACAACTGTACATGCAGTGGAGTGTGTTACAGCAGAAGAACCCTAAGCTTAGGGAACTCAAATCTTTTATAATCAGCAATAAGCTTGTATCTACTTTACTTCAGAACGAGACATTTTATTATGATTGTACTGGCATATAAGAATGTCTTTCACAAGACAGATACTATCTGCAAAAGGAGATATTATCTTTATTTTGCAAAGCTTTTGGAATGCAAATAACCCATAAAAGTAGCCTAGGACAAAGGGCAGTCAGTGTCTCTACTTGCAAGATATATGTAGAACTACAGGAGACCCCTGGTTAATTGTTTTCTCAACTATATCCACTCTTTTTCCTCTATCACCTTGGCTTCTGGTAAATTTTCTGGTGACCAAAAGATGATGGGGCCAAGGCTAGCATTTAATTAATGTTATCATCGACTAGGCACAGAAAAGGATGAGACCTATATGCAGTACTGAGTTCAACTTTGAAACCCAGAGTCCTGGATACAACCAGCAAACAATTCCCATAAATCATCAATGTCTACCTTAGAATGCCAGGTGGCTTTCTCCCTCCATTTCTGTATTACCTTTTCTACTTAGCCCATGAATTAAAGCCCAAAATATAGCAAGATATATTATGGCCTGCAAGAAGGAAATCCAGGGAAATTCTCTCAATTCTAACAGCCATAACAACTTGAGACAATGAATTGAGACTGCCATGAATGACTTTCAGGTCTAAGATCGAGGCACCGATCACTTTAAAAACAAATTTTGTACCAATTATTTATTAGTGTAAATCCAATTAAAGTCACAATAAAAATACCACTACATACTCATTAGAACGAAAAAAAAAAAGTACAGAGGTTGGAAACCCAAGTGTTGACAAGGATGTGATCCAACTTAAACTCTCATACATTGCTGGTGGGATAGTAAAATTACAAAACTAGTTGAAGATATTTTAGCAGTTTCTTACAAAGCTAAACATACCCCTAGCCTATGACCCAGCAAACACATGTTTAGGATTTTATCTGTGAGAAATAAAAGTGTAAGTCAACACAAATGTTCATAGCTTTATTAGTAAGAGCCAATCTGAAAGTAATACAAATATCAATCAAGAGGTAAATGGCTAAAAAAGTTGTTATGTATTCATAGAATGGAATACCATTTGACAACAAAAGACAATAAACTACTGATGCATGCAATAACACACATGAATCTCAGAACCATTATTTGTGCAAAAGAAACAAAAGAGGACATGCAGAATAATTCCACTGGTATGACATTCATTTCACAGAATAGGCAACTCTTGTTAGTGTTGTATTGGAGCTGGCTCATATCAACTGTAAAATTTTCAGGATTTCTGTGAGCCAGTTGAACAAACCAACTATTACAATTTGACTTACATAGGTTTATAAGTAGTATAAAATAAACACTCAAAACTTACCATTTCTTATCTATGCTGTTTATATATTCATACTGTATTTGAAAGGTAGAAATAATATAATAGTGTATCACAGTGTGCTATTGCAAATTTCTTCCCAACTCTACATTCAGTGATGTTACCTTGGTAGCTTAAAGTCAGCCATGGTACCATGGTAGGAGAATTTACACTATCAAAATAGGCAAACTTTACAAAATAGGGTTGTTGTTTGAGACAGTTTTTAAGTCCACACACCACTCTGTCTAGTGCAGAGTGGATAGAAATCAGACAGATGGTTGTCTGAGAAAGTGACAGGTGAGGAATAACTTGCAAAAAATATAAGAGAACTTGAGGGGTTTATGGAAATATCCTCAATCTTGTTTGGGATATGATTAAACAAATGCATAAACTTGTCAAAACCGATCAAAATAAGGAAGGCATAGGTAGGAGCTGTGATGTAGCAATAAAATAAATGACCAGAGAAGTGTAAGTTTTTGGAGATTTATGCTTATATGCTTATATGGACACTGAAAGTATAGCCAGTTTGGCAAGGTACAGCAAGGAAACACACAGATATTAATATTTGTTTTAAAAAATATTGTAACTCATCAGATCCCTTATTAAACAAGGGGATCCTCCAGAACTGAGTAATCACATAAGCCTATAACTGAAATTTTGCTAGAATTCTACTAAAACAAATTTCCTATGCTTGTGATACTTTTCTAATAGAGGTCAACAGCTAGATAAGCAGACTTAGTTTTCAGAAATAAGCTTGACTCTAAGAGAGGGAATGAATTTTAAGATAATTTGATAAAAATGTCAGAAAAGAGAGTGAAGACAAAATCCTAGTCAGTTCAAAAAATGGATGGAGGGTCTATATTCATTTCTAAAATAGTATATGCAGGGCATTCAATGAGAAAATAAAATTGCCACACTATTGTCATGCGGAGACTGCGAGTCTACAAAGATGGTAGGGCTAGATTTTCAGTTCTACTTGCCATTGTTTAAAGCAGAGATAGAAAATTAGGTAAGGGCTAATATTACTTTTTTATTGAATGATAGTTATTAGTTTGATGGCACTCAGGGAACCATTCCCTAGCTCTATTCATGCTCATTTGTAGTCCACACCCATATTGATTCTGGGTTTGGCCATGAGACTAGCTCTGGCCAGGGAATATGAGCAATTCTGATGAATGTGCAGGCTGGACAGGAGCTTAATTGTTGCTGTGTGTGCACTTGAAATGTTCCCTCTTGAAACTAAACCATTATGATGTGAGGAAGTCCAAGAAATCATGTAGGGAGGCCCACATACAGAAGTACTAAGGCTACTGATCAATAACTGTCCCACCTGGAAGCCAGCTCCAACTGCGAACTTTTTGAGTAAGGCCATATTTAGCCTTTTGGCTATCTGACACTCCATTAGACACCAAGTGAACCCAGTCAATACACCAAAACATGAGAAATATTTTTGTCATTTAAAGCCACTACGTTTTTGATGATGTTATGCAGCAGTAAAAAACAGAAATGATATATCTCTATTTGAGAATTATTTTTATCCTTACTCCTATTATTAATATACTTGCCACTATTCAATGCATTAAATGTACAGTATAATATTAAGAAATTATTTACCTAAAACTATAGGCAATATTTTGATATTTACACCATATTAGTTTATGCTTTAGGAAAAAAAATGATCAAGAGCAAGCATTGAATAATTCCTACAACCATTTTCCATAAACAAAAACACTGACCCTAAAAACAAGTATTGTGCAATTTCCCAAAGGTTTAGAAATAATTTTCTTTAAAGGCATATCAGTAAATGTTTTCCAAACAAAAGAAATAGTTGTTATGCATAACTGACTAAGCCACCCAGGTGCTGCCCCTCTTTTTCACATAATATTTACTATTTTATTTATTTATTATTTATTTATTTATTTATGTGGATTCCATGCTCACGGTGCTTGACCTCATGACTCTGAGAGCAAAATTTGAGCTGAGATCAAGAGTCAGATGTTAGAAAAACTTGTTGTAGATGAGTGTTTAGCTTGTGAGAGAATGCAAACATTTAAAAGGAATGCACCCTTGATGCCTAATATATTTTGCGCCAATTGAAATAAACTTTAAGAACTCTCATGTTCCAGGTTCATGTCATTTATGTAGAACTGTATTAGGGAGTAATGATTGAGAGCATACTGCCTTCAACTACAATCCTTGGTTTGAATATTGGCTCTACTCTTACTAGTTGAGTGACCTCAAATTATATAACCTCTCTATATCCAAGTTTTCTCATCTATAGATGATAATAAAAATTGCACAATTTATATTATAAAGACAAAAGGAGTTAATATTTCTAAACTACTTCCAATAGTAAGCCCCTACTCCATGCTGTATAAGTATTTTTCATTATTACACATTAACAAATACTTCAAAAGATTATAAAATATGTGCATACATTTTGATAACAGTAGAACTTCTAGGGATCGAATGCTGAAGTTGACTCATTTACAAATCCAAGAGTCCATTAGGAAATTGGGAGAGAAAAATCTTCTTAAATACAAAGGCAAATGAATTCAGGACCTTATAGGCAACAATATTAATTTTCTATAGTATTAAAAATTCAAATAATCTGATTAACCATTAATCATACAAATAATTTAGTATCTCCTTTAATTATTCAGAAATAGATTTCTGATCATAAAATGGGTTGTTAGCTTAATAATGTCTATAAGTTAACATGCTTTTAAATTAAGTAATTTGTTTTTAACAAAATTTCATTTGTTGTATATCTAAGTTAAATGTGCAGAATTGAAAATTCTGATTTCACTTTGTTAAGCAATAAACTAAGTTGTATTTACTATTATCTGAAGCTATAAAAGCTATAAACCTGTGCCCATGAAAGACTAACATACTTCCCTATAGAAGGGTTTCTTTGAACATCTGGCTTTTTAAATTCAGAGGAGTACCCCTCGAATTTATTTTGTATACCTCTTAGTGTTTGGTCTTTTTTCATACATACAGGAAAAATATTAGGAAACAGCTGGAAATGATGAAAGCAGAAAGCAGAAACCAGAGATGGAAAAGATCCCCTGAACCAAGTGCTTTGTTCCCATGTCGCTGCAGGGACCGTAACTGATCCAGAATGAAGAGCAGGAAGAGAAGCAGGATGGAGATATTAGAGGTTTATTACAAAGCCCAGCCAGCTGGTAGAGTACTCAATATGGCACACTCCAGAGCTGAAACCCGTGTTTGTACATGCTGATTGGCATAACAGACTTTAGGGTCTTTTAGAACCACCACCTGACCCAGGATCAGATAATATTTTAGCTTTAAGTTTTTAAGACATATTGGTTTCACTTGCAGGCAGAAATAAGCCCTGTGTAACCCCACTCAAGGAGACGATTAGTGTGTTAATTCTTCAGATATATTCATGTATTTATTTTTAAACATCTGGCCAAAGAAGGGAGCTTGAAAGTCACTAAATCTTCATTGTTCAGATATTTTACTGAAGTTGGGGCATTTTAACAATGATTTTCTTGCTTTTATTCTTTAAAATTATTCAAATTGCGCACATTTTAAAGGGTCACAACAGGATTCATTTATACCATCTAATTATTTCTTGAACTTACAGTTTTTAAAGAAGAATGTACTAATTTTCTAACTGCTAAATGAAACCTCCCTTCAATCTGTAACCCAATAAATGCCTTTAAATATCTATTACAGTATTTGTGTTATGAACTGGGCATACATGATGACTAGAACAGACACTGTACCTACATTCACTGCATTTAAAACATAAGGGTAAAGGAAATAAAACTAGTGATAAAGGCAAAGTGTTATGAATGTAATGACATATAGGGAGGGAGAAAACTCTAACCAGGAAACCTAGTCAAAAGTAGTTCTCCATAAATGAGTCATTAACCATCATTTAGTCTTACTTTTAAAATTAAATCTGATAACTAGAATACTTAAAACGTTTCCTGGAACATAGCAAGAGTTCAATAAACATTTGTTTGTATTAGTATTACTATTTCTCAAGCTCTGAAGCTTTTATAAAAATGAAAGTTTTGGCAGGGTATATTAAAACAGTATTAAGAAGGTGAAACTATCTGATATTTCAACTTGGTTTCCAGAGGTAGTATTTAAGAAAACAACATATCTTAACTTAGAAAATAGGAAGGGCGTATGCAATTTTTGGTCCCAAATTTACTACCTTGGTTGGTATATATAGATAACCACATATTCCTTAGCACAAATCTAGAGCTGGGTTCCTAAGTGATACTTTTTTTTTTTTTAAGATTTTATTTATTTATTTGACAGAGAGAGAGAGATCACAAGTAGGCAGAGAGGCAGGCAGAGAGAAAGGGGGAAGCAGGCTCTCCACTGAGCAGAGAGCCTGATGTGGGGCTCAATCCCAAGACCCTGAGATCATGACCTGAGCTGAAGGTAGATGCTTAACCCACTGAGCCACCCAGGCGCCCCCTGAGTGATATTTTTTAATGTGATGCTCTCACACATCTTAAGTCAACTCCTACGGGTCTCTTTGAATGTTCATAGATGAGGCACTCTCAGTAAACCACTTCCTGGATCTCTTACTACTCTGCTGAGTGAATTGGCTCAACATTTCATTTCAGAGAGCATCACTAAAAACTTCAGTGATGTAAATCTGGCCAGGCAACTTCTAAAAGAGTTTTGTCTTAACTTCAGCAATCAAAAGGCTATACACATAAACCCCAAATCACCATAGCTAGCAGAACCAATATTGCATTTTAGAAATTAAGTTCAAAATATCAGTTTTAGAAAGCTATGACCTGATTTTATTAATTTAATATCTATATGAGGAGCAATAGTTTTTTTCTTAAAGACCAAAACCCCAAATGTAGATAGAGCTGAATTGTCTAGGAATGCCACAGGCAAAATGTGTATTACATGCATGGATCAGTAATTAAAATTAAGGAGCAGGTCTACTGGGTTTGATCTCAGGGATAAATGGAAACCAGTGATTAACTTTCGCCATAATTCTACTTCTCATATCTAATTCAGAAGGCTTATTCTGTGAAAATTAAACAACTGTGTTTTTAAGAGAAAAATTATAAGTTAAATTGGATAGCTCCATTTATGGAAATGAGCCAATTTAATCTCATCTCTTACTGGGGCCCAATCATGTTTGTTATCTAAGACTAATTATATTAATGAGACTGTTAAAACATAATTTAAATTATCACAAAATATTCTTT
Organism: Lontra canadensis; assembly: GCF_010015895.1. NCBI lineage: Eukaryota > Metazoa > Chordata > Mammalia > Carnivora > Mustelidae > Lontra > Lontra canadensis. The sequence continues at coordinate 5,004,261 of NW_022631047.1, read as the reverse complement.
GATGATTTAATTGAATTATTATTTTATGATTTAATGGAATGTTCAGCAATAAACTACAAAATCATATTGCTAGGTATTACAAAAAGAAATACCTGCAAATTGGTACCAAAACATCTGTATGTAATAAAATGGTTCAACCCAATCTGCTTTGCATGCTGCATACATTTGACTTTATCATTAAAATATCAAAATATGTTTTCCAAATTCAGATGCATGAATGATTAAGCATGGATAATAGGAGGGGTTTTGTTCATTAGATCAGAAAAAATTTTCATTGAAAGGAATTAGTTGTAAAAGTTTTATCTTGCAGGCAGTTTTCTTAGAAATGTATTCAGAAACATAAAAATTAATTTACTTAAAAATACTGCCTTTTTAATAATGTTAAAGAAGATTTTCTGAATTACCTTTTTGGTCAATAATTAATCAATCTTCAAGAAATTTTAGAAATCATGTGATTTAATATATATCCTTTTTTACTTGATAGTTCAGCTTCTCAGACTTCACTGAGGTTGTAGGCTGTTGTATATTGGTGGGCTTAATAACTACTCTCTGGTACTCATTCATCTTATTATTTGGAAGCATACTTTCTTGCTCCACAATTCTGTAGGGCTGCACCTTTGGGGGGTCATGAGGGAAAGAGATAATTTCCTCTACAATGAAGGGAATGCCTTTTTCAGGTAAAGACTGTGTTCTGAAGCAAAGAAGACTGAGTGGAAAATGTTTTGGAGGTTTTTTTTTAAAGTCAGGATACTGAGAGTTCCCTAAAACTTCTCAGTTTTATTTGAGAGATAGAAATTATACTCTACTGATTATTATCTTTTGTTTGACAACTAGCTTTTTTAGTATATCAAAATTTTCATGCCTCTTTCTTCATCAAGAAGAGAAGCTTTAGTCCTCTTACAAAAATAATTATACTGGAACCACACCACTGGAGAAATGCATTAAAAACAGTCCAGAAATATATTCAGAACAGTAATGTTGAATTTCCAGAAATGTATTCAGTAACAGTCATGTTGAATTTCCTTGGAACACAGTGTAGAAAACCCTGAATAAACTGGTTCCTGTTTACACTTCTGATTCACTTTTTATACCTTCCCTTTTTACATTCTACAATTCAGAAATCCTATACAACTTATAGCTCATAATTATACTGGGCTTTTTTACTTGTTCCTAAAAAGTCTTAAATCCTATTCTTGTCCATATAGCGAAGTTCTGATCCATTCTTCAAGTAACTCAATAGCTGTCTTTTCTGCTAACTTGTCTCTGAATTCCCTAGCACGATTATGTGATTTTTCTCCTATGTTTGACAATTGATACATGATTTAATTTTCAAATTTTTATTGTTTTTATTAGCTTTCTTTTTTAATGTCTGTGGCTTTTTAAAATTTGAGTTCTTTGAAGTTGGAAGACATGTTTATCCTTAGCCTGAGCAAATTCCCTGCACTTTAGTACATGCCCTATAAGATTTTATTAAATGAAGGAATGAACTCATAAAAGTGGAAGCTTACTAACATATTTTATTTCAAAAAAATAAATGTCATTATCTTTTGTAGACATATATCTTTGCAGTCAATCTTAATAATAGATTTTTTTTTGTTTTTGTTACTTTATTCCCATTGTCACTGTTGGAATTCATCCAACAAACATATTTGGATATATTATTTTCTTAAAGACACACTGAATTACTCATGCCGACTTTTACTTTTTAGAGATATTTTTCAAAAATCATTCTATTATTATTTTGAAATGTAAAGAGAACAGAATATCCAAGAACTGTGGGACAATTTCAATATGTGTAATAGCACTATCAGAAGCAGAAAAAAAGAACAGAGCAGAAGAAATATCTGAAGTATTAATGGCTAAAAATTCTTCAAAAGTAATAACAGACAGAATAATAGATCCGGGAATCTTAGAGAACACCAAGCAGAATAAAAAAACAAAAACAAAAACAAAACCAACAAATCAACCAACCAATTAAACAAACAAAAAATATCACATTCAAACTGCAAAAAGCCAAAGATACAGAGAAAAATCTTGGAAGAAGTCAGAGGGAAAAAAAATCCCTCCCATACCTGTAGAGAAACAAGTCAGAATTATACTGGACTTATAGTCAGAAACTGTACAAGGAAGAAAATGCTTGAATACAATATTTCAAGAATTGAAAAGGATAAAAAATTTCTTACCTATTATTCTATGTCTAGTGAAATCTTCCATCAAAATTGAAGAAGAAATACTTTCTCAGACAAACCAAAACCAATGGAATTCATTGATAGCAGACTTTTCCTGAAAACAAAACAAACAAAACACTCAAGTTCTTCAGAGAAAAAGAAAATGATATATTTAGAACCTACATAGAAATAGGAAGAGTCTTTATCCGTGTTCCACATTGATATAAATAAATGCTTAAATAATTTAATAAATGAAGAGACAAATTTTCAGTGCAAAAGAATTACAATTTATATGGATATTCTACCCTAAAAGAGGGGGAGGCTAAGTCCTCACTTCTTAGTGTGGGTGATGCTTAGTGACTTCCATCCAAGAGTACAATATGGGAAGTGGGGATGAGTAACTTTAAAGTGGAGAAGCCTGGAAAATATTACCTTGTCCAGGTGATTAAGATCAACATCAATAGTTATAAATCATGTTGATAGGATATTCTCTTGATATAATGCTTCTGTGACCCTCTTACCTATATCCCCCAAACCCAGCCTAATCACGAGAATAATATTAGAAAATTCCAATGGAGGACATCTTACAAAATTCTGACTATTAATTCTCCAAAAACAGTCAAAATCATGAAAAAAGAACAAGGAAAATTTGTATAAAATATTATAGCCTAAAGCAGCCTAAGGAGACATGAAAATTAAATATAATATGGATGCCTGAATGAGGGTCCTGAAACAGAAAAAGGACATTAGGTTAAAAACAAAAGACATCTGAATAAGGAATGAGTTTTATTAATAATGTATCAATGCTGGCTTGTTAATTATAATAAATGTACCATGCTAATGTGAAATGTCAGTAATAGAGGAAACTGGGTATGGAGTAGATAGGAAACATTTTTGTTACCTTCATATTTTTTCCTGCAATTATAAAACTGTTCTAAAAGTAAATTCTTTTTAAAAAATAAAACCCACTTCTGACCATGCCATTTTCTGTTTAAAATCTTCATTTAAAATAAAAATTTGTTAGTTATCAGGCACTCAACAAATACTGACACCAATTACCATTGACTATGGTTGTCATGCACTCTGGTCTATATTTCCAATAAGAAGTTGCTCTTTGTGTTGTTGATTTTAGCCATTCTGACAGGTGTGAAGTGATATCTCATTTTAGTTTTGATTTGCATTTCCCTGATGATCAGTGATGTTGAACATCTTTTTGTGTGTCTATTGACTACCTGTATGTTTTCTTTGAAAAATGTCTAGTCATATCTTCTGTTCATTTCTTAACTGGATTATTTGTATTTTGGGTGTTGAATTATATAAGTTCTTTATATATTTTGGATACTAATCCTTTAGGAGAGATGTCATTTGTAAATATCTTCTCCCACTCTGTAAATTGTCTTCTTTTAATTAATTAAATTATTAACATACAATGATTATTTGTCTTAGGGGTACAGGTCTGTGAATCATCAGCCTTACACAATTCATAGTACTCACCATAGCACATACCTTCCCCAATGTCCATCACCCAGCCACTGTATCCCGCCTCCCTTCTGTCATCCAGTAACCCTCAGTTTGTTTCCTGACGTTAAGCATCTCTTATGGTTTGTCTCCCTCCCTGGTCCCATCTTGTTTCATTTCCCCCTCCCTTCCCCGCCAGAACTCACCTCCCCGCCCTGCCTCTCAAATTCCTCATATCACAGAGATTATAGGATAACTGTTGACTGCCTTCTTTTAGTTTTGTTGTTTCCTTCTCTGTGCAGAAGCTTTTTATGAAGTCCCCATAGTTTATTCTTGCATTTGTTTTCCTTGCCTCAGGAGACATTTCTAGAAAGAAGAAGTGGTTATAGCCAATGTCAAGATGGTTACTACCTAGGATTTTAATGGTTTTAACACTCACATTTAGGCCTTTAATACATTTTGAATTTATTTTGGGGTATGGTGTAAGAAAGTAGTCCAGTTTCATTCTTCTGCATGTTGCTGTCCTCTTTTTCCAACACCATTTGTTGAAGATACTGTCTTCTTCCCATTGCATATTCTTTTCCACTTTGTTGAAAATTTATAGATCATATAGCTGTGGGTTCATTTCCGGGTTTTCTGTTGTGTTCCATTGATCTATGTATCCATTTTTGTGCCATTACCATACTGTTTTGATCATTACAGCTTTGTAATATAACTTGAAGTTTGGAATTGTGATGCCTCCAGATTTGTTGTTGTTTTCTTTCTTCCTTCCTTTCTTTCTTTCTTTCTTTTTTTTTTTTTCTTTCCAAGTCTGCTTTGGCTATTTGGGTTTTATGAGCTATTACCTCACACCTATCAGAATGGCCAAAATCAACAACACAGAAAATAATAGGTGTCAGCAAGGATGTGGAGAAAGGGCAACCCTCTTGCACTATTGGTGGGAATGCAAACTGATGTAGCTGCTCTGAGTGACTCCTAGGGTTAGTTCAACTTCTGTCAGAGATGGTAAAATACCAGTTTGACAATATCTGAAGAACTTGACATCTATAGAAATATGGACTGTCACCAGCTTCTGCTGAAATATTCAGTTTTCTATTAGCCTAGTAGCATGGTAAATAGTCTTGCTTTCATTTTCATAAGGAATAACACATTCATCATTTTTGGTTTCCAAATTCATTCTCTTCTGTGAACACTCTCTAATAGCTATGAATGGGGAAATCATGTCTTTAGGAACCAACATGAAACTAATTTTGTAGTATGTATCAAGATCACATGAGTTAGTTAGTGTCCTTATAATTTAAAATACTAAAATATACAATCATTTTTGTGGCCTAAATTAAAAACATATTGCGGTGTTGATGTGGTCAGAGGAAGCAAAAGATCAATAGACATCTGATAATAGGAACAATATCAGAGAAATTCTGAAAATGGACAGGTGCTATCAAAGACAAGTTTTGCTTACATCTTACCTTCTCAAAGACCATGTCCTTGACCTTAGAATCAATTCTACCTGATGTTTCAGAGTCTTAAAAGCAGAACTCAATTTCTCACATCTCAAGAATTTTTATTAATCATTAATTTTTAAAATTATTTCATACATAAGTCTTTTTTCTAGGCTAGCCTCTGGAAAAAGCTTGTTTTAGTACTTACAGAAAGAGATTGTTTTAATGCTCTCAGAAACTCTCATAATGCATAATATTTCCAAGTGATAAAGAAATTTTTAAAAAATCACTGCATTCCAGGAATGGATTTTTGTTTTCAGTCCATGCATCCTTCATCATATCCAGTATTTTCAAATAATGCTTTTTTTGAAGAATATATCTCAGTTTCTGGATCATTTTGCACATGAATAAATTTCCTGAAAGATGTAACTTAACTAATAAAATCCTTACCTGATTATCTATCTACATTCTTTATCACTGTATTTTTCTGCCTGTGTTTGCCTCTCTTTGAGCACAATGTGACAACTTTAAAACATTATGGTCACAACTTTCATCATCCTTGCTTCAATCAATTGTTCTGGTGTGTTGTTTCCCAAAGTAAATTAAACTAAATCCTGGGTTTATGAGGAGGGAGTATTGCAAAACAATCAACCTTCTAATCTCTAGATTTAAATTGCCTTCATTCAAATTCTAGCATCTCCTCTAACTGTATGACTGAAGTAAACTGCTGAATGAATTTGACCATAGTTTCCTTATCTGTACAATGGGGCTAATAATAGTGCCTACTTCAAGACCCTGGGATCATGACTTGAGCCAAAGGCAGACACTTAAAGACTGAGCCACTCAGGTGCCCCCTGTGGCTTTTTGCCTTAAAAACAAACACTAAACAATAGCACTTATAAACAAATAAGGGGCAAAATTGTGAATTGCTTATGTAGCCAAATTAAGTGTAAGTTGCATTTTGCCTGTGTCTAAAGTTTGTGATTTTTGATATACCGTTATGCTAAAATCCGTCATACAGTTTGTGGTGAAAACCATTATCACTTTCTGATTTTAATGTATGCTCCATGAGAATTAAGTTATTATTCTTATTAATAAGAATTAACTTATTATTGGGGCACCTGGGTGGCTCAGTGGGTTAAGCCTCTGTCTTCAGCTCAGGTCATGATCTCTGGGTCCTGGGATCGAGCTCCACATCAGGCTCTCTGCTCAGCAGGGAACCTGCTTCCTCCTCTCTCTGCCTGCCTCTCTGCCTACTTGTGATCTCTCTGTCAAATAAATAAATAAAATCTTAAAAAAAAAAGAATTAACTTATTATTAAGTTAAAAAGTTCAGCAACTGAAAAATGCAGGTGGAGCTGGATTCTTTTTCTATTAACTTTTTTTAAAAAAATATTTTATTTATTTATTTGACAGAGAGAGAGCATGAGTGGGGGTGGGGGCAGGGAGACGAGCAAAGGGAGGGGGAGAGGGACAGGTAGGCTCCAGCTGAGCACAGAGCCTGAGGGGGGGCTCCTATCCCAGGACCTTGAGTAGAACTCAGATGCTTAACTGAGTGAGCCACCCTGGCATTCCTTTTTTCTATTAACTTTTGAAATCAACTTGAGTTATAATTTATATAAAATATATTTTTAGTACAAACTTTGATGAGTTCTGATAAAAGTATATCCTCAAGTAACCATCACTGTTATCAAGACACAAATATTTTCATTATCCCCAAAATTACCTTGTGTCCCTTTGCAGTCAAACAGCTTCAGATGATAATCTGTTTTCTGTCACTCTGTGTTAGTTTGCTTGCTTGATAATTTCAGATTTATTCTGTTACATATATCAATAGGTTCTCTCTTTCCAAGTAGTATTCTATTGTATGGAGATGCCATTATTTCTCTATATAATCACCTACTGATGAGAGTTTAGGTTGTTTCCAATTTGAGACTATTATGAATAAAGCTGCTTTAAATATTCATATTGAAATCTGTCTGTCAGTACATGCTTTCATTTTTCTTGGCTATATACCAAGACATGATGTTGCTGGGTCATACTGTAAATGTATATTTAACTTTATAAAATAACTTGCTTTACAAACTAGCATTTTACTTCCACACTGGTGATGTATGAAAGTTTTAGCTGATCCATCCACATCCTTGCCAAAACTTAGTATTGCCCATTAATTATTTTTTAAAGATTTTACTTTTTTATTTGACAGAGAGCACCGGCAGGAGGAGCGGCAGGCAGAGAAAGAGGGAGAAGAAGGCTCCCACAGAGCAGGTGGAATCTGATGTGTGACTTGATACCAGGACCCCGGATCATAACCTGAGCCACAGGCAGCTTTTCAAGGACTGAGCCATCCAGGTACCCGCCCATTAATTAAATTTAGTTATTATAATGGGCTTATATCTAGTTGTAGTTTTAATTTCTATTTCCATAATAACATTATACTGAACATAGCCTAATTTACTTATTAGTCAGTTGTATATCACCTTTGTGTTTTTTCAAACATTTTTCACATTTGTAATTTGGTTTTTAAATTGAGACCGAGTCATAGAAGGTCTTAATATACCCTGGATAGAAGTCCTTTCTCAGGGATAGTTAGTCGAATATTTTATCTAAGTCTAAGAATTGCCTTTTAATTTTTATGAAGTGTCTTTAAAGAAGAGATGTACTTTAAGTTCAATTCATCAATTTCGTCTTTCTTGAACTTTGTTTTTCTTTTTATCATGTCTAAGAAATCTGTCTACTCCAAAGCCATCAAGATTTTCGCTTAATTATTTTTGAATATATCTTAAAGATTTAATTTTGTATGTAGGTATATGAACCATTTCAAGATTTTGTTTTTGTTAAGAGTCAAGACTTGGGGCTCCTGGTGGCTCAGTCGGTTAAGCATCCACCTGTGGCTCGGGTCATGGTCCCAGGGTCTTGGAATAGAGCCCCGCATCAGGCTCCCTGCTCAGCAGGAGGCCTGCTTCTTGCTCTCCCTCTGTCTCTCCCCCTGGCTTGCACTCTCTCTCTCTCTCAAATAAATAAATAATAATAAAAATATTTTAAGAAAAAAGTCAAGACTTATTTTTTCTTACAGATTGCTAATTTTTCCAGCACTATTTGATGAAAAGACTATTTTCTCTCATTGAATTACATTGCTGTTATTTGTAAAAAAAGGAATTAAGCATACTATGTGGTCTACTTCTGGACTCTCTGTTTCACTGATCTCTGCTTGTATATCCTTGTACCAGTATGCTGCCCTGATTAATATAGCTTTGTAGTAAGTCTGGAAATTGGGCAAATATCTTCTTGCCTTGGTCCTCCGTTTCAAAATCATTTTAGCCATCTAGGTACTTTGTATTTCCACATAAACTATAAGACCAGCTTATTAATATCTCTAAGAAAGTAAGATTAGTAGGATTTTCATTAAGATTGCCTTACATGTATAGGTCAATTTGGAGATATTTGACATTTTAATATTGGAAAATTTCAATTCATAAAATAGAATATCTCTGAATATGTTTAGGTATTTGGTCTCTCAGCAATGTTTTATATAATTTTCAGCATTATATCTTAATATATTTTGTTAAATGAGTTCCTAAATATTTTTTAACTTATTTGATGCTATTACAATTGGCATTTTTATAAAACTATTTTCCAATTGGTTTTTTAAAAAAAGATTTTATTTATTTATTCATTTGTTTGACAGAGAGAGCAAAGGAGCACAAGCAGGGAGAGCAGCTGAGGTAGCAAGAAAAGCATGCTCCCCGCTGAGCAGGAAGATCAGTGTGGGGCTCCAACCCAGAACCCTGAGATCATGACCTGAGCTGAAGGCAGATGCTTAACAGACTGAGCCACCCAGGAACCCCTATTTTCCAATTGTTTGTTGCTGTTTTATAGATATAGAGCTAAATTCACTCATTAACTCTTGTAGCTCTACTTGAGTTTCCTTGTGATATTCTATATAAATAACTGCAAATTTGCTTGTTCCTTACCAACTTGTATAGATCTTATTTCCTTTCCCTAAGCTTACTCTAGTTTGACTAAAACAACTCAATACCTTTTTCTTAGGACTTTTAGTACAATGTGGACTAGAAATGGTCAGAATGAATTTTTGTCTTGTTTCTGGTCTTAGAAGAAAAACATTTTACTTTTATCATTAAGTATGGTATTAGCTGTACATTTTTGGTAGATGCTTTTCATCAGATGAAGGAAGTTGCTTATGAGTGGATGTCGAATTCTGATGAAATTCTTGTCCTGTATCGACTAACATAATCATGATTTTTCTCCTTTTTTCTGTTAATATAAGAAGTCATGCTGATTATTTTGTATATTAAAGAAACCTTGCATTCTTTCAGTCTCTGGATTCTCTCTGATCAGAATTCAAGTATCTCCCAGATCTTGATGAGCTCCAGAAATTATTCCTTTTATAACTATTTGCTCTTTGCCTGGTCTTGTGGAGTCTCAACCAACCCATTTTTACTTTAACCTCTCAAGACCCAAGGTATTTAATATTGAGAGTTTTTTCTTGATGTGGCTTCTTCCTTACTAGTACTCAACCTATAAATTTCAGCTTCTTTAGGCTCCCCAAGTTCTCAACTCTGTCTTCTCAACTTAGTGTGAGCACCACACTCAGCTTTGGTTCTCTCTTTGAAAGAAGGAAAATCATTTTTTTTTCCCCCTTTTCTCAGGGATAACCACCTGTGTCTCTCATTGACCAATATATAAACAGTTTGCTCATTTACTTCATCTATTTTTGCAGTCAAATGCTCTACCCCTGAGCTGTACCCCCTCTTAATCTGTTTTTTGTAGAAGACAATGATTGCAATGCAAATCCAGTACTAGTTATTTCATTCTGTCCAGAAGCCCAATTTCATCTTAACATTTTAAGGAGACTGTGTTTAAATGGAAAATTCACTTCTTTTGGTAAACTTTTTCTCACCTTATAGAAAAAAAGCCTGGACTAATAAACAAACTATTGTTACAGTTCCTATTCTGATCCACCAAATTCTATTTTTCTAATATTTCAGAAAGAATAGTTATGAAAATTTACATATGTATAGCTGGTTTCCAAAATCTTAGATTTTTGAGAATTCTAACTCTAGTTTGACTAAAACTAGTCAAAAATACACCACCATCAAATGACTAGATAGCTCTCCCACCAAAACACCTAGAATTTTAACTGTATTTTATGGAACATATATTTATTGGCCCATTTCCTTCATAATCTATGTGTATATGTCAGGACATGTCATTCATGCAATACATACTTATTACTGTCCTTTTCTTTCTTTTTTCTTTAAAGAGTTATAGTTATTAGAGGAAGATGAGTATAAGATTTGTCTTACTATGCAGCTTTTTTTTTTTTTTTTAGAAATGACAACAATTTCAATAGTAGAAAAGTAAATTCTGTGTTTTTACCTTTCTTTTATCAGGAAAATGGACTCCATTTTACCATTGTAAAAAACTTAGGATGGAAATGGAATTGAATTATTGGGGCAATATCATTTTCAAAATAAAAGTAATATATTTTAGTAGAAAGTCATAATTTAGTAAAGAAAGAATTCATCTTTTAATGAAACTGGTAAATCTACTAAATATTTGTGATTTCCATTCAGGAATACTCCATCAGAGCTAACATAAAAGCTTCTCTAACTAAATGTAGTCATGTCCAATTTTTAAAAAGATTTAATTAATTAATTAATTACTTTAGAGAGCGCTTGAGTTGGGGAAAGGAATAGATGGAGAGGGAAAGAATTTCAAGCAGATTCTCCACTGAGCATGGAGTCCAACATGGGCCTGATTCCCAGGACCCTGAGATCATGACCTATTGTAAAATCAAGAGTCAGATGTCTAAATGACTGAGCCACCCAAGCACCCACATTTCCAATTCTTAAGGAAAAAAATACTTTCCATGTTATTTAATGAAATGTAATTTTCTTTTGGGAGGTAGAAGTCATTTTATTGTACATAAAACTTTGACACAAGTTTACAAGTAGATGTGTTTAATTTTATTTTGGCATTGTTTGAATTTGTGAAATATTACTGAAATGCTGACAAATTTTAATAAGATAATATAAAAATTACTAAATATCTTTTAATAGAGATTCTTTAAACAAAACACAGTATACCTCACAGCAGCAAAAACTGATACATCTCTGAGAAAATGTTTTCAAAATATTATTAAGTGAAAAAGGGGTTGAAAAAAGATATTTACAGTGTGGTATAACTATATGATTTATCAGATAGCACACAACCATGTTATATATTGGTATATGTACATACATACATTATATATATGTATACTACATATAACTGTGCTTTCTATATATATCTGGATTGCTAATCACCAAATTAATGGTAGTGGTTTCCTCTTAAGAGGAATAAGGGTATGTGGATGAATATAAAAGAACCAAATCTTTATCAGTTATGTTTTATTTCTTAAAAATTAAAATAAATTATTAAACATAAATCTTAAAATTATAGAAATACATAAAATTCTACAAAATTATAGAATTATTATTAAATGTCCTATATCCTGGTGTTTTGAAAATGTTCCCCTAAGAACTATTTTTAAATAGTTATTAGTTAAAGAAATTAACTCAGTTTTTCAAAACTCCTTTAAATTAAAATTTAAGATTGTAATACTTGCTGCCTTATGAAATACCTTTAAATATATCAAAATTGTCGGGGTGCCTGGGTGGCTCAGTCATTAAGCATCTGACTTCAGCTCAGGTCATGATCCCAGGTACTGGGATAGAGCCCTGCATCAGGCTCCCTGCTCGTTAGGAAGCCTGTTTCTCCCTCTCTCACTTCCCTTGCTTGTGTTCCCTCTCTCACTGTGTTTCTCTCTGTCAAATAAATAAAATCTTTAAAATAAAAACTTAAAAAATACATCAAAATTGTTGACAGTTACAGTTATTTCTGTTCTACTAGTGTAAGATAAATTTCTGTGACAATATATTTTAAAATTCTATATAATACATAGTAAATATTTTTAATTATGCTGGTACAAATACATTTTTTGACAGGGAAAGACTGTTAATATAGCACAAGACACATGTAATTTGAAAAAGACTTTAAAATAAAACAAGGAAAAATCATTCTGCATAACTTCAAATCTAGTCTCCATAGGAGACACTTAAAATTGTAACTTTGTAATCATTACCAAAAATTACCAGTATCACTTTACCATCAAAGAGTTACTCCTTTATGATATGTTTTGTGAACTGTATCTATAATACATCATTATTCATTCTCTCAAAAACTCCATGAAGTATTTTCAATTGACAGCTGGGTAAAGAAACTGAGGCAGAAAGATTTTAAGTAATTAGCTGAAAGTTGGAAGCTATTATGTGGTAGGTAGAACCAGTATTTTAACTAAGTCTTTTAAAAAATGGTATCTGTACAAACATACTCCACTGTCCATTAAACTGCATCTAAACAAAAGAGCAACATGTATTCAACAGGTACCTAGCTTACATGAGAGAAGCCGTTTTTTTTTTTTTTTTTTTTTGGTTTTCCGTGTTTCCTCCTTCAGTTACATCCCTCTCCCAAACCTCAGGAGGAAGATATTTTCATTAAGTTTGTGGTAATTATTCACTTGATTTCCTTTATGGTATTATCTCATTTGTTTGTTTCCATAAACCTTAAAGAACTTAGTTTTATTTGATATTTTGCATGAATTAAGCCATTACTTACATATTTCTCCATGACTTATTTATTTAGGGTTCAATTTTATATTCATTCATAATGATGTATGAATCTACAGTTCATTTTTGCTAGGCAAAAATCACATATTTTCACTTTTAAAAATGTTGCTGATGCTAAGTACTTTTTTATACATACATCTGTTCATATGTGGATTATTTTTTGCAATGTATTTGTCCATGAGTAGAATTTCTAGTCATCAAATAGGGATATTCAACTTTAAAAGATAATGCTGAACTATTTTCATTTTCCATGGTAGTAGAATTATTTTCACTCAAAACATAATTTTTAACCTTACAGGTGATTTTTACCAAAATTATGAATGCAGGGTGCCTAGGTGGCTCAGTTGGTTAAATGTCTACCTTTGGCTCAGGTCATGAACTCAGGTTCTTGAGATCAAGCCCCACGTCCTGCTCAGTGGTGAGTCTGCTTCTCCTCTTTCTGCTTCTCCATCCCCACTTGTTCTCTATCTCTCAATCTGCCCTCTCTCACATAAAAAATAAAATCTTAAAAATTACTAATATAAAGAAATTTATTCAAGTGGCTTATCCTCTGACCTATCATGTGCTTCTGTTTCTCTTTATTTTTGATTCTTCACTTTAGCTTACCCATGATTTTTTGTGGTTTTTCTATAATCCATGTTGAATGTGAACATTGATGTCCCCTGAATTACCTCTTATCACAGCTTGCAAATTACCCTATAATATTCATTGCTCATTTAAGTCAATGCATGAATTAAGTAAATAATTTTTTATATAGGATGACTTCAGGAATATAAGAAACATTCTGGTATTCCCTAGATTTCCTCAATTCCAAGGGCTGAAGTCTAAAATTATATAATCATACTTATTATCTGTAACTGCAACTTTGATACATATTAGAACAGAAATCCAGAAAGGCTAAATGAAATATATAATTAACTTGAAGGGGAAAAAGTTGTACATGCAGATCTAAGGAGATGCAAGCAGCAGAAAATCTGTGTCCATTGAAGGAAAATTGACAATTTGAGGATAAATTTTGAGAGATTAACATGGACTTGGCTTATTTTTATGCTCAATATCTGTACTGAGATTTAGGATGTTAAAAATCAATATTTGTCAATGTATTTTTATTATATAACATGTCTCGTTACTAAAACCTATATATTTCCCCATATTTTCTCCATAGTTAATCTGTTCAGGAAGCAACTGGATATATAATTTCTCAAAATGGCACAGAATACTGAAAAAGATTTCCTGTATTTAATTTTTATGGGTGCAACTATTTCACTGAAAAATGTTATGTCTAGCAAAGCTTTAAACTAAAATAATGACTAAATATGAATAGTTTAGGAACAGAAGCTGACAAGAAAAAGGAATTCTTTGAAGGGAGCAGAGACTTGCCCACTTTTCACAAATGATAAAAAAAAAGGTTTAAAATTACTCATGTTCACAAAAATAAATATAACTATATTTGAATATGTCCATAAATTATAACTATTTGCTTTCTTATCATTATCCCTCTTCTTGGAATAAATGCAATGTCTTTATTTTTCCTGTTTGTTTTTAAACTTTTCAATATATTATTGATTTTTCGCAATTTGATCATAATGTGCTCTGTTGTTATTTTATGTCTTCATTCTACTTGACATTCACTGAGCTTGAAACACTGGGCCTATAATTTTTATGAAGAGAGAAACAATTAGTTCTTCATATTTTTAAAAAGATTTATTTATTTATTTTAGAGATAGAGAGAGAGAAAGTGCATGGGGGCTTGCAGCAGAGGGAGAGGAAGAGAGGAATTCAAGCAGACTCTGCACTGAGCATGGAGCCCAACTCAGGGCTTGAACCCACAGCCATGAGATCACGATTTGAGCCCAAACAAAGAGTCAGCCACTCATCTACTATGCCACCGAAGTGCCCTTAGTTCTTCACATTTTTATAATCCAATCTTCCTGTTCACTTATTCTGGCACTTCAATTACATGTGCATTAACTGTTTGGTATTGTCCTATGTGTCATGTTGTCCATTTCTTTCAACTCTTTTCTCTTTATATTCAATTTGTATAATAACTGTTGCCCTCTCTTCAATGGCATTTTCATTTCATTTTCTTTTGAAATGTCTGATCTACTGTTAGGTGCATTCAATAAATTTGTCATTTAAAAGATTATACTTTTCATCTCTAGAATTTCTCATTGAATATATCAGCTTACATCTTTTCTCTTACATGTTCTCTTACATCCCATTAGTTTCTCACTGTGTTCAGGTTTTCCTTTATATCCTTATTCTTAAAGGGTGTTTTAAAGAATTTAGTAGTTCTAAAATTTCTGACACTTCTAGTCTCTATTTTTTGTTTCATTTTGGTTATGAGTCACATCTTCTGCCTCTTCCATTATCTAATAATTTTAAGGACATTATGGATGTTATAGGGTTTTATTTTTCAAAATTTTCCTTTCTTTTTAGAGTATTAAACTAACTTACTTCCAGATCACTTTGGTCTTCCAGAAGCTTGTTTTTGAATTGTGTTAGAATGGATCTAGATTAGTCTTTATCTAGGACTAGATTACCCTATTTCTCAAAGTATTATCTTTCTGGAGCACATACAAAATAACTGGTAATCCCAAGAGATCTCTCCACTCTCACTAGTTGAAAATCAAATATCTCACCACCTCATCTGAGCTCTGGTAGCTGTCCAGTTTACAGTTTTCCAATAGGTGTTCTTTCTATTGCAAATATTTATTAAATGTTAAGTTGTTCTTTGTTTGATCTCTTAGAATCTTGACCTGAGCATGAGTAGCTTAGTATATGATGGAATATTCAATGGAATCCCTAAAAAATTTCTGGAACTTTAAGAAAAAAATCTCTCTCTGGTACAGTATTCAACAAATCCCAGCTGATTCATTAGTCTCAAACTCTAATATTTTTCTCTCATGATAAAACCATCATGCTCAGGTCTGCCTGGGTGGCTCAGTTGGTTAAGCATCAGCCTTTGGCTCAGGTCATGATCTCAGGGTCCTGGGATCAAGCCCCTTTTGGGCTCCCAGCTTAGTGGGGAGTCTGCTTCTCCCTCTGCCTCTGCTGCTTCCCCTGCTCCCCCTCTGTCTCCATCCCCTCTCTGTCAAAGAAACAAATAAAATCTTAAAAAAAAAAAATCATGCTCTGGACTTGTCTTCCTTGTATCACAATTTGGACAGGACTACTGAAAGCCAGAACACTTGTCTGACTTAATGTCAAAAACTGTGATGAGTGTGGGATTCACCCTACTTGCAAGTTAATCAGTTACCCTGCCATAGTTTCATGAATGCTGTTAGAAGAGACTAGTCCCATTAGGTCAGAGACAAAGGACTTTATAATGATTATAATGACTTATAATGATTTTAATGTTCATCTGAGAGTCTCTCACCCCCAGGATAAATGGCTATGACCCATATGTGGACCAAGGGGCATGCTACACATACACTGAGTTTGTGTTAGAACTCCATCTTTATATGGGGTTTGCAAGTAAACTTGCCCATTTTTTGTCCGGAAAGGAGATATTATTTCTTACTTTCAAGGCTACTTATTATTCAAATGTCCTTGAAAAGGAGGATTGGGACAAAAGCTATTAATATCTTTGTTGACAGTATGTGCAGAAATGTGAGTCACCCAGGAAGAACTGACTCCCAATATTTGCTTTGTTTTGCTTTTATTAGGGAACACCATCCTGTGCTGCTTGTTGATCAAAATCTGAATACCATTATTTCCTAAATTATAATTTACCCACTTTTACAGTTATTTTTACAGATTAACCAGTCAGGTAATAGTCACATCAAAGAAGTTCCAGTTAATATTGCTTTGAAGTTAGCATTTTAAAATAAGGTAAAATGTAGTTCAGATAATGATAAGCCTTTTGAAAAATAAAAGTTACAAGATGTCCCAGGTACAGTATTCTTACATGAATTAAAAAGTTTAAATCTATTTCTTTCAATTTTAAATATTATGCTTTATTAGGTATTTGGCAATTATGCCTAGAGGTAGGAAATCTGTTATAGACCCACTAAAATTATAATAAAAACCCCCTTTTCTTTCACAGAATATGCTTTCTTCCTAGAATATCCTGCCTTTTCTACTTAGCTCATGACTATCTGTACTTTAAAACCAAACTTAAATGTGACTTTGTTTTTACAACACATAGCACTGAGTCCTCAGTTTGAGCCAGACTATAAAATTCTTAGGTGAATCTCATGGACACCAACATTTGAGAATCACTGATCATTGTGATGAAGAATCTCTACTGGATGTTAATGAGCAATACTGCATTTTAGAGGCAAAACAGAGAACATTTGGAGAGAAGAAGAAAGGCTGTGAGAAATTTGAAGGCAGGAGTTGGTAAGGAAATGCAGCGGTGGGAATTAGGTCACATGAAAATGTAGTTAGAGGTGAGTGACAACGTGACTGGATATTTAAGAAAGGAGAGACAGCTGGGCTTAGGGATTTCTTAGATGTGGGCAGTAAGTGAGAGAAAGGACTGTAAGTTGAATGTGAGGTTTCACTTAGTTCCCTAGGAAGAAACTACTTAATCCAGTTATAACCTTCCCCAACATTGATTATAAAATAATACATCTTTAAAAAGATTTTATTTATTTATTTGACAGAGAGACAGCGAGAGAAGGAACACAAACAGGGGGAGTGGGAGAGGGCTTTCTGCCTAGCAGGTACTTGTGATGTGAGGCTCAATCTCAGGACTCTGGGATCATGACCTGAGCGGAAGGCAGATGCTTAAGGACTGAGTTACCCCCATGCCCCTGATTCAAGTTTTTATTTAAATTCTAGTTAGTTAACATACAGTTTTATATTGGTTTCAGGAATAGAATTTAGTAATTCATCACTTACATACAACACCCAGTGCTCATCATAAGTGCCCTTCTTAATACTCATCACCCATCTAGCCCATCCCTCCACCTACCTCCCTTCCAGCAATCCTGTTCGTTCTCTATTGTTAAGAGTTTTCATGGTTTGCCTCCCTTCTTTCTCCTCCCTTCCCCTATGTTCACCTATTCTGTTTCTTAAATTCCACATATGAGTAAAATCCTATGATATTCATCTTTCTCTAACTTATTTTGCTTAGCATAATACACAATAGCTCCATCCAAATTGTTGTAAATGGCAAGGTTTTATTCTTCTTGATGGCTAGTAATATTCCATTGTGTATGTGTGTGTGTGTGTGTGTACCACATCTTCCTTATCTGTTCATCAGTCAATGGACATTTGTTTTTTTTCCATAATTTGGCTATTGCTGGTAATGCTTCTATAAACACCAGGTACATGTGTCCCTTCTAATCTATATTTTTGTATACTTTGGGTAAAAAACTAGCAGTGCAATTGCTGGATTGTAGAGCAGTTCTATTTTTTACTTTTTGAGGAAACTCCATACTGTTTTCCAGAGTGGCTGCACCAATTTGCATTCCCACCAACACTGTGAAAGGATTCTCCTTTCTCTGCATCCTTGCCATCATCAGATTTATCCTGTTTTGTTAATTTTAGCCATTCTGACGTGTGTGAGGTGGAATATCTCATCAGTGTTTAACTTGTATTTCCCTGATGATCAGTGAAATTGAAATGATATCTATTCATGTCTTCTGCTCATTGCTTAACTGGATTATTGGCTTTTTGGATGTTTAAGTTTGGTAAGTTTTCTATATATTTTGGATACTCTTTATCAGATATGTCATTTGCAAATATCTTCTGCCATTCTGTGAGTTACCATTTAGTTTTGTTGATTGTTTCCTTCACTGTGCGATGACTTTATCTTGATGAAGTTCCAATAGTTCACTTTTGCTTTTTTTTCCCTTGCCTCAGGAGATGTGTCTACTAAGAAGTTGCTATAGCTGAGGTCAAAGAGGTTACTGCCTGTGTTCTCTAAAAGGATTTTGATGGCTTCCTGTCTCACATTTTGGTCTCTCATCCATTTTGAATTTATTTTTGTGTATGGTATAAGAAAGTGGTCCGTTTTCATTCTTTTGCATATTTATGTCCACTTTTCCCAACTCCATTTGTTAAAGAGATTTCTCTCCTGTTTTGTCAAAGATTAGTTGACTATAGATTTGTGGGTTCATTTCTAGGTTTTCTATTCTTTTCCATTGATCTATGTGTCTGTTTCTATGCCAGTACCATACTGTCTTGATGACTACAGCTTTGTAGTACAACTTGAAGTCCAGAATTGTGATGCCTCCAGCTATGCCTTTTTTTTTAATTTTTAAAAGATTTTATTTATTGATTTGACAGAGAGGGGGTGGGGAACACAAGCAGCGGGAGTGGGAGAGGGAGAAGCAGGCTTCCCTCGGAGCAGGGAGCCTGATGTGGGGCTTGATCCCGGAGACCTGGGATCATGACCTGAGCTGAAGGCAGATGCCCAACGACTAAGCCACAGAAGCCCCCAGCTATACTTTTCCTTTTCAAGATTGCTTTGGCTATTCAGGATCTTTGCAATTCCATACAAATTTTAGGATGGTTTGTTTTACCACTATGAAAAATGCTGGTGATATTTTGATAGGGATTGCATTAAATGTGTAGATTGCTCTGGGTAGTATAAACATTTTAACAATATTTCTTCCTCCTCCTCCTCCTCGTCCTCCTCCTCTTCCTTCTTCTTCTTCTTCTCCCAACCCATGAACATGGACTGTTTTCCCATTTCTTTGTCTCATCTTCAATTTCTTTCATTAGTGTTCTATAGTTTTCAGAGTACACATCTTCTTCTTCTTTAGTTAGGTTTATTCCTAGGTATCTTAATGGGTTTTGGTGCAGTTGTAAATGGGATCAATTCCTTGATTTCTCTTTCTCTTGTTTCATTATTGGAGTATAGAAATGCAACAGATTTATGTATGTTCATTTTGTATCCTGCAATTCTGCTGAATTCATGTATCAGTTCTAGCAAGTTTTTGGTGGAGTCTTTTGGGTTTTCTATACAGACTAACATGTCAACTGTGAACAGTGAAAGTTTGACTTCTTTCTTGCTGATTTGGATGCCTTTTCTCTTTGCTATCTGACTGTTGAGGCTAGGACCTCTATTACTGTGTTAAATAATGACGGTAAGAGTGGAAATCCCTGTCTTGTTTCTAATCATAGAGGAAAAGCTTTGTTTTTCCCCATTGAGGATGATATTAGCTGCAGGTCTTTTATATGGCCTTTATGATGTTGAGGTATGCTCCCACTATCCCTATTTAATGAAGGTTTTTATCAAGAATGGATGCTGTACTTGGTCAAATCCTTTTTCTGCATCTATTGAGAGAATCATATGATTCCTTCTCATCCTTTTAGAAATATATTGCATGATGTTGATTGATTTCTGAATATGGAATCACCCTTGCAACCCAGGAATAAATACCACTTGATTGTGGTGAATAATTCTTCTAATGTGCTGTTGGATTCAATTTGCTAGTTTCTTGTTGAGAATTTTTATATCCATGTTCATCAGGGATATTGGCTTATAATTCTTTTTAGAGGGCTCTTTGCCTGGTTTTGAAATCAAGGTAATGTTGGCCTTGTAAAATGAATTTGGAAGTTTTCCTTCCATTTCTATTTTTTGGAACACTTTGAGAAGAATAGGTATTAACTCTTCTTTAAACGTTTGGTAGAATTCCCCTGGGAAGACATATGACCCAGGATTTTTGCTTGTTTGGAGATTTTTGAATACTGACTCAATTTATTTGCTGGTTATTGATCTGTACAGATTTTCTATTTCTCGCTCTTTCAGTTTTGGTAGGTTATATATTTCTAGGAATTTATCCATTTGTTCCAGATTGCCCAATTTTTTGGCATATAATTTTTCATAATACTCTTTTATAACTTTGTATTTCTGTGGTGTTGGTTGTGATCTCTCCTGTTTCTTTCTTTTGTTTTTTCTCTAAGATCTTATTTATTTATTTGACAGAGAGAGCAAGTGCAAAAGTGGGGGGGAGCAGCTGCTAGAGGGAGAGGGAGAAGCAGCCTCCCCACTGAGCAGAGAGTCTGATGTGGGGCTTGATCTGAGGATCCTGGGATCATAGCAGATGTTTAAATGACTGAGCCACCCAGGAGTCCCTCTCCTCTTTCATTTGTGATTTTATCTAGGCCCTTTCTCTTTTCTTTTTGATAAGTCTGGCTATAGGTTTATCAATTTTATTAATTCTTTCAAAGCATCAGCTATTAGTTTCATTCATCTACTGGGTTTTGTTGTTGTTGTTGTTTCTATATCATTTCTTTTTCTTTTTTTTTTTTTAAAGATTATATTTATTTATTTGACAGACAGAGATCACAAGCAGGCAGAGAGGCAGGCAGAGAGAGGAGGAAGCAGGCTACCCGCTGAGCAGAGAGCCCAATGTGGGGCTCGATCCCAGGACCCTGGGGTCATGACCTGAGCTGAACGCAGAGGCTTTAACCCACTGAGCCACCCAGGTGCCCCTATATCATTTATTTCTGCTCTAATCTTTATTCCCTTCCTTTGCTGGCTTTAAGCTTTATTTGCTGTTCCTTTTCTAGCTCCTTTAGGTGTAAGGTTAGGTTGTATATTTGCGATTTTTCTTGCTTCTTGAGTTAGGGCCTATATTGCTATGTGCTTACCTCTTACTACTGCTTTTTCTGCAACACAAGGTTTTGGACTATTGTGTTTTCATTTTCATTTAATTCTATGTATTTTAAAAAATTTCTTCTTTAATGTCCTGTTAACCCATTCATTCCTCGGTAGGATATTCTCTAATCTCCATGTATTTGTGGTCTTTCCACCTTTTTCTTGTGGTTGACTGACTTCAAGTTTCATAGTGTTATAGTCTGAAAACATGCATGGTATGATCTCAATCTCTTTGTACTAGTTGAGGCCTGATTTGTGACCCAGTATGTGATCTATTCCGGAGAATGTTCCATGTGCACTCAAAAAGAATGTATAATCTGCTGCTTTAGGAGAAAATAGTCTGGATATATTAAGTCAACCTGGTCCACTATGTTATTCGAAGTCATTGTTTCTTTCTTAATTTTCTGCTCAGATAATCTGTCTATTTCTGTAAGTGGTGTGGTAAAGTCCTTACTATTATTGTAGAATTATCAATGAGTTTCTTTACATCTGTTATTTTTTATTTATATATTTGGGTGCTCCCAAGTTGGGGACATAAATATTTACAACTGTTAGATCTTCTTGTCAAATAGACCCCTTTATTATGATATAGTGCCCTTCTTCATCTCTTGTTACAGTCTTTTGTTTAAAATCTAGTTTGTCTGATATAAGTATGGCTACTCTAGCTTTCTTTTGATATCCATTAGCACAATAAACGGTTATCCATCCCTTTGCCTTCAATATGCAGGTGTCTTTAGGTCTAAAATTAGTCTCTTATTGGCAGCATATAGATTTTTTTAATCCATTCTGATTGGAGCATTTAATCAATTTTCATTTGAAGTGATTACTGATAGATATGAATTTAGTGTCATTGTATTACCTGTAAAATTGATGTTTCTGGAGATTTTCTGTTTCATTCTAGTCTTTGTTGTTTTTAGTCTTTCTTCCCACTCAGATTCCCCTCTAGTTTAGTAGTCACAAACTCTTTTTGTTTTTGTTTGTCTGGGTAACTCTTTATCTCTCCTTCTATTCTGAATGATAGCCTTGTTGGATAAAGTATTCTTGAGTGCATATTTTTCCCATTCTGCAGGTTGAATATATCATGCCCCTCTTTTCTGGCCTGCCAAGTTTCTGTGAAGAGATCTGCTGCAAACCTTATTTGTTTTTCCTTGCAGGTTAGGATTTTCTTTTCCTTTACTGCTTTCAGGATTTTTTCCTCAACTCTGTATTTTGCAAATGTTACTATGCTTCAGGAAGTGTTTCTGGTGTATGCTGTGTGCACTCTGCTGTTATGTTTTGGCTGTTCTCTTCCTCGGGACTCAGGTCAGTCCTCTGCAGAGTTTCTCCTTACCTACAGTGGGGAGTTTGGACCTTGTCCACTGTGTGTTGAGTTTTAACTAGGTATGTTTTGGTCTGCTTGTTAAAAGAGGCTAGATTTTATTTCCTCTAGAGCTGAAGCTTTGCAGCACTCTATGGTCAGTAACTTGGTGTATGGGGGCAGTTGTGCTGGTCTTCTTGAGGAGGGACCCACTGATTCTCTGGCACATTTCCCTTAGTTCAGATATGCCTGCAGAGAGCAGGGGATGGGGTTTGGTGTAAGTGACTCAAGCCTCCACCATGGGCACTAAAGCCACTCACTTAAGTCCATTTGTGCTGATGGATGGGGGTATAAATGGCATCAGCGAGCTCTCTCATCCCTGGAGAGGGCAGTTCCTGCTTGCTGCTGTTCAGGAAGTTCTTACAGAAGAGCAAACAATCCCTTATCATGTGTCCCAGGCATCCCTCAGATTGCTGCTTTTACTCTGTCCATGTCTGAGCCATCTGCCCACCTTGTCACACGGTGCTCCTGTGTTTTAGCTCAGGTGTGCTGGCTGGGTTTCAAAACTCCAAATTTTAGGGACCCGCACTGATCTTTTGTGGGGGTGTGTGTGTCTCACTGTGCTGTGGCTTGTGCCAGTTTGTCCCAGAAGGTCAGTCACACAAACACGCAGAGACTTGGAGTTTATGGTAAAGTGCAGCAAAAAGCTGATATCCAGGTTAGCTGCCCTCAGCAGGTGTCTCTGCTCATAAACTAATGAACAGGACAGGGCAATGGTGCCCACTAGCCCTTTTGTCCCCTGAGAGGCAGTGCCACCTCTTCTAAATGTACTCTGAGAAGGGGAAATATCTCTCCCCGTGCGACCTCAGACCTCAGACCACACTGTCTGCTCCCAGATCTCTACCATTCTTCTCAACAGGAGCACCAATATGCCTGCCAGGCTCTACCCTGCAATGTGCAGTCTTCTAAAACTTCAGTCTTTGAGCTCTGCTGTTTGTAAAAACTTGCTATGATCAGTCCCTCTCATTTTTCCCATTGGAAGTTTTGGAGAAGAGTTTTTCTTGTGCAATGCCCTGCTCCCTGCCTGCTCTTTCTCTCTTCTCTCCATGATCAGGGTTCCCTCTCTTCCACAGCATTGGTGATTCTTTTCTCCCCCATATTATGTCTCTGCACCTCCAACCTTCCACAATGTCCTCTTTTTTCCATTTAGTTGTGCAGTTTGTTCTCTCAATTCTATTTCCTGGGTGTTCAGAATAACTTGATATTTATCTAGCTGTGTTTGAGGGATGCAAGTACAGGGTCCCCCTGCTACTCTGCCATCCTAACTCCTCTTGACTCAATAAAATTTTAACAGTCTTTTATCAGTTTTCCTAATTAGTTCTCTTAGTCTGAATTAAAGTATTTTCATTAAGTAAAATATGACAGAGGGGAATAAAATAATTAATCATTTTAATATGACTAAGTTACTAAGTTTAAACTATAATCTTGTCCCAACAAGGACTCCTGTTTAACTGCCATTTACTCTCTTCTATTGACACTTCAGTTCATTTTCTAAGAGTTGAAACTATGTCACAGAACCACACCACTTATAAACAACTTTAACACAGACTTTAAAATACATTGTTTTGATTCAAACACAAAGCTTGCTTTACACACATATTGCTTTGTTTTATGATGGAATGCCACATTTAAGGGCTCCCTGGAGAAATGTAAATAAATGTTTTCAGGGAAGTATTACTTAATCATTATGAATGCATAATATCCTTCTGTTCATATTTACTGGGCTATAAGAAATAGTTCAGGTAGTTGTCATTTTTAACTTAAGTAAGCATACAGTCCTGGAAGACAAAGAAGAGAAAATTTTTCTTACAGCTGAAACTGTTGAGAAATATACATGGATCACAGAAAGATGTTTTACTGATTAATTTGCATTGTTTTTACTGATTAATAAGTAGATTTATTCTTATCTTGGTTTATCTAAAATTATCTAGAAAAATTATGATCTGTCATAATTTATTTTCTAAGAAACATATTTTGAAGATATCACTAAGTCTACACCCTATAAAATATATTTCTGTTAGATAATAGCATAAAGCATTAAAAGTAAAAAAAATGCAGAAGAAAGTGGCTAAGCCTGGAGAATCAGATACATTTAGAGAAAGGAAGAGAATTGGAGTCTATAGTGCATAAACTCCAGGAAAAAAGGAAAACCTGAAAAAAAGGGAAAATTTTTTAAAAAAGTACTTAATATTGAATAGAAATGGGATTCAGAATCTAGAGGTTCTAGATGTTTAGAATGTTTATAGTAAAGATATCCATATAACACATTAAGGTTCAGTGACTTTATTAAAAAGGTTAAATACTGAAAAAATATTTTATAAGATGCAGTTTTGGTTGCATAATATATATTTGTTGTAAAAGTCATAGTTAACATTCTTTAAATAAAAAGTAGCAATGAACACTTCTTCCCCATGCTATAAAAACAAACAAAAAACAAAACTCAGAAGACCCTAAATAAACCAATAGATAAATTAATAACACTGAACAAAAAGGCTAATCTCTTAGTAATTATTATGAGACTAGTTTCAGAAAATAGAAAATGTGGAAGAAAAGAGAAATAGACATCTACATAAAATATACAGATTTTTATGGAAGAAAGTAAATAGAATCATCTTTAATGGCCAAGAGGTGATATTTATACTGCTACTTATTAAATGCTTAAATGATGCTAATATATGCAAACACATGTATATTTTTTAGACTAGATAATTCCACAGTAATAAATTATCCCTTAAGTCCCAGTAGCTTAACCCAACAAAGATTTATTTTTCTTACATTACATGTCTATCTTGAATCACTGTGGCCTCTGCTATACATAGGAAACTTTTGTTATCTTGACACTGCACCATCTGAAATATGTAGCCTCTGTGGCTGCTGGAGGTTCTTGTATTAGCAATTAAACACTTTGTCCCAGAAGGACATACTTTATTTATACATATATTTCATTGGCCAGCACCAGTTACTTGATCCCACATAAATGAAAACAAGCAAGTATAATCTTCCCATGTATTCAGCAGAGAACAATAGATATAGGTGTATATTAAGGTCTATCATGATACTCAGACAGATGATTAATTAACAGTGGGGGTAAAAGAATATCCAATTCCAACAGTTGCGTTTGTAGGCTGATAAATCCAGAAGGTAGGAATCCAGTTTGTTTTGATGATGGTTTTCAACATAGCCATTTTTAAATATATATTATTTTTTATTAATTATTTTGATTAACACATAATGTATTATTTGCCCCAGGGGCACAGGTCTGTGAATCATCAGGCTTACACATTTCACAGCACTCACTATAGCACATACCCTTGCCAATGTACATAGCCATTTTTTAAGTGCAATAAGACACATAAACACATTAGTTTTTTTTTTAAGATCTATTTATTCATCTGAGAGATGGGGGTGTGAAAGGGCAGAAGGAGAGAGAGAATCTCAAGCAGACCCTGAGCTGAGCAGGGAGCCTGACCTGGGGCTTGCTTCCAGGACCCTGATATCAAAACCTGAGCCAAAACCAAAAGCCACCTAGGTACCCTAGGAACATATTACTTTTTAAACACATAAAAGAGTAATATTCTGTAACTATAGACCATATTACTTTCAGGAATACTAAATCTCATCGGGTCTTTTTCTTGTTCTTGTTTTTAAAGTAATCCCTACGGGATGCCTGGGCGGCTCAGTTTGTTAAGCAACTGCCTTCGGCTCAGGTTATGATCCAGGAGGCCCAGGATCAAGTCCCACATCAGGCTCCCAGCTCCATGGGGAGTCTGCTTCTCCTTCTGTCCTTCTCCCCTCTCATGCTCTCTGTCACTCTCTCTTTCTCTCTCAAATAAATAAATAAATAAATAATCTTTTTTAAAAAAAAGTAATCCCTATGTCCAACATAGGGCTTGAACTCATGACCCCAAGATCAGGAGCCACATGCTATACCAACTGAGCCAGCCAGGAACCCCTCACTGGATATTTTTCAAGTTGTAATATTATAATACATGTGTTTCTATATATAACTAATGCTTTAAGCTGACATAAAATTACTCCTAATAATTTTTCTAATGTCATTTTGGATGGGCATGATTTATAATGCTTGGCTCAAACATTATAGTTTGACACTACAGTGAACATTTCAGTTAGGCATAATTTATTAGAAAGAACTACCAAAAAAAAAAAAAAAAAGAGAGAGAGAGATTTTAATTAAGTCAGGCACTTTGGGTAACAGCTCTTAGATCTGGGGAAACAAAAAAACAAAAAGCTGACTCAGAACAACCAAGGTAAGTGTTGTTAGGCAACTAAAAAATTTAGAGAAGAAACATAATTTAATACTCCTATCTCTTGGGCGCCTGGGTGGCTCAGTGGGTTAAGCCGCTGCCTTCGGCTTAGGTCATGATCTCAGGGTCATGGGATCGAGTCCCGCATCAGGCTCTCTGCTCGGCGGGGAGCCTGCTTCCCTTCCTCTCTCTCTGCCTGCCTCTCTGCCTACTTGTGATCTCTGTCTGTCAAATAAATAAATAAAATCTTTAAAAAAAAATACTCCTATCTCTTAATATAACTCAATATAGTCAATATTAGACATATTTTTCAATGTTATTCTAACGAAGGAAATAAACCAAATATTTCCTTAATCTTCTATAGTTAAAAAGGAATTTAATAGTTAAGATAATTCAACATATTTTTATTATTTGACTTCTTTCTAATTCATAAACATAATTTTGATGACAAAATACTTAAAACTAAATGTTTCATATTCTGTTACATTTCATATATATATGGCCAAAAAATTCTCTGAAGGTAAAAAGACATAACCTAATATTTCTATGAAACAGATGTATTTTCAGATTAAAATTTTGGTTGATAATTATAATTGTTTTAACTTGCTACTCTAATTTTAACTTCAAGATTACAGTTCATATTGTCAAAATGTTTCCTCTTCTATGTTAAGGGATTTTCTTAGATGAATGTATTTGTTTGGATATATAAACTCTAGTGTTCTGACCTGATACTTTTAGAAGTAGATGATCTGTGTTCCCTTTTCCCTCCCCATTTTCCTGGAGGATCTGAGCAGAAGAATGTTCTATTTATTGTTTGTGGATGGTTAGGTTTTGGTGGGAATTCTTAATGTCCATACCCTGATTGGAGAATTTGAGAATCCTCCTGGACATAAGTTCTGGAAGGGACCACAGGTGGTACGTACTGACTTAGATGTAACCATTTTATATCCTGAAACCCTCAAGTAAACATTTATAATATTTCTATCAGAGTTGCCTGAAAATGGCTGTCAAGCAGTCCCTAAGCAACAGCATGATTAACACTACTGCAGTTATGAGGCTGATTTGCCATACTTCTCAGAGATTTGGATGATAAGGCTATAGTAAGACCAAATGGATGCAGAAATTTTATTACTTACACATTAGTTATAACTTATTAATTTATTGTTTACTCCCTAAGTAGAATGCAAACTCCGCAAGAATTGAGACAGCCTGAATCACTGTTGGACACTTCAATGAGTTTATTATCGATTTTATCTCTAAAGCCTTATAAAATTGTGACCTCTAGATTATGCTTGTTGTAATGGTTAATTTTATGGTGTCCAGACATTTGGTCAAACATAATGCTAGGTGTGCTAGAAGGGTATTTCTGGACAAGATTAACATTTACAGAATGGATAAAGCAGACTGACCTTCCTAATATGAGTAAGTCTCATCCAATCAACGGAAGACTTGGATAGAACAAAAAGGCTGAGTGAGAGGATATTCTGCCTGCTTGTTTTAGGTGGGACATTGATATTTTTCTGTCTTTGCACTCAAAACTAAGAAGTCAGCTCTTTTTGGGTTTTGAGTCTTCCAGTGTTCAGACTGGAATTTATACCATTAGCTGTCCTGGGTCTCCAGCTCACGAACTGCAGATCTGAGGATTTCTCATCTGCCATATTTGCATGAGCCAACTCCTCATGATAAATCTCTACATATACATTAGTTCTGTGTCTTTGGAGAACCTGAGTAATAACATCTATATGTTACTTTTTAAAAAAAAGGTAGTGACACTATAAGGACTCTGAACAAGACAGCAAATGCTTATAGAAAGTATACAGGCATACTCAGTGTCATTTGATTTTTGACAAGTAGGAGGGTAGACTTAAGAGAATAGTCACATGATAATCTCCAAATCTGATTTTTTATGCAAAACATCCTTATATGAAAATACTTGCTAAAATTTTTGTAAAATTTTTGCCAAACAAATTTTGTATATTGATCATAGGTCTACAATCTCTGTAATTATTCATTTCAAGCTAAAGTCTAATTTTTATATTTACGTTCTTCCTTATGATTTAAGAAGTAAGGGTCCCTTCTAGAGGATTTCCCTTATTACTTATAAGTGTCAAGGAGAGCCTGAAAGATAAGTTCTGATGTAATTACTGGCTGCTCTGGCAACATAGAAAAGTCTGATAATGGCAAAGGGGCAAAGGGATAAAGTGTCAAGAATTGGTCATAATATATCATATCTGAGGAGCCAACTATCGCACAGGTTAAAATCATGAAGAGTGTTCCAAGTGTACCAAAAACTTCCTTTTATACTTTAGGAATGACTACCATTGTTTTATATTTATGTTCAGATCATCAGACTTGATCTCCTTAAGGTGTAAGATTCTTTCTTACTCAGGGGCCCAAAGTTCATATATCACAATTTTAAAAAAATAGAATGTACAAGGAACTAGTTGAAGCAGGTAGGTCATAGGAAAGTAAAACTCTTCATGTTGCTGTTTGCATTTAACAAGTAGGGAAGCTAGTTTATAACACATTCAAACACCTTCTGAGATTCTACCAAAATAGTAAAAGAAAAAAAGAAGCAGCATAGAGAGTTGAATCAAAGATGGGCACTGTAATCCATTGTTATTTAAATAAAAAATGTAACCTCTCCTTCACTTCCCTGTGTTTCTCCTTCGAAAAATTGACCTGATTCCCTTTTGTTAGGTGCTGAGGAAGAGAAGAGAGTGTGCATTTCCATTTATTTCCTTCTTTCATCACTCCAAAGCTGCTGTTTCTTGTTCCTCTATTGTTGGGCAAAGGGAAAGGGAAAAGTAAAGGAAAAGAGCACAGTATTACATTCAAAATACAATTTGTTCTCTTATCAGGGCTCTCTATGTATCAAGGATCCAGATATTGGTTCTTCTGTAAGTATTTTAATAATGAGATTCCCATTAAAAATCTCCCATTTGCTCTTCCCTTCTCTGGCTGGCTATTTACAATTCCTTATCAGGGCCCAGCCTCTTATAATGAAACCTCCATAATGTCTTTTAATAGGATCGTTCATAGCTCATTATTTCATCCTGAATAAGACTAACCTGAAGAGTCACCCAGTGATACTGCAAAGTCATAAATTACTGTGTAATTAATTGTTAAATGAATGATGAAATTAAATATAAATGGAAGTTAATGGACAGATTTTGAAACACAAATACTATAACTACCTGGAAGCTGATATTCCAGTCACACTTTATATATGACATTTTATTTGGGGCTTATTTCTTATCTGGCTGATTTTGTTGAAATTAGTACCTGAAAAAAATTACGAAATAAAATGATTACATCAGTTCAGCCAAAATAATTTTGAAAACTGCATTGTAATTAGATGCCCCACTAAATTACACCTTTTTCACAGGAATATTTGAGAGTTGCCATTAGGCAAAATATAATTCTGGCTGTGGGGATAGTAAGTCATACTTACAAGTGCAAGGTGTAATTAACTTGATAATTAAAGAATGTCCAACAATTGTTGATAATGATTAAAAGTCATGCATTTAAAAATCAATTCTATTCTAACAAATATTCAAGAAAAGAGTTACCAAAAGGAAGAATGGTGTGATAAATTGACATAATAAATTCTGGGTGCAGAAAAATTAGGGCAAAATTAGACTTGTCATACATTTGCCAAGATTAAGCATATTTGGGTCCTGGGTATTAAAAATGACGATCATTTTATACCACCTTAACTATTTCTTAGAAACCTTGCTCTGGAACTATATACCGCTGGACAAAATTACACCAATTAGATTTTTTTTTCCCCCTAGGAAATGGGATTTAAGGATAGAACTTGAATCTGCCAAACTCTGATGAGCACTGGACCCATAAAGGTAAATAGTTCTGAGACAAAGGTCTACCTCATGACAATCCCAAACAAGGTGTATAAGAAATTTATGGAATTAAAGAAATTTATTGAAAGACTTGTACCTGATAGAAGAAGAAAGGAGGATGGAGCAGCCTCAGAAAAGAGGATACTGAGAGACTTCTTGTATGGATTCCTAGTTCCTGTGAAATCTTAACATGATTTTTCAATAGGTTTGATATTCTTAAACTGAATCTCCTTTCTTAAGTAAGTTTTAGTATATTCCTGGCAGGTAATATACCCTATGACATATCCAAAGATAATGAAAACAGGAGATTGAAGAAATAGCTAAGGAATTAGGCAGTTTTTACAGATTTTATGTAAAGTAATAATAAAATGAATTTCATAGAATAGTCTCACCAAAGCCTCATCCAATATGACTTCTTCACTGAACCTGAGTTTGGCTCCTTTTAATAAAGATTTTGGTAACTAAACACTCTGGACCTGATAATACTTATATAATCATTTGAAATGAAATGCTATTTTTAAATCACTAAAAGATAAGGCCTTACATTTTTTTGAGAGGGAAAAAAATATTTTTAATTTGACCCTTTAATGTGCTATTTTTTTATTTAACTCTTTTAGTTAAAACCTGTCTGTAGAATAAAGTCATGCTAAAATACTTGGTATTTGAAGCCTATATGAAATTCTCACAGGTTATTTTAAAAATTTCTAATGAAACCTACATATTTGGATGTGTTCTATCTGTATGCTATCAATCATTTCATGTACAGTTATGTGATTTAACACAATGTGACTGATGAAATCTCTCAGGAGCAGAAGTAACTGACAGAACCTAAATTGATGTTTTATGAAAATGTACTCTGAATATGCCTGAAAGATGTCTTTGATATGGCATCAGGTATTAACGTGCTATCTTTATAACTTATGACTTAAAATGTTCTATCTCTAGAGAAGTCAGGATCTCAAAATAACAGGAATGGTTTAATTCTTTCCTGATATTCCCATCTTGACTCCTATGAATTTCTTTCTTTCTATAGAGAAAATGTTTCTCTATAAAAATGATCGTTTGAAATTCACCTATTCCTTAGTAGCAACTATTACTCCTTTTATTTCTGTTCTGATTACTTATATGATAATCTAATATTCTACACTTTGAGCCTATAAAAGTGAATTAGTACCCTATTGATCTCCTGAGTTCTGCATATTTCCTGTCTTACATATTCTATATAAAAATATATACATTCAGTAATACCCTGATTATACCTTCTATCAAAAAACCTACAGAGCTTTTTTCAATCAGTTTCCATGAATAAAAGTAAGGGAAACAATCCTGTTGAGAAGATATTCACATACCCCAGCAGATGTCAAGTATGGTGGGAGTGAGGAGGATATATCTACGTATATTTTGAAATTGAATTAAGCCATATTTATATAACAGAAAGGCAAATTTTCTTTCAGGAAAGTGAATATCATTAAATAAAATGATTCTTTTTCTTCTGAGAATCTCCATGGATTTGGTTAAGAAAGTGAGGGCCTGGACATGAGTTTAGGAGTTGAGAGAGCTGAACTGTTTATATTTTAGATTTGGAAGAAGTCAAAGTTCATAAAACATCTCAGGAGCAAAGGCAAGAGGCTGAGCCTGAGAAACATGCAGGAGACTATAATCTGAAGCACGGAAACCAGAGATGGGAATATGAAAATTAGTAACAGGTATATAAAATATTTGTATGAATTCATACACGTTTTTGTGAAAAGCTTCATTCATTTTCATTATTTATTTATTTAAAATATTTTATTTATTTATTTGACAGAGAGCGAGAGAGAGAGAGAGAGGGAACACAAGCAGGGGCAGTAGGAGTGGGAGAAGCAGGCTCCCCGCTGAGCAGGGAGCCCGATGCAGGACTTGATCCCAGGATCCCGAGATCATGACCTGAGCCAAAGGCAGACGCTTAATGACTGAGCCACACAGGTGCCCCATTTTCATTGTTGAATATCACGATATATAGTAACCATTTTCTGACTCTGCAGAAACTCACCCATTCTGCTACTGATGGATGTTTAGGTTGTTTCTAATTTGAAATGACTATTTGTAAAACTGTTACAAATATTCTTGTACATGTCTTTTTGTGGACATCAATACTATTTTTGGAAAATATTTTGGAATAGACCTGTAGGTATTAGGGAATAAATATGTTTAGCTTCAGCTGATACTTTCAAATAGTTTCCCAAAGTGGTTGTAGCAATTTACACTCCATTAACCATGTAAGAATATTCTATCTGCTCCACATCCTCATCAACACTTGGTAATATCAGACTTCAGATGGAGTCATTCTCGTGGCTGCTTTTCTCACATGTATAATGATATGGAACTTTTTTTGATTGTTTATTGGCCATTTTGAAACCCACATTTGCGAAGTTCCTGTTCAAATCTTTCATCTGTTTTTAATGAATTTGGCTGTAATTAAAAAAAAAATTCATTAGAGGTTTTTGTGTATTTTGGATATGAGATCTTTTTCAGATATATGTACTGCTAATATCTTCTCCCAGCCTATATTTTGCATTTAACTTTTTTAATGGTGACTTTTGAAGTACAGTTGTGCTTAATTTTACTGAAGTCTGTTTTATTGTATTTCTTTTGTTACTGACTTGTATCTTAAGAATTCTTTGTCTAAACCATAAGTGACTCTTAATCTCACAAAACAAACTGAGGGTTGCTAGAGGGAGGGGGTTTGGGAGAGGGGGGTGGGGTTATGGACATTGGGGAGGGTATGTGCTATGGTGAGTGCTATGAAGTGTGTAAACCTGGCAATTCACAGACCTGTACCCCTGGGGATAAAAATATATTATATGTTTATAAAAAAATTAAAAATTAAAAAAAAAGAATTATTTGTCTATATCAAAAACATAACTATTATTATTCTCTTGCATATTCATTTAAAAGTTTTTTGTTTTTTGTTTTTTTTTTTCTTTTTGGTCTTACCTATTAGAGCAGAATCTGTGTGCCAGATTGAATTGACTTTTGTTTGTCATGCAATGCAGAAAATACGCAATTGGGAAAGATCAAAGATCCACACTGAATTGCAGTCATAAATCAGGTGATAATGTATATGTGTGGATCTGTTTCTGTGTACACTCTTCTGTTCCATTGCCTCACTTCTTCTGAACTTTTATTTATATTTGTACCAATTTATGATGTCTTAATGATTATTTTATCATGTAAAATTTTATTAATTTATTCTTGGGCTTGGCCCCAGGACTCCGGGATCATGACCTGAACTAAAGGCAGATGCTTTAATGACTGAGCCACCCAGGCACCCCAGGTTTAATTTCTTTTATTTTTCTAGCACCTTGAATTGGAGGCTTAGATATTCATTTAAAATTTTTTATTTCTCAATATATGTATTTAAAGCTATAAATTTCCTCTTAGAGCTACCTCAACTGTATTTTTACAACTTCTAATGTTGTATCTTAATTATTATTCAGCTATTGTTCAGTAGTTTTTAAAAAAAGATTTTATTTATTTTAAGAGAGAGAGTCTCAGCCAGAGTCCACACAGAGCACAAAACACAAAATGGGGCTCAATCTTACAACCCTGAGATCATGACCTGAGCCAAAATCAAGAGTGTGACACTTAACTGACTGAGCCACTCAGGTGTCCCTGTTCAGTACTATCTAATATCTATTTTGATTTCTTCTTCAAAATATGGATTAAGTAGAAGAATACTGATTAATTTAAAAACTTTTTCTAGGAAATTTCCTATAATTGAGTTCTAATTAAATTCCACTGTAGTCAGAGAACATACCTGGTATAAATTCAATTCTTTGAAAACTGTCAAAACTTTGTTTTTGGCCATCATATGATCTATTTTGGAAAATGTACCCTGTGCATTTGAAAAGAGGTTTTTTCCACTCTAGATGTGTTTGAACTTTAATATTTTCTCAGCCTTGAGTAACCTCTGAGATTTCTGGTAGGTATTCCAAACATATAGTGGCTATTCTCTGTTAAGTCTATTAGACTTTCACTCTGTATATACAAGAATAGGGGTCATCCAAGGAACTATGCTAATTCCTACACAAATATATGGGGTTACTTTTCTGCAAATCTCCCTCTAATGGATCCTGATTCCAGAAAGAGTCCAAAGGCATCAAAATAGCTCTGGCTCCAATCTGTGTTTCCTTTATTCAGAAAGACAGATATTACTTGAAATCCCTGCTGTACTCTTATATCTTATTCCATAATTATCTGGAAAATGCTCTCCTGAAGAAGATCTAAATTAATATGGGGAATCACTGACTGTTTCTCTTCTTCCTTTGCTCTACTGATGTAGACTTGCCAACTCTTACCCAAATTCTATAAACAACTGTTTTTATATTATAGAGATCTTTTATAATTAATAACAGAAAGAATTAAGTATGATTCCAGTTATTCCATATTGGTCATAACTGAAAATATTTAAAAAAATTTTAAAGTAGGAAAATAATGCCATGTTTATATGCTTTATAGTAATAATCTAAAAGTCACAAATGTGAATGATGCAGGAAGAAGTAAAAGTTTTCTGTAGCAAACTATTAGAATGACAAATACTGAGTTGTACTGAATAGGTAAAGTGGTTGGCCTTAGTTATGAGAAAGGATAGATAAAAAGAATAAATGGACGAAAAGTAGTTAAATGTTGTAGGGAGAAATTCTCTCGGTGAAATAAACAGTGAAGTCACCAGTTTGATGTGATAATGGGAAAGAAAGTACTAAAGTTTGATTAAAGAGAATAAATTATGAAATAATTAACTGAAAAGTGAAAATGTGAATATCCAAATTCAATGCAGTCTGATTGCCACCAACTTGAGTGTTCGATTGAGGTTTTGATCATGAATTTAAGATGAAAGCAATTCACAAATTTTTCTCAGTGATATCCACCAGTATAAGTACATATGAAGAGTAGAATTTTAGGTTTAATCAGGACTGTGATTTAACTTTTTCAGTACTATGAAGGAATTTGAGAGCTTTATGTGATTATGACTTTATGTTCTTCGTGCAGACATATATAGAGTAGTAAATGAAGATAAGCTCCATTGAGAGCTTTATGTGATTATGATTTTCCTTGTGGTGTAAGATAGGTAAGGAGGGAAGTAAGAGTATGAAGGAGGTCATAGACCTTGAAAACCACAAAGGATCTAAGGATTAAAGAAGGTTCAGATTTGTTTTGAGGGTTAAGTTGGACTATTAAAGGAAATGAGCTGGAAAATAGGAGGTAATGATGAGAATATGGCATTTTAAATTGAAATAATATATACTCTGCATCTTTCCTTGTTTATGGACATTTACCAGAGCACATTGTATACAAAGTTGACTTAAACAGGGTTTGTGATGTGTGTGTGTGTTTGTGTGTGTGTGTGTGTGTGTGTGTATGTATATGTGTATAAAAAGAAACTAAAAAGGCAAAGTTTTATAGTTGGACACATGTGGTGGAGAAAAAATAGTCCAAATGCAATAGTATATGATTGCTAAACTGAAGGAATTTAGCAGAAGCAGGATTTATGAGCCATACATAATTATAAGAACATTTGCCTCTTGTGAATCTTCAGAAGTCCTGTGGAGGGCAATGCATTTTTTAATATTGCCGTAATAAAAGTTTTAGGACATTCTATTTCTACCTCAAAGAGATTTGATTTAGCCAATAGCTGGGGTATATTTGGAATTTCCAACTGATCCATTAAAGTGAGTCACAGTTTTTGAACAATAAAGGCCAAGTGATGAAACAGCTATAATTAAAATAATGCCTTACACCAATAACTCTATCACCTATCAAATGATGTTTTCCAAAAACTCCATGAGAGGGAGCTTAGCTTCATTTACTACTCTGTATATGTCTTCACTAAGAACATAAAGTCAGTGTTGAATATCATCACCC
This sequence comes from Lontra canadensis, assembly GCF_010015895.1. Taxonomy (NCBI): domain Eukaryota; kingdom Metazoa; phylum Chordata; class Mammalia; order Carnivora; family Mustelidae; genus Lontra; species Lontra canadensis. The sequence continues at coordinate 4,967,557 of NW_022631047.1, read as the reverse complement.
ACTACATTTTTGTCAGATTTTATTGAACAGATTTTCAAAATTCCATTACTTAATAAGATATTTTCATGTTTTGAGTGATTTTTTTATAATTAATAACTAGGATATTATTTGTAATATTGGGTTGCAGAGAAAAATATAGACATGTTGGCTACATTAAATATAAATGCTCAATTATACAAGCAACAATTTTTAAAAGGACAAATAATACAGTAGAAATATGTGTTTAACACATATAGCAGGCAAAAAAGCAGCATCCCTAAAACACTGTAAATTTCTATAAATAAGGCATCCACCATTATAAAATTGAATAATTTAATGATTATAGGATATGTGTGTGTAAATGATTTTGAGAGTTTGATTTAATCTTCCTTAATCAAAATAATGTTTAGTCTTGCTCTATATTCTTTGGATTGATTATGTCCCTTACCTATGGTACTTTTGAGTTGTGCTTTTGTTACTAATTTGTATTAGTTATTAGGGTATTTTTACATATGTTTTTAGTATTTTTTCCAATTTGTATTATGACATTCTATTCCCATTTGTATTCCCATCATCTTCTAATTTTATTTAGTGTGTTTTTTTTCCTTACAATAGAAACTGAAATTTAATTCATCTGTCCTCACAGAGATATTTTTTTCTATTTACATTTATTGAAAAGTCCTTATATTCCCAATTTATTTGATATGTCATTAAAATACCATATATGCATAGGTTCTCATTTCTATTCTACAGATCAGTTTATCTATCCTTGTGCCTTGCCATACTGTTACTTAGGATAGGTTCATAACAGGTCTTGACATGTTATAAGGCAAGGCCCAACTCTCTAATTTTCATTTAGAATTGTACTTAGTTACCCAAGAAAACCTGTAATACTTAATAAAGAGTACATGTACAAGAATATCTATAGAAACACTTTGCACAACTGCAAAAACCAAGGAACAACCTAAATATACTAAAACTGATGAAAAAACTGTAAGACTAAGTCAACGTACTATTATACATAGTCACAATGAATGAAGTAGAGATGTGCAAATACAATGGTTAATTTTATGTATCAGTGTGGCTAGGTTATGTTGCCTAGTTGTTTTGTCAAACACTATGCTAGATATTACTATAAAGATGTTTTAGAATTTACAATCAATTAAAGAAAATCAGATTATCCTACATAACATGGCTATGCCTCACCCAATCAATTAAAGCCCTGAGAAGCAAAAACTGAGGTTTCCCAGAGAAGAAGAGATTATGCCTCAAGACTATAACATAGAATTCCTGCCTAAGTTCAGCCTGCTGGCCTGCCCTATGGATTTCAGACTCAATACTGTAAATTCAACTCTTATCTCAATTTCCAGCCAGCCAGCCTGCCTTACAAATTTCTGATTTGTCTGTCCCATAATTACATGAGTCAATTCCTTAAAATAAATCTCTCCCTCTTGATACATCCTATGGGTTCTAATTCTCTGGAGCACACTGAAAAAAATACTGTGATAAATCTTAGAAATATAATATTTATGAATAAAAATAAAGAAAAGAATCTGATGACTCAAAAAAGTAGACATGCAAATGACTGATAAATTTAAGAAAAGAGGGGCGCCTGGGTGGCTCAGTGGGTTGGAGCCTCTGCCTTCAGCTCGGGTCATGATCCCAGGTCCTGGGATCGGGCCCCGCATCAGGCTCTCTGCTCAGCAGAGAGTCTGTTTCCTCCTATCTCTCTCTGCCTGCTTCTCTGCCTACTTGTGATCTCTGTCTGTTAAATAAGTAAATAAAATCTTTAAAAAAAAAAAATTTAAGAAAAGATACTTCACTAGTGGCTTAAAAAAAGCAAATAAACCCAACAGTAAAAGAACATTGTTTCATACAAAACACAACAGAAACAACAAAAAAACCCAAGCAAACAAAATATGATGTTCAATACCATCTACTAGTGCTGGAAAATCAGGAAAACAGGAAAAGAAATATTTCCCTCCATTGCTAAGGATACCGTGAATTATTACAATTTTATCACAAATGATTCTGGCATGATCTATTAACATTAGAAACCAGCCTATGTTTTGTGCCAACAGCTCAACTCCTGAAAATCTATTAAAAAAAAAAAAAAAAAGACAGTGGTACTGTATCTACTCTTTTTATTATGTTACACTTAAAAAGTGGTGATAAGGGTGGTGAGGGAGGTGGTAGCAAAGTTATTTATGTTCTTATACTATGTATATTTTAGACAAGTAGCAGTAGGAATTAACTTGAAATTAAAACTAATAAGAGTTACACACAGAATTACTAAAATCTGTTTAAGTAAATTAGTCTAATTAACTATTAATTTATTATTGAAAAATATGTTCAAATACGTTTAAATAAATTTTGATTATCTTCTCTACCAATAAAACCTTTAGAAGACATTCCCATATTGAATTTGTATTTATCTTTTATCTTTTCATTTTTCTCCTTACATTGTTTAAAAGTTATTAGTCTCTCTGAATATCCCATTTTTCTTGTTTATTATCATTTTTAGAATAAAACAGATGGAGGAAGAAGCAGAAGTAAGATGAAAAATTATCGGTTGCTCAGATTGGGTAACACAGCTGCCAGTAGGCACCTTATCATTCCGAAGTGTTCTGTTTTCTCTAAATCAACACAAAACATTTTAGGCTTTCATGACACTATGACTTCAGTGCTCATCCATCTTAATGAAAAGTCTTTTGGCTATATCTATTTGAATAATATTTAAGAAAATATTTATTTTTAAATACCGGATTTAGTTGGAGCTTGACCAGAAAAAAATTAGATGTTTTATTTTTAAAGTTATTCAAATATTTCCTTTAAGTAGTTTCCCTCCATGGATTTTACATGTTTTAATTTGTATGATATTCAATTTATTTCAGTTATTGAGAAAACAAGTCTCTAGTTTTTAATATTAAACCATATTAACCTTAACTTTCATTTAGTGACTAAAAGAAAAGAATCTCCCCAAAATAATTATTTTTAATGTAAAAACCTGTTTGAAAATGGAAAATATGAGCAATATCCTAATATTTGTCTGAGCCCTGAAAGTTACAAAAACAAATTATATATGGTGAGGAAAAGCAATGTCAAGTACACATATCACTGAAAGGGTTCAAAACAAATCTTGGCAAAATGTGTCACTTTGGCATGTGGACTATTCTGAACTGAAGGTAATCAGGACGCAAGAGATTCAAGTGAAACCTTTGGCTTTCCAATGCTACCCATAAGAATTTAGATAGAGGGCCTGGCCTAGGAAGAGAACATCACTGGAGATAACTACAAATAATATGTGGTGATGAAATAAGCTATTGTGGTAGGGGAGCTCAGTAGGGCCTGGAGATAAAATTCCGTTTCATATTGTCTTTGCACAGCATGACAAACATTTGTTTACCAAATATTCCTTAATCCATCTTCACGAGAATTACTGATTACTGTCCTTCCCTTTGAAGTCCCTTTGCCCCTACCCTCTTCTCCTTAGTTCAAAATATCACATAAGCTTCAATGTCTGGGGGGGGGGGTTTCCTCATATTCTTATGGGGGCCCATAGGTATGCAATTAAATTTGTTTTTCTTTTGTTACTATGGCCTATGTTAATTTATTAGACCAGCCAAAGAACCAAGAAGGGTAGGGGAAAATTTTTTTCTCCTCAACACCTCAAATAAGTTTTTGAAAGTTGTGACTTATAATGTAATATTGTTAAATAGTTCAGTTATGCAATTAGAAATAGGTTAGACAATATATTTGTAGCATCTACCTACATCACTATTTTGCCTAAACATGCTTTTCACTATGAAAATGTGTATTATTATGAAGATGATATATAGGAGAATGAACACTTCAAATAAAGAAATTATGCATTTTTGATGTCAAATTTTAACAATTTGATTAGGAAAACACTGATCTGTGACTAGCATACATGACTAAACTTTAAAAAAATTACAAATAAAAAAATGTAATAGGGAGCTTTTGTTTAGAGCTGAAACATTGCTAATTTCAGTTGATAGCCAGAGACAAGATTGATCCCACAACAGATATATCCTTTCCTTAGAATTTATAAAAATTTGATCTTTTCTGCCTCAGTTATCTTACGGGCAATTTACTATGCATAATTATGCTACCCTAGCCCCAAATATCTAGAGTCTTCTTCAACTCTTCAAAATCACATTTATAGGAATGTGCATGTGTGTGTTTACATAAAGAATTTAAACTTATAATCATTATAAAATGATTTAGAAGAATGTGGGGTTAAAGGCTATATAAACACAAAGCACTGTGAACAATTACAAGCCTGCTATCACTTTCACCTAACACTCCCCAACTCCCACCTCGCAAGAGATAGTCAATTTAGGAAATTAAACAATTAGACTCACATACTGACAGACAGCTGATTCTGCCTTAGATAAAAGTTGTTTTCTATGCTTTGTTTCAGTTTGATAATCTAGAGTGCATGGCATGAAATGCTACGAAATTTTATCCTGAAGGTCACATTTCAACCTTTTATGAAATTAAACCAATCGTTCAAATGGAGAAAAGTAGGTTTCTGAACAAATAGCTTTGTCTTCCTGCAAATCTCATGAGAACTTGCTCATGCTGACTCCTTATCTTAACATGTAACACTATCGCCAATTAGTGTCAAAGTTACTGGAGCCTTCACATTCCCAACTACATTAACCTTATGTACTGGTTCAAGGAAAATGCAATTATTCTTCTTCTAAAGTAATCACTAATTTCAAAGTTATTATTAACTAATTTAATCTTTAAATTGGTATAACCTATCAAACTCTGTATTAAATTTACTGCTGAAAGAAAAGGGAGAGTATTTGGATATATGTGTTAAAACCAAAGTGAGTGAAAAATAGGATTATCTTAAATTCAGTTGCAGAGAAACCATGCTTTTAACCTTGTCCAGGTCAGAACCATTGGAAGAAGAAAAAAAAAAAAGACATTATTCATGTCACTGAAGACTAGGGGTAATTTTTCTAATTCCCTGGCATATTAATGACCAACAATGAGTGAGCCCCTTAAGTACCTCATTTATTGTCTTAAATATGAAAATGTTTTAGAGATTAGAGAGGAAATTGTTTGAATTAATTAACTGAACTGGTGCTCAAGGGATCTAATACAAGATTTTCAGACAAAAGCTGGGAATTTACAATAATGACATTTCTTTCATGGCTAGAAAATATAGCACCAGTGGGATTTGGAGGCACTCTTAACATTTTAGCTGATGTCTGCTGAGGGCTTAAGAACCCTCTGAAACCATTTATTTTATTCATTGGAGACTTCTCTCAATTACATTATAAAAGGCATCACATTAAAATAGCCGTGAGGCCCACAAATTTCATCATATAAGTGGAATCGGATAACTGGCACAATGAAAATTCAGAATGCAAATAGAAGCTATTAAAGTAATAGCATCATTTAAAAAAATTCTTTTTGCAGGAAAGGTAATGTGTAGAAAGATAAAAACAGAATGGTGTTGTACATGGTTAGCTTAATCACATTTTCATTTCTCTTGTGGGTTATCAGTTGCAAATGAGACTCCCCTGTGCTTAAGAATCCATCCATATGGTGATTCTTTCTGCCCGCTTGACAAAAGAATTTGAAAAAGCCTTTGGTTTACCCTGGATTACACACACACCCAAAAATGTAAACTTCAAGGTTAGACTAAAGTGTATACTTATCAATTTATTTACCTAGCTGTATTTTCCCATCCCTACATTCAGCTATGGACCTACCCATCCAACCATCCATCCATCCCCTATTATTCCAGACTGATCAACCTATATTACATAAACTACAATCTAAAGCACATCTGATATACTTGCATTCTTTCTAACAAATGAACTATTTAGAAGGGCTGAAGGTTAGAGCACAATCTGCCTTAACTGACACAATTTGGTAAACAATACTCAAACATTTACATGTATTATACCCCACTCTATATTGTTATTCTTTCTTTACATTCAGAAATAAAAGTTCAAAATTGTTATGCTCCAAATTTCAAATTTGTCCCAATTTTAACAGTTTATGGAGACTTAGTATACATAAATTCTACATATTTAAAGTACAAAATTTGTTAAGTATTGACATGTGCACATAACCGTGAAAATATCACCACAATCAAGATAATGAACATACTCATCACCCCAAAGTTCCTCATGAACTTCTGTAATCCTTTCCTACAATCATACCTTACCCCATCTCCAGGCAACTACTGATTTGTTTTTCTATCACTATAAATTATTTTGTGTTTCCTAGACACTGATTTAAATAGAATTGTACACTATGCATTCTTTTGCCTTGTTTCTTTCAATCAGCATAATTACCTTGAGATAGATCTATGTTGTAAACTGTATCAATAGTTTATTATTTTTATTACTGACTAGCATTCCACTGTGTACATATATAATAATACATTTATTTATTTAGCTATTGATAGACATGGGCTGATATTATTTTTTTTCCTAAGAACAGTCATAGGAAGTTTTCATATAGATATATGCTTTTGTTTTTCTCCTATAACTTTAGGTTTTCCATTTAGAAGTTAAGATTTATTTTGAAATATATTTTGAATATGATGTCAAGTATAGATCAGGAGTCTTCTGTTTTTCTTGTGTATCCAGTTGCATAAACCAATTATTTCAGCAATATTTTTAAGGCTATCATTTCTCTGTCAAATTGCCTTTATTTCTTTGCTTAAAATCAGTATGATCTGGTATGATCTGATTCTGTTCCATTTTTCTATCTTTGTACCAACATCACACTATCTTAAATACTGCAGCTTTACATTAAATCTTAAAGCTGATAATACTAGTTCTTCATCTTTGTTTTTTTCATTTTTGAAGTTGTCTTATATATGTCTTGTATATATATATGTCTATATGTCTTTCACTCTTCTATATTAATTTTAGATTAAGTTTAAGAGTTTCTAACAAAAAGTCTGCTGTTAATTTGTGTGAAATTGCATGAATTTATAGATCAATCCGAGGGGAATTTACATCTTAGTTACTGCATTCTCTAGCCCATAAATATGCATATCTCACTATTTATTTAGGTCTTTAATTTCCTTCAGCAATGTTTTTATAATTTTCAACACTCAGGTCTTTCATCTCTTTTGTCAAAATAGAGTCCTAAATACTCCATATATTTTTATATTCTTGTAAATGGAATTTCAAGAATTCCATTCTTGTAATTGAATTAAATGTAATGGAATTAAATGGACTAACTTGACTTTTTTTGTTAGTAAATTTTTTTTTTTTTTTTTTTTAGTATCTTATCATGGGGTTTGATTCATATTTCCGCAATGACTAATGTTTCCATATGCCTGTTGAAACTTGTTTAACTTCACTGGAGATGTTTCTACTCAATCCTTTGCCCATTTTTAAAATGGATTGTTTGCCTTTTTGTTATAGAGTTGTAAACGTTCTTCATATATTTTCAATACTCAACCCCTATGAGATATATGATTTGAAAATATTTTCACACATTTTATATATTGTCATTTCGTATTTGTGATAATGTGATCCTTTGATGCATATAAGTTTTTTGTTTTTTGTTTTTTTTAATGAAATCCAATTTACCTGTTCTTTCTTTGTTTGGTCATGCTTTTGTGTTGTATCTAAGACTTGATTGACAAAGTCAATATCTTATAACTCTCTATTGTACTTAAAATTGCCAGAGTGGATTTTCTTCTTCCAGTTTTTGTTTGTTCATTTGTTTCCCTTTTTTCCCCCCTATAAAACAACATGGCTGATTCATGCTCTGTATTTTGTATGTTTTTTCTATTTGTCTATGACCGTACTGATACATTGTTCCAGGAAGGAAGCATTTATGACGTAAAATCCTAAAACTGAAGCTGAGACTAATAAAATAATATACATTTAATTATTTAGTATATTAGATTTAAAGTGTCCATTTCCTGTAATCCTTTTAGTGATTCTATAAAGAATATAAAACTTTTTGTTTATAAAGATATATAAATGACATTTATTTCAGCAATGTTTGCTAAATCATTCAGGAATGATAAGTGAAGATTGCCTAAGTAGTAGCTATAGTAGAACATAGTACACTAAAAAAATGAAAAGCAGTGTAGTTTCCAAAGAGAATTAATAGAACTAAATGTGTTTAAATGGAAATATATCAAGAATTATTGATGAGTTAAGAAAAACCAAATTATATAAATATTCTCAGAATTTATAAAGGACTGCTTCAAGAAAAATACTCCTATTTAAAAAATGTCATGTCAAAACATGAAAAAATTTTGGATAAGTCATAAATCCTTAATTTTTAAAAATCTGGTTGAGCTAACAATAATGTGAACTCCCTGGAAATCAAAACAAAAAGTGAAATAAAAATCCTAAGGTAAGAAAGAGCTGGTGTTCAAAGACATGTGACAGTCTGGTAAAGAAGAAACTGGGATTTTAGATATTGTAGATATTGTAAGACTCACCAGAAACTCAAAATAGCAGATGAGATTTTCTAGAACTTCAGATTATATAGTTAATAAAGGGAATCTGTAAAATAACTGTTGAAGTATTTAAAATATTGAAGAAAGTAAAAAAAATCAGAAAAATCAGTCATTATAAAAAACCCCAGATATTAAATAATATAAAAGAATCTTCCCAAAATCAAAATGAAAAGAAAATGGTAAGTGAGCTAGAAGAAAAAAATTTGCATATTATTCATAATATAATAGTTGTTAAATCTGAAAGAAGATTTAAGAGAATTGAAAACATTACAAATAATGAATTAAAAGTATCCAGGAAAAAGAAAAAAATACTTTTATAGGGAAAATATGAGACTGATAGCTGACTTAACTGAAATGATAGAAGCAAGATAATAGCATTAAAATGATGAAAGAAAAAGTTTGCCAACCTGGGATTCCTTGACAGGAACACTGGCAAGGAACCTGAGAGAAAATGTTAATCTACTAGTTGGATGTCTCTTTGAAGATTGGGAAAACTGAGGGCCTGCACTAAATGAACTGACAGATCAAGATATACAATACTAGGTAGTGGAGAAAAAAGTCAAAAGGTTGAAAGGTGGATAAAAATGGTAAAATAGGAAGGCCAGAAAATCAACCAGCTATGTTCTGCAAAAATTCTGAAGTAAAATCTGTTTAACAAAGCAATAATAGATGAGATGTTAAAATGGCACTAGCATAATCCAGAAGCTCAGTGATGTCGATAGTCTGCATGCAATAGGATTTCTGATTATAATGGTAGGATCTCAAAGTTACAGAATCCAGGTGCAATTACTTAAACATCAGACTCAAGGTGGGTACATTTATTATTATTATTTTTTAAAGATTTATTTATTTATTTTAGAGAGAGGCAGAGAGCATGAGCAGGGGGGCAGAGAGAGAGGGAGAGAGAATCTCAAACAGACTCTGCTGTGCATGGAGCCTGACATGGGCCTCATCTCACAAGCCTGAGATTATGTTCTGAACTGAAACTAAGAGTCAGACACTTATCAGGTGTTCCTCAAGGTGGGTACATTTATTATTATGAGCAGCAAGATCAGAGGGGCTGTCATGGTTGTGTGATCTGTAGACAGCAATGGCATTGGCAAATTGAGCAAGGTATTCTTTTTTTTTTTTTTTTTTGTGCATGGTATTTTTTTTAATTTATTTTTTATTTTTTATTTCTTTTCAGCATAACAGTATTCATTGTTTTTTGCACCACACCCAGTTCTCCATGCAATATGTGTCCTCCCTAATACCCACCATCTGGTTCCCCTAACCTCCCATCCCCCACCCCTTCAAAACCCTCAGATTGTTTTTCAGAGTCCATAGTCTCTCATGGTTCACCTTCCCTCCCAATTTCCCTCAACTCCCTTCTCCTCTCCATCTCCCCTTGTCCTCTATGTTATTTGTTATGCTCCACAAATAAGTGAAACCATATGATAATTGACTCTCTCTGCTTGACTTATTTCACTCAGCATAATCTCTTCCAGTCCCATCTATGTTGCTACAAAAGTTGGCTATTCGTCCTTTCTGATGGAGGCACAATACTCCATAGTGTATATGGACCACATCTTCTTTATCCATTCATCCATTGAAGGGCATGTTGGTTCTTTCCACAGTTTGGCAACCGTGGCCATTGCTGCTATAAACATTGGGGTACAGATGGGCCTTCTTTTCACTACATCTGTATCTTTGGGGTGAATACTCAGTAGTGCAATTGCAGGGTCATAGGGAAGCTCTATTTTTAATTTCTTGAGGAATCTCTGCACTGTTCTCCAAAGTGGCTGCACCAACTTGCATTCCCACCAACAGTGTAAGAGGGTTCCCCTTTCTCCATATCCCCTCCAACACATGTTGTTTCCTGTCTTGCTAATTTTGGCCATTCTTACTGGGTAAGGTGATATCTCAATGTGGTTTTAATTTGAATCTCCCTGATGGCTAGTGATGATGAACATTTTTTCATGTGTCTGATAGCCATTTGTATGTCTTCATTGGAGAAGGGTCTGTTCATATCTTCTGCCCATTTTTTTATATGATTGTCTGTTTTGTGTTGATTTTGAGGCGTTCTTTACAGATCCTGGATATCAACCTTTTGTCTGTAGTGTCATTTGAAAATATCTTCTCCCATTCCGTGGGTTGCCTCTTTGTTTTGGTGACTGTTTCCTTTGCTGTGCAGAAGCTTTTGATCTTAATGAAGTCCCAAAAGTTCATTTTCGCTTTTGTTTCCTTTGCCTTTGGAGACATATTTTGAAAGAAGTTGTGCAGGGTATTCTTAAAGGCAAAAGAGATTGCAGTTGCCAATTATGTTGCTAAATGTATGCCATAAAAAGAAATCAGGGATGCATGACCAGTAAGCTGAGGCAGTTCTCAAAACAGTAAGTCTTTAAATGAGAGGACATACCTTGATAAAGAAGGACCCTACAATTTGACAGTAAGTATATTCAATAATAATCTCTCCAGTCATTACCAAATGGGACCTATTTACTTGGTGAGATCGTTAATTTTATGTGTTCACTTGGCTAGGCCACAGTACCCAGATATATGGTTCAACATTATTCTAAGTGTTTCTGTGAAGTTAATTTTTAGATAAGATCAACATTTAAATTAGTTGACTTTGAGTAAAGCAGATTATCCTCCATAATTTGGGTAGATTAATTGCAGGCCAAAAGAATCAGGTGAAGGCCTTGACAGAAAAAGACTGATCTCCTGGAAGAAGAGGGAATTCTGCCAGCAGACATCTCTGGACTTGAACTACAACACTAACTCTTCTCTGAGTTGTCCTTTTGCCAGCCTATCTTTCAGATTTTGGACTTGCCAGCCTCCATAACCACATGAACCACTTGCCAATTCCTTTAAATTAATCTCTCTCTCTCTCTTTCTATATATATTGTGTTTTTCTGGAGAACCCTAATTAACATATTTGGGAAACTGTTCACTGGGAGAACAGAGTATCAAACCTTTCAGTAATTATTGGATATGAGGTCTGAATTGATATTCAAGAATTAAAAGTTCTACCATGATCATTTATTAAAGAGGAAATAATTTGTAGACAAGGTTAATAAATGAAATTTTGGTGTCAAGATATGTCTTAGAGTTTGTCTACTAGGTCCATGGAACTAACCAGTGGTCTTTTAGTCAGGCCCATGATACATGATTATTATGAACATACTTGGTGGTTGGCAGAACCTTCACCTAGATTCCTTGAGTAGTGGGAAAGGAGAAGCAAAAACCTCTGAAACTATTCCCCTTACTCTCTGCCCCTTGACAAATCAATGCTGCTCACCTTGGGATGGTAATTATGTTGGGGTGGTCAGTAGGGGAGGGAGCAGGAATTACAATCTCTCAAAGACTTAAAAATTCAGGGACAATATTTTCTGCCCCGTAATTCACCATCTGAATTCCACCAAAAAACAAATAAATCATAGTGGAAAAACAGTGAACTACCACAAACTTAAGTTGTAATCTCAGGGCTGTACATCAACTCTAATTTCCTCTCCTCCTCTAATATAATTCCAAGGTACCTGTACAATCAAAATACCGAATATCAAAACTGTCAACTATATTCATGATACTATGTTAAACAAATTAAGTAATTAAAAATTGGCAAGATTATTGGAGGCTTTGGTAAGCATATATACTTTAGAGGGTGGTAGATGAACCCTATGAATAGCAAGGGGCTTAACACAGCAGTGAAGTTTTTAGTACTTATCCCTGTGTGTTTATATCATTGTGCCTCATGACATAGCAACTAAGCCTTAACTGATAACACACTATTTAATTGGCACAGTTTAAAATTGTAAAATATTAGCACAGAAAAAGACCTTAGAGATCATGTTGTCTTATTCTCTAATTTTGGGAGTTAGAGATTGAAATATTGGTTTGCAATCCCACAATTAATTTGTGGAATAGTGAAGACCAGAATGGATGCAGGTCCTCTGATTGCCAATCCTGTGTTTTTTTTTTTTTTTTTACTATACCACAATGTCTCCTATACATGTGGGATCTGTTTTATACCCAAACAAATTCTCACTGAAAAAGTAATTATTAATATATTATTATCAGAAGAGGGGGGTGAAAAAATTCAGATGAACAAAAATGAGTTTGCCATGAAGGGATAAATAATTGCAACCCTGGATAGAATGTGATGCAAGACAAAATGTTGGGATGAAAGATAAAGACATACACCAGTAAGTCAGTCAGTAAAATGTGTAATATGTTAGCTGATGATAAATGCTATGGAAGAAAATAAACAGAACATGAACATATCAAAGTGCATTTTGCAAATTTAAATAAAATGAACAGGTAAGGCTTCACTTTGAAGGTGATACTGCAGACCAAAATTAATAGTAGTAGTAGTAGTAGTAGTAGTAGTAGTAGTAATAGATGAACAAACTATGATACCTGAGAAAAGAGTAATCCAAGTAGAGAGCGTTGGGCAGACCAGGGAGAAAACCCTAAAGCTGGGGTATCTCTGGTATCTCCTTGGGACTTCCAGGAAGACAGAGCATTTGAGTAAATTGGGAGGGGAATACTGGGATGGGATAGGGGAGAAGGAAAAGCACACCAGATTCTATAGGAGCTTATAGACCAAAGTAAAGATTCACTTTTTAACTTGGACTAGAATGGGAATAGGTTTTACCAGTGAATGTCATTATTTCACCTTTGAGAATAAACTATAGATGGCAAGACTGAAGGAGATCAGTTATGTGGCCACTGTCACATTCCAGGCAGGGAAAAAAAAAATGATGGCTGGGAAGGTGGTGGCAGCGACAGAAGTAAGAAGAGTTTAAAAAGAGACTGGATATATTTTTCAAGTAGTGATGACATTATTTGCTGAGGAATGTGTGTGAGATGTAAAAGATGATTCCAAGAGTTTGGACCGGGGGAACAGGAAAGGAAAGATGGAATTGATACTAAAAGAAACAGAGAAACCTACAGAAAGAGCAGACTTGGGAATAAATATCAGAAAGTCAGTTTTGGGCATTTTGGTATTGACATGGTTTGTGAGAGATTTTGAGCAGGCAGAATAATTTGGCAACTCGCTGATGTTGAAGCCCAATTAAAATATCAATTAGGTAGCATTTGCATTCTAGAGACTTGAAAAAAAAATCCAACAATTCCCTTATTTGGAATATAAATTGTTAAAACTTCTTAATAGGAATTTGGCAGAGTCCAGAAAATTGCAGAAACTTGTTCCTCATGATCAAGAATTCCATTCTTTTGGCTGAAATATTTTGTTATAACATAAAAATTAAACAGGGGCAAACTTGGAAAGGAATAACTTTTAAAATATAAACATAATTCAACTCTTAATTGTATAGAATTAGTTGATACTATTTTTATAAAGAGAAATGGAAAAATTTATTTTCAAGTTTATTTGAGAAGAAAAATGTTTCAAAAAATATACATGAAGTGTTCATTACTGATTACTTCAAGATGGGAGGATTATGGAATTGGGAGATAGTAAGATTGATTCTTTTTGTTTTTCTTTTCTTGGTCTATCATTGTATCAATAGAAAAGAAAATTATTTAGGGACATTTTGGGTCATAAGGTAGGTTTTAAAGTCCTGTTTTTGCAACATAATCATTTTTAAAAAGTACAATTTTTTACATTTATTGTGTTCCCCTTGATAAGAATATAATTGATTCAGGCATTGAAATAAATTGCAAATAAAACAATATGAAATACTACTTGTAAGTCTACTAAATTTATTTCATATGATTAGCAAAATTTACTTCTAAAAATATGTTAGTTACTAGAAGCAAAATGATTATGCATTCAACATGTTTAGATAGAATGAGTGATGGTTATATTCTCAACAATCTATCAAGAGTTGTTTTCTTTTTCTCCACAATGAGATCAAACTTAAATATCATTGAATAAAGCCCACTGAGGACCTAGGTCCGAAGGTATTTCTTGGTAAAGAACCCATTCTATTAGATATGTTATAAAACCAAATTAGTCATAAGAAGACAAATTCAACAGTATTATATATTAAATTTTAAAAAGGAAACAAATTTCACTCTCTGTACCTAGACATGAGTAAAGCATTCCACAGCCAGAGTTGATAGAGATTTACTATTCTCCTACAAGACAAATTTTGGGGCCACAGCAGTGAGAACTGAATAAAACATCATAGTCTGAGTGATATCTACACATGAAAGGATAAGCCAGGAAAACTCCACCATTTACTTTGGGGAAGTCTGCCAGCCAATAACAAATGCACACCAGGTAAGACTGCATGACTGAAGTTCAATGAAATGATGGCCTATTTTTAGCTTTGCTTTTTTCTCCATTTAAAAAGGCATGACTGAGCTTTGTGTTCATGTTTTTATAAAATGATAGCTAAATAGCACCAGCTAGAGCCAAGAACAGAGAAGGCAAGCATCCTAATATGTTTCTGCCAGCAATGCCTCTGTTATTCCCATCTTGGACCTATTTTAAATAAATCCTGCCAGATAATCAGAACCATGCCAGAACAGATAGAGGCTCGTTTATGAACCATTGACCTCTCAGATTCAGGATTATATCCATGACTGACTAAACCTCTAAGGCAGCATCCCTTCAATACTATGGTGAGTGAAAAGAAATACTCTCATATGTGAAAATCAACAGTTTAGAAGAATTTAAAAAGTCATTCAGTTCAATCACACTCTATATTTTAAAGACCACATAAAGGGAACTATCACACTGGTGTCAGATTTACTTGGCTATATTCTTTGTAAAGAGTCATTTTGATTTCTTCTAAACAAGAGAAAATTTCTTATTTTTTTCTTGGTCAGGAAATTGTTATAGATTATCTTCTTAATTATAATGTATTTCTCCCAGTTAGTCAGTATTCCAGAACAGGATTCTTTTATCAAATTTATTTTCTAAATGAGTCTAAAATTGTGGAATAATTCATAAAAACATTTGTAATTTAGTTTTGCAAAAACCATCAATAACACATTTCACATTAAATACTATGTAATGATTTTAAAAGCAATGGTAACATTTTGTTTTAAATACATCAAAAAATTTTATTTTCCCTAACATATAGATAAAATTCATCATTAAATTGATGGTGAGTTTTGTTTTTTTGCTGCATATTTGGAAACTTTCTCTTTTATATTATCCTTACTCCTTCATAAATTCTTAAGTCTGAATCTCAGAGCGTAAATTAACCTAAGAGTTTCCTTCAGTAGTATTTCATTGAGTGACTATACTTTGTCATTGATAGAGTTGCAACTACTCATGAGTTATGACCACTGTATTCCAAGAAAGGAATAGTCTGATTAGAGAGACAAACACGTAGATAAGTGGTCAAAATCTCAATTGCTTCAGTAAACAGAGAGGCACCATAAAATGAGTGGTAGGGGAAAATATACTGTTTATTTCACCTGCTTGAATTTGTCCGATGTCATAAGTACATCTCTG
Organism: Lontra canadensis; assembly: GCF_010015895.1. Lineage (NCBI taxonomy): Eukaryota > Metazoa > Chordata > Mammalia > Carnivora > Mustelidae > Lontra > Lontra canadensis. Next base: position 4,951,679 of record NW_022631047.1, on the reverse strand, counting down.
TTTCCTTCCTTTAGAATAAAAGAAAATAAGTTAATTCCCCTTTTATTCTTTTAGAATGCCATAATGCTTCTAGAATTTTGTGGTGAAGTAGTCAAATATGATTTTTCAATATTGTTTAAATTAAGGTAATATTTAGAGCTTAGGATGTCTGGCAATGGCAATAGTATGAGCCAAATAAAAAAAGACTCAAACTCAAACATGTTAATAACATCATTATGACTTCTCATGTATGAGCAAATAAAGAGAAGTCCTTGGATTTCAAATTGATATGTATATGTAGCCACTAATCATGTATGTCCCCATAGGTTATATCTGATTTGTGACCTGTTGAGATATGACAGGAAGATGGGACAATAAGAGCAAAATTTTAGTTAAACTAAAAAATGTGAAAGAGAAATTACTTAAAGAGAAGTAAAGAAAAGAGATGGGAGTTGCCATAACAAATGAACATTTTTTTGGTACAGTATTTTCCAAAATATATTCTATTTCCAACAAAAGAGATGTTACCAAAAAAAGTAGTTTCATGGTCAAGCTATTTAAATATTCCATTAAACAACACTGAACAGGTTTCTTTAGAACAAGATTATAACAGATATTTGTTACAATACTTTAGAGGAGAGTGATGACTTAGATTAAAAAAACAATGGTGGAAAAATATTAAAACCAACATATATTTTGAAGTTAAGAAGAATTTCTGATGGATTATCTATGGAATATCAGAAAAAGAAGAGTATAAAGGTGGAAGGAGTTTTCTCCTGAACACATGTAAGGATGATCTCTCATTTACAGAGATAAGGAAGATGGACAGGGGAAAGATAACAGGGACAGAACAAAACAGTTCAGTTTAGAACATATTAAGTATAAATTACATATAAAGCACTGAAGTGGAGGTGCTGCGTTGTCATGCATGAGTCTGGTAGTTTGAAAGAAACTTTGGGCATCACTGGCATATATACAATATTTAAAACCATATGGATGAGCTCTCCTACCTCCTATCCTCCTCCTAAAATGGGTATAGACAGATAAGGGGAGCATAAGGTCTGAATCCTGAGGCACTACTATGTTCATGGACTTGGGAAGAGGAACCTCTGAAGAAAACTGAGACACAGCAGAGAGCTGCTTCCTAGTAGCCAGAAGAAGAATGTGTTTTAAGAATGGAATGTTGAGTTACTGAATACTTGGGTTAACATATTGTTCCACAATTTGCAGGTGAATCTTCTGCACTGCAAAAAGAAGGCTGATTGTTAAAGCAGTCATTGCAGCTCCTGTGACGAGGCAGAATTTTCTAAAAAGAGCTGGGCAACACTGTGAGGAGCCACATGAAAACACAATTTTCTCTTGTGGTCAAGGTGGTTGCAGTAGAGCCAGTGGACCTAGCAGAAGGGATGGGGTGCTTACAAATCCAGAAAGGAACCAGTCTATAATAAATATGGTGCTGAAAGGGACCAGAGAATAGTAATTTGGCTTTTGGGACATGCATAATATTTTCCCTTTGTGCACTGTGATACCTATACTTATCCCACTGAATTGCATTAACCAGTTATATGGGTAGTAAATATGAAATCTTTGTTAACTTTTTCAGTTTGCCTACAAGTTCCTGTCACTTTCTCCATCCACATACATACACCTGATTAAGAGACTGAGTATACTGACAGATACACTTTAGCTTTGCTACAGTTACTGGGGAAGGCAAAAATTATATAACCATTTTTTTCTCTTGTCAAAGAGAAATATAAACTATATTATGTTTAATTAAGATGAAGATCATAGAAACTTAACCAACTGAGCCACCCAGGTGCCCTAAGATCATAGAAACTTAAATGCTGTATAATAATTACATATCATATAATTACATATCATCTACTTGAGTATCATGAAAGATCATTAATTAGTATAACACAATTGTGTAGCCTGAACTTCATCCCCATCATATGCATGGAGATGTGAAAATGTAAAGATAACAAAGACTTCCATTAAAACAAATAAATGATAACTATATTTCATGATGTAAAAAAAATCCAGAAAACACCATTTTATATGCAGAACAAATATATTTCCCCTTTTCATAGATATTTATACTATGTCAAAATAAACAATTCCATAGTGCATTCTGTAAAAGCTAGGATTTGGTTTATTTTCTGGGCTGTTACAAGTATGAAGCCATTTACCTTTGTGAAACATCCTTCAGTCTATGCCCTAACATTTAATGACTGGAATTATTTATATTTGTAAAATAATAAATAATATTTTCATTATGCTGGAATATATTAGGGCATCAGAAATGCCCAGAATATGCCTATCTCCCAGAATAAGAAAAATTATTCAGTTCTTATTTTTTCTTGCTTTCTTTGAAACAATGGCAGGCATTTATAATATATGATCTTGGAAATAATCAGCAGCATTCTAATACTATTTGCTATATATTGACAATTATAATTTCCTAGCCTTTTTATTTATAAGCAAGTTTAAAAGAGTAATTTATTAGACACTTATAAAAGTAAGAACATATTTATTAAATCATAAATAAATAATAATGGGGGAAAGTGAATACTTCTGAAAATAACTTCACTCTGTCAACTCATAGCCATATCCTTTCCATATTTTAATCTTATTCCTCCTTTTGGAGAGAGAAGTAGCCCTGGATGTGGTTAAATCTGAGCTGCTCATGTAGGAGTTTCCCCTCTGATTTGTTATAATGTTCTCTGGTCTGTAGGCTGGCATAGTGGCTTGATAACCTTCTCATTCTCCATAGATTTCAAATACCTCCTGCCCAAGAAAGATGAGTTTCTATTACTCTTTCAAAGTTGGTAGGGCTGTTGTTTTGAATATTAAGAGTTTAAAAAATGAAAGTAAAATGAGAGAAAATACAAATTTAGAATCTTACGGACAGTCTGCTTGCATTAATCACACCTATATAAAGACAAATGTGAATTTTTATAGCTTTAAAGAGATGCTTCCTTTTTTCCATCTCTTCAAACACCTGCATCATAAAAAAAATTGTAAAAGTCATCCTCTAAACTTATTTTCATGCTCGCATATATATGTCTTTGCCTTCCCTTCTCCCCACCATAGATTATAGCACTTCTGAATAATGTAAACACTTCATGCAAGTATGTAAATATGGAAACTTTTTTACCCTTCTTCTCACTCTACTGGCTCTCTTAAAACAAATTTTTAATTAAGGAAATTGTTTTATGCATTCTTGCATCTGAATCGTACTAAGTCCAGACTAAACCTACTCATGGGCTCATAACAAGCAAGCAGAATTCTTGAAATGAAGCAAGATGTCTAGAAAAAAAAAGAACTATTTAATATCATTGAAGCAGTTCAGTTCAGTTGTGATACTTAGTTAATCACTTGTTAAGATATTGGGAATCCTCTTGTTTAATCAAAATAAGAGGTTGGGTCATTATGTTTCAAAACACATTAAGAGTTTTGAAGCATTTCAAAGCTTTTGAGATATTTATGGGACAGTGATTTCTTCCTAGTTTGACCCTAAGATACAAGTATAAAATCAATATAAATATAAGATTAGGTTATCTGCTCTGACCTTCAGTATAACCTAAATGCCTAGTTATCTACCTGGGATGTACAAAGAACAGTGTCTTGTGAGTTCTGGGGAAGACGGCAGAGTAGGAAGATCCTTAGCTCACTTTGTCCTATGGATACACCCTGATAACACCTATATCAGTGTAAATAATCCAGAAAACAATCAGCAGACCAGAAGAACAGATTCTCCACAGCTGATCATAGAAAAGAGGGCCACACCAAAAACTGTAGGAAGGGCAGAGACATGGTCGAGAACCTAACTGACCCAAAAGACTATCTGCAGGAGAAAGGGACACTACAAGCACAATGCATGAAGAAGAACAGAACCCATACCAGGCACACCAGGCACAGAAGACCTGCACTGAGAAGACCAATACCCATAACATTTGGCTTTAAAAACCAGAGGGGTTTAACTTCCCAAGTTCTTATAATCAGTAGGACTTAAAACCTGAAAATTTAAAATCTGTGGGCTCTGCTCTGGGAAAGTCAGAGGATATTAGAAAACTGAGTCTTCACCCTTAAAGAGACAGCATAATAAACAGTCCCACTGAGCTACAGCATTGAAGCAGTAGCTTGAAAATTGCCTGGGGTACCTGGAAAAGAGAATTATGTACTAATCTCAGAACATGTGCTGGAGGGTTTTTTTTTTTTAGGAGAATTTTCTAAGAACAAGAGATGGCAGGTACCAGTTCCTACCCCCACCCCTGACCCCCTGAGTCTAGATACATGGACACCTGTGAGAACCAGCACAGCACAAACACTCTCTACTTAGCTTGCTAGGAGTGTACTCTACTCCACACCCTCCGAGGACCCACTCCCTCCCATACTGTCAACATTTCTCCAAAGCAGCTATAGGTCCTGATCCATAGCAGAGCAGCACAGATTTTGTGTCCCTACCTTTTATATTCCTGTAGACTCCCCCTCCCACAGGCCCTAAGCAAGAGTCCATCCAAAGCAGTACCACAAGCATGGCAGTGTGCAAGCAGCACCAGGAGAGGCCAGCAACACTACAAAGTGAATCCTGCCATGGGGAGAGGGGAAGATAATCACACATCCCAGTTCTACTGCAATCCTAGGAGTGGGTTGCAGGTAGTCAGGTAATCTGACTATAGAACCCACTGACCAACAAACTCTTCACAGGGGACAACACAGGAAGAGTGTTCTGTAATTCTGTGTGATTAGTTCTAGAAAATGCCTAGGCTTACTCAATCTAAGCCCAAGGCAACCCCAGACTGGATCATTAACAACACAGGGACCAAACCTGGCCCACAATGGGCAAAGAGAAACATTGCATATGATTGGACTAAAGGAAACATGGCTCAGTGACAACAGGGTGCAAGTAACACACATAGGACACACCCCTGAAGCAGCAGGTTCTGGTGAACAGGGCAGTGCAGTGCCCTGCAGTACAGGGCACTACAGGACCTCTTCTATAGAAGGCTACAATGTTCAAAAGTTGGAAATATAGTTGACTTTCCTATCACAGAGAAACAGACACAGATGGTCAGACAAAATGAGGAGAGGAGTATGTCCCAAATGAAAGAACAGCAAGAGAGCTAAATGAAACAGAGATAAGTAATATGCCTGAGAGAGAATTTAAAATAATGGTAATAAAGACACTTGACTGGACTTAAAAGTGAAGGATCTCAGTGAGACCCCTAACAAGGAGATAGAAAACAACCAAATAAACATAAAGAACACAGTAACTAAAATTAAAAGTATACCAGAGGCAATAATTGTAGACTAGAGGAAGCAGAAGAATGGATCAGAGACCTGAAATACAGAGTAATGGAAAGCAATCAAGCTGAACAGGAGAGATGAAAAAAAATTAATAAAATATGAAAATAGATTAAGGGAACTCGGAGACACCATCAATCCTAATAACATTCATAGTACAGGGACCCCAGAAGAAGAGAGAGAAAAAGAGGCAGAAAATGTATTTGAGGAAATAATAGCTGAAAACTTCCTGAGTCTGGAGAAGGAAACAAATCCAGATTCAGGAGGTAGAGAGAGACCCTAACAAAATCAACCCAAGGAGGCCCATATCGAGACACATAATAAAATGGCAAAAAGTAGTGAACAAGAGAGTTTTAAAAGCACCAAGAGAAAGAAAACAGTTACATACAAGGGAAATCCCATAAGACTATCAGCTGATTTTTCAGCAAAAACTTAGCAGAACAGAAGGGAATGGCATGATACTTCGACAGTGCTGAAAGGAAAAAAAAAAAAAAAAAAAAAAACAAAAAACCTATAACCAAGAATACTCTATCCAGCAAGTCTATCATTCATAATAGAGGGGAGATTAGAAGTTATTTAAACAAAAGTTAAAGGAATTCATGTGCATAAACCAGCCCTATAAGAAATATTAAAGGGAACTTTTTGAGTGGAAAGGAAAGAACGTAAGTAGGAATAAGAAAAGAAGAAAGAATAAAAATCAGTAAAATAAAGTATTCCTATAAAAATCAGTCAAGGGATTCATAAAATAAAAGGATGCAAAGTATGATACCATACACTTAAAATGTGGAGGGGAGAAGAGTGAAACAGATGTTCAAACTTAAGTGACTATCAACTTAATATAGAATGCTATATACATATTATATTATATGTAAACTTAATTGTAAACACAAATCAAAACCGGGTAATGGATTTGCAAAAAATAAAGAGAAAATAATCCAAGTTTATTACAAAATCTATCAAACTTGAGAAAAGATAACAAGAGAAGAAAGAAACAAAGAACTAAAAAAACAACTATAGAACAAGCAACAATGTGGATAAGCACATGCCTATCAGTAATATTTTGCATGTAAATAGACTACATGGTCCAATCAAAAGACAGAGGGTGACAAAATGGATAAAAAAGCAACTCACCTATATGCTGCATAGAAGAGACTCAGACTTAAAGACATATGCAGATTGAAAGTGAAGGGATGAATAGCTTTTCACATGCTAATGGAACTGAAAAGAAAGCCAGGATAGTAATACTTATATCAGACTATGTCTATCTATCTATGGATATAGATAGATATGTCTATATATCTATATTTATGTCTATAGATATAAATCTCTCTCTCTCTCTCTCTCTCTCTATATATATATATATCAGACTACTATATAAGGATAGCAATACTTAGACAAAATAGACTTTAAAACAAAAACTATAGCAAAAGACCAAGAAGGACACTAATCATAAAGGGAACAATCCAACAAGAAGATAATAATTGTAAATTTCTAATTACCTAAATTGGGAGCATCAAATACATAAAGCAGCTAAAAACAAACATAAAAAAAGTAATTGATACTAATACATTAATGGTAGGGGACATTAAAGCCCCTCTTACACAATGGATACATCATCCAAACAGAAAACCAACAAGGAAACAGTGGCTTTGAATGACACATTGGACAAGATGGAGCTAAAAGATATAATCAGAATATTTCATCCTAAAATAAGGGGATACACATTCCTATAAAGGGCGCATGAAACACTGTCCAAAAAAAATCATATGTTAGGACAAAAAATAAGTCTCGATAAATTAAAAAAAGACTGAAATCAAATCATGCTTCCCTCCCCCCCCCGACCACATGCTATGAAACTAGAAATCAACCACAAGAAATAATCTGGAGAGAACACAAATACATGGAAGTTAAGTAACATGCCACTAAACAATGAATGGGTCAACCAAGAAATCAAATAGGAAGTTAAAAAGTACCTGGAGACAAATGAAAACAATAACAACAACAACTCAAAATCTTTGGGATGAAGCAAAACTCTTCTAAGAGGGAAGTTTATAGGAACATAGACCTACTTCAAGAAGTAAGAAAAATCTAAAAAAAACAACCTAATCTTATAACTAGAGGAGCTGGAAAAAGAAGAATCAAAATCCAAAACCAGTATAATAAAGGAAATAATAAAAATTAGAGCAGAGTGGGGGAGGAGTCAAGATGGCGGAGAAGTAGCAGCTGAGACTACTTCAGGTTGCGGGAGATCAGCTAGATAGCTTATCTAAAGATTGCAAACACCTACAAATCCAATGGGAGATCGAAGAGAAGAAGAACAGCAATTCTAGAAACAGAAAATCAACCACTTTCTGAAAGGTAGGACTGGCGGAGAAGTGAATCCAAAGGGACGGGAAGATAGACCCTGGGGGGAGGGGCCGGCTAACGGCAAGTGGCAGAGCAACGGAGCACAAAATCAGGACTTTTAAAAGTCTGTTCCGCTGAGGGACATCGCTCCAGAGGCTTAACTGGGGTGAAGCCCACGCGGGGACAGTGTGGCCTCAGGTCCCGCAGGGTCACAGAAGGATCGGGGTGTCTGAGTGTCGCAGAGCTTGCAGGTATTAGAACGGGGAAGCCGGCTACAGAGACAGAGCCGAGGAGTGAGCTCACAGCTCAGGCTTACCTTGAACCAGTTGCAGGCTCTGTGAGCTCGGAGCGCGGCCGGAGGCCAGGCAGACGGGAGTAATTGGCCGCTGTTCCCTGAGGGTGCACTGAGGAGTGGGGCCCCGGGCTCTCGGCTCCTCCGGGCCGGAGACTGGGAGGCCGCCATGTTCATTCCCGTCCTCCAGAACTCTACGGAAAGCGCTCAGGGAACAAAAGCTCCTGAAAGCAAACCCGAGCGGATTACTCAGCCCGGCCCCTGGTAAGGGCGGTGCAACTCCGCCTGGGGCAAAGACACTTGAGAATCACTACAACAGGCCCCTCCCCCAGAATATCAACAAGAAACCCAGCCAGGACCAAGTTCACTTACGAGGAGTGCAGTTTCAATACCAAGGAGAGCAGCGGAATTCCAGAGGAGGAGAAAGCAAAGCACGGAACTCATGGCTTTCTCCCCATGATTCTTTAGCCTTGCAGTTAATTTAATTTTTTTTTTCTTTTTCATTTTTTTTCTCTCCTTCTGCTAAATTTTTTTAACTTTTACGCTTTTCTTTTTTAACGTTTTTTAACTAGTTTATCTAATATATATATATATTTTCCTTTTTATATTTTTTTCATTATTGGTTTTCTTTTTTTATTTGTTTCTTTTTTCTTTTTTCTTTTCTTTTTCTTTCTGAACCTCTTTTTATCCCCTTCCCCCCCCCCTCACGATTTGGGATCTCTTCTGATTTGGCTAAAGCATATTTTCCTGGGGTTGTTGCCACCCTTTTAGTATTTTACTTACTCCTTCATATACTCTTATCTGGACAAAATGACAAGGCGGAAAAATTCACCACAAAAAAAAGAACAAGAGGCAGTACCAAAGGCTAAGGACCTAATCAATACAGACATTGGTAATATGTCAGATCTAGAGTTCAGAATGACGATTCTCAAGGTTCTAGCTGGGCTCAAAAAAGGCATGGAAGATATTAGAGAAACCCTCTCGGGAGATATAAAAGCCCTTTCTGGAGAAATAAAAGAACTAAAATCTAATCAAGTTGAAATAAAAAAAGCTATTAATGAGGTGCAATCAAAAACGGAGGCTCTCACTGCTAGGATAAATGAGGCAGAAGAAAGAATTAGCGATATAGAAGACCAAATGACAGAGAATAAAGAAGCTGAGCAAAAGAGGGACAAACAGCTACTGGACCACGAGGGCAGAATTTGAGAGAATTGACACCATAAAATGAAACAACATTAGAATAATTGGGATTCCAGAAGAAGAAGAAAGAGAGAGGGGAGCAGAAGGTATATTGGAGAGAATTATTGGAGAGAATTTCCCCAATATGGCAAAGGGAACAAGCATCAAAATCCAGGAGGTTCAGAGAACCCCACTCAAAATCAATAAGAATAGGCCCACACCCCGTCACCTAATAGTCAAATTTACAAGTCTTAGTGACAAAGAGAAAATCCTGAAAGCAGCCCGGGAGAAGAAGTCTGTAACATACAATGGTAAAAATATTAGATTGGCAGCAGACTTATCCACAGAGACCTGGCAGGCCAGAAAGAGCTGGCATGATATATTCAGAGTACTAAACGAGAAAAACATGCAGCCAAGAAGACTATATCCAGCAAGGCTATCATTGAAAATAGAAGGAGAGATTAAAAGCTTCCAGGACAAACAAAAACTGAAAGAATTTGCAAATACCAAGCCAGCTCTACAGGAAATATTGAAAGGGGTCCTCTAAGCAAAGAGAGAGCCTAAAAGTAGTAGATCAGAAAGGAACAGAAACAATATACAATAACAGTCACCTTACAGGCAATACAATGGCACTAAATTCATATCTCAATAGTTACCCTGAATGTTAATGGGCTAAATGCCCCAATCAAAAGACACAGGGTATCAGAATGGATAAAAAAACAAAACCCATCTATATGTTGCCTACAAGAAACTCATTTTAAACCCAAAGACACCTTCAGATTTAAAGTGAGGGGGTGGAAAAGAATTTACCATGCTAATGGACATCAGAAGAAAGCAGGAGTGGCAATCCTTATATCAGATCAATTAGATTTTAAACCAAAGACTATAATAAGAGATGAAGAAAGACACTATATCATACTCAAAGGATCTGTCCAACAAGAAGATCTAACAATTGTAAATATCTATGCCCCTAACGTGGGAGCAGCCAACTATATAAACCAATTAATAACAAAATCAAAGAAACACATCGACAATCATACAATAATAGTAGGGGACTTTAACACTCCCCTCACTGAAATGGACAGATCATCCAAGCAAAAGATCAACAAGGAAATAAAGGCCTTAAATGACACAATGGACCAGATGGACATCACAGATATATTCAGAACATTTCATCCCAAAGCAACAGAATACACATTCTTCTCTAGTGCACATGGAACATTCTCCAGAATAGATCACATCCTCGGTTCTAAATCAGGTCTCAACCGGTATCAAAAGATTGGGATCATTCCCTGCATATTTTCAGACCACAATGCTCTGAAGCTAGAACTCAATCGCAAGAGGAAATTTGGAAAGAACCCAAATACATGGCAACTAAACAGCATCCTTCTAAAGAATGAATGGGTCAACCAGGAAATTAAAGAAGAACTGAAAAAATTCATGGAAACAAATGATAATGAAAATACAACAGTTCAAAATCTGTGGGACACAACAAAGGCAGTCCTGAGAGGAAAATATATAGCGGTACAAGCCTTTCTCAAGAAACAAGAAAGGTCTCGGGTACACAACCTAACCCTACACCTAAAGGAGCTGGAGAAAGAACAAGAAAGAAACCCTAAACCCAGCAGGAGAAGAGAAATCATAAAGATCAGAGCAGAAATCAATGAAATAGAAACCAAAAAAACAATAGAACAACGAAACTAGGAGCTGGTTCTTTGAAAGAATTAATAAGATTGATAAGCCCCTGGCCAGACTTACCAAAAAGAAAAGAGAAAGGACCCAAATAAATAAAATCATGAATGAAAGAGGAGAGATCACAACTAACACCAAAGAAATACAGACAATTATAAGAACATATTATGAGCAACTCTATGCCAACAAATTTGACAATCTGGAAGAAATGGATGCATTCCTAGAGACATATAAAATACCACAACTGAACCAGGAAGAAATAGAAAGCCTGAACAGACACATAACCAGTAAGGAGATTGAAACAGTCATCAAAAATCTCCAAATAAACAAAAGCCCAGGGCCAGACGGCTTCCCGGGGGAATTCTACCAAACATTTAAAGAAGAACTAATTCCTATTCTCCTGAGACTGTTCCAAAAAATAGAAATGGAAGGAAAACTTCCAAACTCATTTTATGAGGCCAGCATCACCTTGATCCCCAAACCAGACAAAGATCCCATCAAAAAAGAGAACTACAGACCAATATCCTTGATGAACACAGATGCAAAAATTCTCACCAAAATACTAGCCAATAGGATTCAACAGTACATTAAAAGGATTATTCACCATGACCAAGTGGGATTTATTCCAGGGCTGCAAGGTTGGTTCAACATCCGCAAATCAATCAATGTGATAAAACACATTAATAAAAGAAAGAACAAGAACCATATGATACTCTCAATAGATGCTGAAAAAGCATTTGACAAAGTACAGCATCCCTTCCTGATCAAAACTCTTCAAAGTGTAGGGATAGAGGGCACATACCTCAATATTATCAAAGCCATCTATGAAAAACCCATCGCAAATATCATTCTCAATGGAGAAAAACTGAAAGCTTTTCCGCTAAGGTCAGGAACACGGCAGGGATGTCCGTTATCACCACTGCTATTCAACATAGTACTAGAAGTCCTAGCCTCAGCAATCAGACAACAAAAAGAAATTAAAGGCATCCAAATCGGCAAAGAAGAAGTCAAACTATCACTCTTCGCAGATGATACGATACTATATGTGGAAAACCCAAAAGACTCCACTCCAAAACTGCTAGAACTGGTACAGAAATTCAGTAAAGTGTCAGGATATAAAATCAATGCACAGAAATCAGTTGCATTTCTCTACACCAACAACAAGACAGAAGAAAGAGAAATTAAGGAGTCCATCCCATTTACAATTGCACCCAAAACTATAAGATACCTAGGAATAAACCTAACCAAAGAGACTAAGAATCTATACACAGAAAACTATAAAGTACTCATGAAAGAAATTGAGGAAGACACAAAGAAATGGAAAAATGTTCCATGCTCCTGGATTGGAAGAATAAATATTGTGAAAATGTCTATGCTACCTAAAGCAATCTACACATTTAATGCAATTCCTATCAAAGTACCATCCATTTTTTTCAAAGAAATGGAACAAATGATCCTAAAATTTATATGGAACCAGAAAAGACCGCGAATAGCCAAAGGAATATTGAAAAAGAAAGCCAGAGTCGGTGGCATCACAATTCCAGACTTTAAGCTCTATTACAAAGCTGTCATCATCAAGACAGCATGGTACTGGCACAAAAACAGACACATAGATCAATGGAACAGAATAGAGAGCCCAGAAATAGACCCTCAACTCTATGGTCAACTAATCTTCGACAAAGCAGGAAAGAATGTCCAATGGAAAAAAGACAGCCTCTTCAATAAATGGTGTTGGGAAAATTGGACAGCCACATGCAGAAAAATGAAATTGGATCATTTCCTTACACCACACATGAAAATAGACTCAAAATGGATGTAGGACCTCAATGTGAGAAAGGAATCCATCAACATCCTTGAGGAGAACACAGGCAGCAACCTCTTTGACCTCAGCCGCAGCAACATCTTCCTAGGAACATCGCCAAAGGCAAGGGAAGCAAGGGCAAAAATGAACTATTGGGATTTTATCAAGATCAAAAGCTTTTGCACAGCAAAGGAAACAGTTCACAAAACCAAAAGACAACTGACAGAATGGGAGAAGATATTTGCAAACGACATATCAGATAAAGGGCTAGTGTCCAGAATCTATAAAGAACTTAGCAAACTCAACACCCAAAGAACAAATAATCCCATCAAGAAATGGGCAGAAGACATGAACAGACATTTCTGCAAAGAAGACATCCAGATGGCCAACAGACACATGAAAAAGTGCTCCACATCACTTGGCATCAGGGAAATACAAATCAAAACCACAATGAGATATCACCTCACACCAGTCAGAATGGCTAAAATTAACAAGTCCGGAAATGACAGATGCTGGCGAGGATGTAGAGAAAGGGGAACCCTCCTACACTGTTGGTGGGAATGCAAGCTGGTGCAACCACTCTGGAAAACAGCATGGAGGTTCCTCAAAATGTTGAAAATAGAACTACCCTATGACCCAGCAATTGCACTGCTGGGTATTTACCCTAAAGATACAAACGTAGTGATCCGAAGGGGCACGTGCACCCGAATGTTTATAGCAGCAATGTCTACAATAGCCAAACTATGGAAAGAACCTAGATGTCCATCAACAGACGAATGGATAAAGAAGATGTGGTATATATACACAATGGAATACTATGCAGCCATCAAAAGAAATGAAATCTTGCCATTTGCGACAACGTGGATGGAACTAGAGGGTATCATGCTTAGCAAAATAAGTCAATCAGAGAAAGACAACTATCATATGATCTCCCTGATATGAGGGAGAGGAGATGCAACATGGGTGTTAATGTGGTAGGAGAAGAGTAAATGAAACAAGTTGGGATTGGGAGGGAGACAAACCATAAGTGACTCTTAATCTCACAAAACAAACTGAGGGTTGCTGGGGGGAGGGGCGTTGGTGGGGGGCTTATGGACATTGGGTAGGGTATGTGCTATGGTGAGTGCTGTGAAGTGTGTAAACCTGGAGATTCACAGACCTGTACCCCTGGGGGAAAAAAAAAATATTTGTTTATAAAAAAATAAAATTAAAAAAAAAATTAGAGCAGAGTGAGTGCTGTGAAGTGTGTAAACCTGGTGATTCACACACCTATACTCCTGGGACTGATAATACATTATATGTTAATAAAAAAATAAAAAATAAAAAATAAATTTAAAAAATTAGAGCAGAAACAAATGAAAGAGAAACTAAAAACAAAAACATAATACATCAATGAAAGTAGGAGTTGTTTCTTTAAAAATTTTGACAAAATTAGGTGCCTCGTTAGCGCAGTAGGTAGCATGTCAGTCTCATAAAAAATTTGACAAAATTGATAAACCTTCACTCAGAGTCATTAAAAGAGAGAGAGAAAGAGAGAGAGAGAGAGCCAAAATAAAATCAGAATTGAAAGAGGAGAAGTAACTACCAAAATCACAGTAATATAAGGGGTTATAAGAGAATATTATAAAAAATTATATGCCAAACAATTGGGCAATCTGGAAGAAATGGATAAATACCTAGAAACATATAAACTACCAAAACTAAATCAGGAAGAAATTGAAATTGAACAGAGAGATTACTAGCAATGAAACTAAATTAGTAATCAAAAAACTACTAAAAGGACCAGATGGCATCATAGGTGAATTCTACCAAACACCTATAGTAGAGTTAATACCAATTCTTCTTAAACTATTCCAAAAAGTATTTGAGAAAGGAAAGCTTCCAAACTCATTCCATGAAGCCAGCAGCATTATGCTGATACCAAAACCAGGTAAAGACATTACAAAGAAAAAATTTTTCTCATGAATTCTGCCAATATTTCTGATGAGCATACATGCAAAAATCCTCAACAATATATTAGGAAACCAAATCCATCAATACATTTTTTAAAAAAATCATTCACCATAGCCAAATGGAATTTATTCCTGGGGTGCGAGGTGGTTCAATATTTGCAAATCAATGATCATGATACAACACATTAACAAGATAAAGGATAAAAACTACATGATCATCAACAGATATAGAAAAGCATTTGACAAAGTATAACATCTATTCATGATAAAAACCACCAAGAAAGTAGGTTTAGAAGGAACATACCTAAACATAATAAAAACCGTATATGAAAAACCCACAGCTAACATCATACTCAATGGTGAAAAACTGAGAGCTTTTCAGCTAATATCAGTAACAAGACAAGGATATCCTCTCTCACCACCTTTATTCAACATAGTAGTGGAAGACCTACCCATAAGCAGCCAAACAATAAGAAAGAAAAGTCATCCAAATTAGTAAGGAAGAAGTAAAACTCACTATTTGCAGATGACATAATGCGATATAGAGAAAACCCTAAACACTCCACCAGAAAACTACTGGAACTGATAAATGAATTCAGTAAGGTGGCAGGATATAAAATCAGTATACAGAAATCTGTTGCCTTTCTATCCCCACTAAAGAACTATAGGAAAGAGAAATTAAGAAAACAATCCCATTTACATCAATAATAATAAAACTCTGAGGAATAAATTTAAGCAAGGAGGTTAAATATCTATACTCTGGAAACTATAAAACAGTGATGAAGGTAACTGAAGAGGGCATAAACAAATGGGAAGATATTCTATTCTCATGGACTAGGAGAACAAATATTGTTAAAATGTCCATAATACCCAAAGCAATCTACAGATTTTATGAAATCCCTATCAAAACACCAATAGAATTTTTTACAGAACTAGAATAATCGTACAATTTGTACAGAACCACAAAAGACCCAATTGCCAGAGCAATCTTGAAAAAGAACAAAACTGGAGTTATCACAACCCAGATTTCAAGATATACTATAAAGCTATAGTAATCGAAACAGTATGGTACTGGCACAAAAACAGACGCATAGATCAATAGAACAGAGGAGAGACCCCAGAAATAAACCTACAATTATATGGTCAATTAATCCATGACAAAGGAGACAAGAATATGGAATGGGAAAATTACAGTCTTTTCAACAAACTGTGTTAGCAAAACTGGATGACAACATGTAAAAGAATGAAACTGGACCACTTTCTCATATCATACACAAAAATAAATTCAAAATGGATTAAAGACTTATATGTGAGACATGAAACCATTAAAACCTAGAAGACTGAACAGGCAATAATTATTCTACATCAGCCATAGTAATATTTTACTAGATAAGTCTCCTAAGGCAAGGGAAACAAAAGAAAAAATAAGCTATTGGAGTTACATCAAAATAAAAAGATTCTGCACAGCAAAGGAAATAATCAACAAAACTAAAAAAACAACCTTCTGAATAGAAGTTATTTGCAAATGACATATCCGATAAAGGGTTACTATGCAAAATATGTAGAGAACTTACACAACTCAACATTCTACCCCACCCAAATAATCCAATTAAAAATGGGCAGAAGATAGGAACAGACATTTCTCCAAAGAAGACATACAGATGGCCAACAGACAAATGAAAAGATGTTCAACATCATTGATAATCAGGAAAATGCAAATCAAAAATAAATGAGATATCACCTCACACCAGTCAGAATGGCTAAAATTGAAAATGTAAGAAGCAACAAGTGTTGACGAGGTTGTGGAGATAAAACAACCCTTGTGCACTGTTAGTGGGAATACAAGTTTATGTGGCCATTGTAGAAACCAGTATGGAAGTTCATCAAAAATTAAAAATAGAATTACCATATGATCTAGTAATTCCACTACTGGGTATTAAACCCTAAGAATATAAAAACACTAAAGTGAGAGAAGATATATGCAAGTCTATGTTTATTGCAGCATTATCTACAATACCCAAAATATGGAAGCAATCTGAACGTCCCCATCGATAGATGAATGTTTAAATAAGATGTCTCCAACAGATGAATGGATAAAGAAAATGTGGTATATATATATATGTATGTGTGTGTGTGTGTGTATACATATGTATATACACACACACACATATATATATATACCACATTTTATATATATATATATATGTGTGTGTGTGTGTGTGTGTGTGTGTAATGGAATACTATGCAGCCACCAAAACCCCCCCAAATCTTGCCATTTGCAATGACATGGATGGAACTAGACAGTATTATGCTAAGCAAAATAAGTTAATCAGAGGAAGACAATTATCATATGATCTCTCTGATATGAGGAATTTGAGAGGCAGGGCGGGGGTTGTGGTGGGGTAGGGAGGGAAAAAATGAAACAAGATAGGATCAGGAGGAAGACAAACCATAAGACACTCTTAATCTCAGGAAACAAACTGAGGGTTGCTGGAGGGTGTGGGGGAGGGATAGAGTCGCTGGGTTATGGACATTGGGGAGGGTATGTGCTATGGTGAGTCCTGTGAATTGTGTAAGACTGATGATTCACAGACCTGTAACCTTCAAGCAAATAATACATTATATGTTAATAAAAAAAAAAAAGAAAAAAAATAAGATGTCACACACATGCACACACACACACTCATACACTGGGATATTACTTAGCCATGAAAAAGAAGGAATTTTTGCCATTTGCAATACCATGGATGGGCCTAGAGAATATAATACTAAGTTATATAAGTCAGAGAAAAGACAAATACCAAAAGATCTTACTCATATGTGGAATTTAAAGAAACAAAACAAAGAAGAGACGAATAGAAAAGCAGACTCCTAGCTATTGAGAACAAACTGGCGGTACCAGAGGAGAGGTGGACAGTGATGAGTAAAATAGGTTAAGGCAATTAAAAGCACACTTAACTGTGATGAGTCCTGAGTAATGCATGGAACTGTTGAATCACTACATTGTACACCTGAAAGTAATACAACTATGTATTCATTATACTGGAATTTTAAAAAATACATAAAATATACAGAAAAACATAGAACAGTGTCTTAACAATTAGAAGTATTGATTCCTACTTTGTGATGGTGGTTACTACTTGCAGTTTTTTGAATTCTATTTCCTTTATCCTACACTAATGACAAAATAATGACCTTACACAGCTGTTGTGAGGATTGAGTCAGAAAATCTATATAAAATGAAACTTAGGTATAGCTAGTATATAGAAGACAGTAATACATTTTGTTGTATGGATACTGAGTGAGTGCTAAATTTAATTTGTTTTCAAATTTCTCTTTACTGTCATGAGAGAGATATATTAGTTGATAGAACTAAAATAGTGTCTTACGCAGGGTACTTTTGCATTCTTAAAATTGTCTCCGATGAAATACAACATGCTTAACTTTGTACTGATAGTACAGTACAACCTAAATAAATTTGAACTGTAATTTACTGATTGAACAATAATTTCTTAAGCAACTGCCTATATATTAACTCCTAGACATTGGAACAACAAAGTCCCAGTTACTCATTAATCTTGCAATTAAGAGTGGAAATTGGATAACAAATAATAAAATTAATAATTATAGTAATTCCAAACAGGACTAGGTACTATGTGGCAAATCACAGAGATTAATGAACTAGACACAAACTAGAAATAATGAGATAAATATTTTGGTTTAAGCAATCTTAAAAGGCATCTTTGATATAGTAACATTTGAACTGAGACTTTAATGGTGATGTCAAGATTTGTGGCATTACTATCATTACTATAATTTTTTATTAAAATGATTATTCTTTGAGATAGAAAAGAGTGAAAACTTTATGGTGTCCATTTAAGCACCAAAAGTGTTCATAAGTCCTATTTTGGGATAAGAAATATTTTGCAACCAGAGAATGCTCTTGCAAGGTGGCCACTACTTTTCGTGCCCACGTGCTATGATTTATTTCAGATTTCTACAATTGTGTGCTAATAACTTGGTTCTCCAATTTCAGCTCTTTCCAACATATTTTTGCTGTTATTATTTCTTTTGTTTCATATTATATATTTTGTATAGTTTTTCTCTCAAAAACTCTGAAGAACTTGGAAATTTACAAAAGGAATTATCCTCTGGGGACATAGTAAAGTTATTTCTGTGACCAGCACTATGAAAGTCTCATAAGACATTACTGAGCACCTATTTTTTTTTCTTAACATCGATGCTTTTCAGAATAACCACTTCAGTGTGCTGGGTTGTAATATTTATAATTTTGAGAGTGTAAGCTGACTGTTTAATGTGGTATATGCCAAATGAGAATCATAGATGAAACTTCTTTTTGGCATCAATACAGCTTCAAATAGCAAACTATTAATGGTGAGGCATCTTTCACCAGCAGATCTTTTCTTGGCCAATGATAGGTACGTTCATGATAAAGTATTCTGTTTACTAGCCTTGGCAAGGGTGTATTAACTTTTTAGGTATAATTTCATGCTTTATTTTTCTAGGACACATAATTCAACAGTGTATTTTGGGGTCAAGGAAATTCATTTACATTTTTAAACCTAGTATTTGATGTGATCATTTTAAAAAGTTATTACTGGTAGAATAAATTGACCTCCCAAATATATCTCCTAACTATATAAATACTCAGATTAACTATTAATTTTTAAAATAATCTTCCTTTTATGGTCATATCTTCATAGTTCTCCTGTCCAGTGACTTAGCTGTAAGAATAAATAAACTGAAATAGGATTACAACATTCCCACCATAATCTAACTTATTCATATGTGATCCAAAGTATTTTTGCACTTTAATTTAAAATCTGTAAAGCTGCTTCATAATCATTCTCTTTCTCTCCTCCTCTCCTTGTCCTTCTCTTTCTCATACTTACTTCTATTACTTCCTTCCTCTTTGCTTTATGTCTGATACTCAAATTTTTCCTATCAACCTTCACTAACTAGTGACCTAACATTTATAATTAAAAAAACAATTAAATGAACAAATCCAAGTGAGCAGAAACATATTATTAGGGGCTCTATTCACCTGAGTATCTTAATTTCCATCTTTATAATTTTGACTATAATAATACTCATATTATACATACATATATTATACATGTATTACAGTCAATATATTTTATTGTCTCTAGAACGTATGTATTCTTCTAGGTTGTCCAATTTGTTGGTATATAATCTTTCATAATATTCTCTTATAATCCCTTATAATTTCTGTGGTGTCATTAGTTATTCTTCTTATATGTGTATATATAGAACATATATATACCCAGATAGATGGATTCAGAAAGGGAAAGGAAAGAGAAAGGAAGGAAGAAAGAAAAGGAGGGAGGAAGGAAAGAGGGAAGGAAAGAAGGGTATTTTTGACATCTAATGACCAGAAGTGATAAAATAATTTATTATAATAATAATTCTACATATTCTGAAAGCAAATACATAAACTAAAGAGAAAAATTAATGATTAATGTGAGATTTTGATATGAATTTCTAGTTTTTCTCACAAAGAAAAGTATAAAAACTCTTGGGATAAGAGAACAGCATCATTCATGATAGTATCTTTTATTATCTGCTTTCTGTAAATCCTTTCGGGCAAGTCACAAACATTCTTGTCCTACACTTTCTTATTGGGATTTTAAGATCTTTTACTTTGCTTTTCATCTTTGTGCCTACAAATGCTCAAAGTTTACTTTTAGTGTAGTCTTAAACAACTGATTCCTAGAAAAGTTTCTTCCTATAACTCTATACCCTAAAATATTTGCAGCTACTACTTGAGTCAGTTACCCCTTTTTATCATGGGCTCCCTCATCTCAATAAAGATAGAATACTTCATTAGGGGCGAAGACTAGGGATAATTCATATAAATCCCCAGAATAAAGCAAGCATTCAATAGTTACTATCTCAATTACTAAAAGACGCAAAGGATGTCGAAAATGGAAGCTGAATTTTACATCAGTGATTCTGTGGCAAATTAACTTGCATTATAAATGAGGGCTTTTCGTATGCAGATTCTGAAATAAACATCTGTAGTTTCTTAGGCTGCACCAAAGGCAAACTATTTTAGGAAGATGAATTTTTTCTGCTCAAAGATGACTTTTAAAATATTTAAATATTTACACTGGTTCAGGAGCACTGGATGAAAGCATCTCACTGGAGACATCACTATACCTTCATTTCCTCCAAAGTCTAAGCTTTAAATATTTAAATGCAAAAGGAATTTAAAATTTGAAAAAGAAAAAAAATGTTTAATAATGTGTACCACTTAGTTTACTCTATTTTTATGTTACTGGTTATTACAAATATCTCAAACAGTTATAATTTCTGGATCTTTTCTCTGGTGATTTATAAGAGTAATTTTCCACAAGAGTTCTAGAGCTAACTTTATTTTATTGTGGGGGATAAGGTCTATGCAGCAATACATAGATCTATGTGTGTGTGTATACTTATGTATTAATTATATAATATTAAATGTAAATATGTATATATTTTGGCTAGTATGACTCTCCGTAAAATATCTGATTGAGGCAGTATTTTTAATTTTATATCTCTTTTGCAGTTTTGGGACTCTCATTATCAGTTAACTGACAGGGGACAGGTTGAGGCAATGGAAAGAGTAAAAAGTTGATATCACTAAATAATGATATATAAATGGGAAACAGGTGATAAAAAAGTAATCAGGGCCTAGATTGGGCAAGATTTTAGATTCCATGCCAAGGATATCAACTTTATTTTGTTGCAAATGATGGTAAATTGTAATTGTTAATATTTGAAGAAGGTTGACAATATAAATTTGCCTTTTTTTTTTCCATTACCATCCCAAAATGCATGGCTGCTTCTATTAACACTTAGGCAAATCCTTTTTTAAAACTATCTCATATGAAGTTGTTAATAGAATAGTTCTTTTTTAAAGAGATATTTGTAACTTAACCGGAAGTTATTGTAGATATGATGTCCTTGCTCAAAGAAACAATCTCTATTTATAGATGGTAGTCACCATAAAAGAAAGGTAGGATTATTATTTGAGACAAAACATCTTCTCTTCTTTTATCCCTCAACTAAAACCCATCCCTGCCTTATTCTGTGTCTACCCTTCTGATGTATATAGAAGGCAAGTTCTACTCTAGTGAGTACTGGGAGTCCTTCACTCATTGCAGAAGACGATATGTTATCTATGCATCAATCCCTAACATATTCCTAGGTCAAGCTATAATACAAGTGTTTGGTTTATGGTGTGCCAGTCTGAGGGGTGGTCTCTGCATTGCAGCATTCTCCATGTAGCATTCAGTCAGATCAAAGACCTAGTCTCTTTGTCAGTTCAGGTCTTTCCAAGGGTGAAGAATAGGATCAAGGCGTTTCTCATGAAATCTGCTGTAAGCCACAAATCCCTGCTTTAAGCAAATTTGCACTTAACCCAGATATATTTTTGTTTTGGGGGTTTTATACCATACGTTCTCTGGAGGAGAATAAATGGATTTATATTTTTATAAGACCAATACTATTTTCCCCTGACATTAATTACAAATTAAAAACTTTATAGAGAGTTGACCTTTTAAAAGGCCTCAATTTTCATATATAATTAGGGTTTTTTTTGTTTTTTTTTTTTTCAATGTGTCAGACCAGGAGATTCAGCAGATTATGTTCCAAAGGAGGGACCAGGAGACAAACTACTCTTCGAGGACGTCAGGAATATGCTGATGAGAGGAGCACTCCATCATTAAGAATCCCAGTGGTGGCTTTTCTGTAAAACCAGAGCTGATGGTATATATTGATTGAGCTTAACTCAATCAAACCCACAAGGATAAGGAGACTACAGAGTTGTGTGTACAAGTGGTGGCATTTTACTGCCAGAAGTCGGGGGGCCAAAATTACTGT
Source organism: Lontra canadensis (assembly GCF_010015895.1). Taxonomy (NCBI): domain Eukaryota; kingdom Metazoa; phylum Chordata; class Mammalia; order Carnivora; family Mustelidae; genus Lontra; species Lontra canadensis. The sequence goes on along the minus strand of NW_022631047.1, from coordinate 4,929,226 downwards.
ACCAACTAACATGGTCAGAAAAACAGCTAAGAAGTTTGACTAAGAGTGTCAGACATCATTAGTACAGCTTGAAGTCCCTACAGTCAATACAGATGATGTTGTATATTGGAATATTACTCAGCCATGAAAAGTAACAAAATCTTGCATTTGCAATGGCATGGATGGAAATAGAGGGTATTATACTAAATGGAATAAGTCAGTCAGAAAAACAAATACCATATGATTTCACTCATACATGGAATTTAAGAAACAAAACAGATGAATATAGAGGAAAGGAAGGAAAAATGAAAATAAAAGATTAAAAAAAAGGAAGGCAAACTGTAAGAGACTCCTAACTATAGGGAACAAACTGAGGGTTGCCATAGAGGAGGTATGTAGGGATGGGATAACTGAGTGATGGGCATTAAGGAGGGCACTTGATGTAATGAGCACTGGGTGTTATATGGAACTGATAAACCACTAAATTTTATCCCTGAAACTAGTAATACACTGTATGTTAACTACCTTGAATTTAAATAAAATCTTAAAAAAAAGATTTTAATTGAAAAAAAAAAAGATGAGTAAGCAACCAAGTTATTGCCTAAAATCTATAAACCATGGAAAGAAAGAATGGAATTACAGAAGAATTAGAAAAATCATCCTAGTAAAAAGTAAGATCTACTTCTCAATTCCTTGACCTAAGCCCACTTTCATATCTGAGTATCCACCCTCACCAAGATAATAAAGTATCTATCTATCTATCTATAGCATCTATAGTATAAAGTATAGTATAGTATAGTTTCTATACTATTGTATAGTATAAAGTATAGTATAAGGTATCTATCTATCTATCTATCTATCTATATAATCATATGTGTGAGGAGAGTAGTGCTGTTATTACTGACTTGAAGGGTGCAGAGATGGTGGTCCCTATTGTACATTCTTTTAACTTGGCTTTCTTGTACCTAAAGAAATGGTGGGATCTTGCCTCATAAAGTAAAGAATTTTTTAACTCAGTGAGGAAGAGTTAATCCTTATTATTCATGGATTCATTTCATATTTGTAAATTTACCTTTGCATTAAAATGCATTTGTAACCCCCAAATTAATACTTGTGGCATTTTTGTGGTCACTTACTGACATGCAGAGAGTGGTGAAAAATTTAAGTCACCCAACACATATGTTACTAGCTAAGCTTAAACAAAATGACATTCTTCTTTCTTGTTTTAGCTCTCATACTATAAATAAGTAATCTTTTTGTGGTTTACTTAGTGATACATTAAAAAAAATTTTTTTTTGGTGTTTTATTGTTTAGAATAGTCTGTAAGCATAGGGCTAAAGTAGTGCCTAGTGTTCTTAAGGGCAAGAAGGCTATGATATGCTTAATGAAGAAGATACATGAGTTAGATGAGCTTCATTCAAGTATGAGCTATAGTTGTTCTGTTGGCTAAGAGTTCAAAGTTAATGCATCAGCAATATATATTAAATAAGTTATCTTTAAAAAGAAATACACATAAAATACTATATGTAGTTTCTGGTTGATAAAAAATGTCATGACCAGAAGCTCATAGAAACTTAGCCCTATACTTCCCCTAGAAGTGATAGTTCAGTTAACTCAGTGTTCATTGGTAACTTTATAGAAATTAACCACTGTGCATATCAGGGAATGTCTATAGTAGCTTTGGTTTTAGCTGCTGTGCCAAGAAATGGCATTTTTGCCAAAGCAGATTAATATGGCCTTAGATACATGATATACGGCCAACAATAAGGCAAATATATTATCATTTATATTCTATCAAAAAAGGTGCATTCAGTTGGAAGAGAGCAATATTCACTTACAGTTCTATTCCAGGGTTATGCCTTCCCCCATCTTCTATGAATATGGTACAAAGGGTGATCATTGGGAAATATCACAAACCATAACATTGATCATAACAATAAAGCAGGGGCACCTGGGTGGCTCAGTGGGTTAGGCCTCTGCCTTCTGCTCAGGTCATGATCTCAGGGTCCTGGGATGGAGCCCTACATCGGGCTCCCTGCTCAGCGGGGAGCCTGATTCTCCCTCTTCCACTCCCCCTGCTGTGTTTCCTCTCTCCCTGTGTCTCTGTCAAATAAATAAATAAAATCTTCAAAAAAAAAAATAACAATAAAGCAAACAAGTCAGGCTGACTAAGCAAGTCAATCACAGGAGGGCAAGTATCCTGAAACTCTTGTTAAGAACAAAGGTACTCCAGAGGGTGTCAAGATTAACCAAGGAATTTCAAGTATCAGCTACTTCAGAAAATTTTTAGGTATTTAGTGGTGAGGAGTATGCCAAGTTATCCCTTCTAAAATCAACAACAACAAAAACAACATTAAAACGTTGCTTCATCTCATAACCTCATTAGAAAGAAATAATAATCATGTCTTATACAATTCTTTGGGTTCTGCACACACAGAGTCCACACAGCTAAAAAAGATGGCTATGTGTGACATGGGCTTAGAATACAAAAAAATTGTACAGTACAATATGAAGTGCAACACTTGAAACATGCTATTTGCAGACCCTGCTGTGTGGGACATGACAGAGTTAGGAAAGGATAAAGTGTGGATTCAATGGCAAGCCCCAATGGGAGAAATATACGTTAAGTCCCCTGGGGTTGGGGGGACAAGGTCATTCCATCTGCAGTGGAGAGTTATATGTTTAACTAATGGGGCACCAAAAAGCCTTGTATTCAGATTTTATCTGGCCTATCAAGTTTTGCATCTGGAAGGGCCCAACAGCAGTCTATAGTTCCAGGGCTGTGGACAAATAAGATAAAAAGACTATGAGTAGGAGGCAGAAGTAGATCATGAGTAGCTCGGAAGACCACAGAACCTACCATGATTTTACCTTCCTCATGTGACCATTGGATAAAGGAAGAAAAGGCCTGAGATTGGTTTGTTGTTGAGTCTGGGTACAAGCCCAAAATAGATGGCAGCTACACTGCTGTCAGATTCAAGGGAGGCCCTAGGAGATAGCTAAGATGAAAAAGTTTCCTAGTTTCCTAGTGGGCAGAGTTCTAAGTGATGCACATGGTAATCTGCCTCACGTTGAAAGAGAAATGGACTGAAATTCCTGGAAAGGGTTTAATGTCAGGAGTCTGGAAAGAAAAATGACTGAAGGATCAGAGACAAGGAATTTAGGATTCAGACATGTAAGCAGTCATATGAGAGTAAGGATGAAGTATGAAGCTTTGTGTTTACATGTTAATGTCTACCAAATGTATCCATCAGACAGACACTTAACATCCAAGTAGAATTAATATTAGCTTATCTTCATTGGCTATCTCAGATCAGGCATGACACATGAATAAAGTGGCCACAGTGGCATATATGAAGTGTATGTGTGAATTCAATAGCACTGACTCCCATTTACTGAGATGAATATGGCTAATGTCTCTGAATACTCAACCTGCTAGCTATGAGAGACCCATGGTGAGACCCTAATGCAACATTTTTCAAGGCTCATCTGGTCACTATCAGCCAGTACTCTATATTAAGCCCCTTATGTTCCGAAAAGGCCATCAGTTTGTCCTCACAGGGATAGATACTTCTGAATATGTTTTTTCCTTTCCAGCCCACAGAGTCTCAGCCTCAATACCCAGGGACTTATTAAAAGACCTGCATCAGACATAGAATCCCCCATACATAGCATCTAACCAAGGGACTACACAGAGAATGAGGTGTGAGGGTAGACCATGATCACAGGATCCACTGCTTGTATCATACTGTACCATCTAGCCAAACAAAGTGCTAAATGTCCAACTAGAGGCACATGTGAAGAATTTATTTGGAAGAAATATTCTAAATGAGGGGTGTCTTCAGAATCTAGTATACAGCAACCCAGAGGAGTCTATAGTATTCAGGATCTCAAGAAGAAGAACAAAGTGGCAAAAAGCATGCTGAGTTTTAGGAACCAAGTGGCAAAAGAGTTGCAGGAAACACTTACCAAAAATCTTAACAATCAACTAGAAAACTTGGTGCAATTTGTTTCTGCAAGTCAGAGCTCCCCAAAGGGGTTACTACAAGATTATTATTGATCTACAAGGTACAACTATTGCCAGTGTTCTTCAGGTATTTTTTGATCCAGAAACCTGAAGGTAAAAAGGAAAGTTATCATCTAAGCAAGGGTAATTGAACTTGATCAGCAGGAAAATATAGGACTGCCTTTATAGAACAGAAACAAAACATATGAGAAATCTCACTATCTGCTTGGGTGTCTCTTGATATTGCTTGCAGTACTATAACTGTGAATAGACATATGTTGAAACTACGACCTGAGAAGTGTATTATTATCAATTACTAAATCAAAAAGATATATTCACCCTTAAGTTTATTGTGGCATTACTTACAATAGACAAGATATGCAAGCAACCCAAATGTCCACTGATAGATAAACGGAAAAAGAACATGTTGTGTACATATACTTAATGGAATTACCCAGCCACAAAAAAAGAATGAGATTTTGCCATTTGTTACAACGTGGATGGACCTAGAGAGTATCATGCTAAGTGTCAGACTTGAGAAAGACAAATAGCCTATGATTTTGCTTACACGTGGAATTAAAAAAATGAGTAAACAAACGAAAAGCAGAATCAGATCTTTAAACACAGAGAACAAACTAAAGGTTGTGATAAGGGAGGGAGGAGGAAAAGGGGGAGGATAGGTGAAGGGGAATGGGAAACATAGGCTTCCAATTACAGAATGAATAAATCATGGAAATAAAAGGTACAGCATAGGGAATACAGGCAATGGTACTGTAATAGCATTGCATAGTGTCAGATGGTAGCTACACTTGTGGTGAACACAGCATAACATATAGAGATGTAGAATCACTATATAACATCAGGGTGTCAACTATATTGAAAAATAAATAAAATTGCAAAATAAAATGAATATACTTGATAAAAATTAATATGATTCTAATCATCATTAAAGCCCTGGGGAGTAATAGAATATCATCTTTTAAAATAAAACAAATTATTGCAAATATTTACAGAGAAGAAAATGATGGTTTTTGTTATCCCACTGAATAAATAGAGCCCCATTGAGATGAGAGCTGAAGATAAAGGAAAGTTTACAAGAATAGTGAAGGATGGAGAGAATGAATAACACTTGTAGATTCACAACCCACTATAGAAACAGAGATCAGAGTTTATCTTACTAAACTTTCCTCTCTGTATTTCCTCTTAGAGAGGTTCAAGGGAACCATGAAGGAGCTGCCTGGCAATGCCTGGGAGAAATGCATTTGTAGGGGACAAACCGTGGACTGTGGCAGCAGTAAACATGTGCTGCTCAGTCTCCATCAATAGGAATGGTTCCAGGGATCACAGCTGACTAACAGCCCTGCTACCACCCTCATGAAACCACCACAATGTTCACACCAAGACTATATTTTCACCAGGCTGCAGCCAGCCAATGACTGAGCATGGCAGGCTGCCACTGCTGGCCCATGTCTGTAAGACATGTTCTTATAATGAGCTATTTTGGTTCTGGGATCATCCCCCTTCTCCCGCTAATCTGGTCAAAATTCTCTTAGAATTGTCTAGTAGTCTGAGATTCTTCTTGCTCAATCCTTTCCTATAGTGCCATCAGATCTCTGTCATAACATGAAGGCTTCTCCTGAGTACCCCCTCTACTTTTTTTTTTTCTTAAGATTTTTTATAGTAATCTCTACACCCAATGTGGGCCTTGAATTTACAACCCCAAGATCAAGAATTGCATGCTCTATTGACTGAAGCAGCCAGGTTTACTCTTTATTCTTAACAGAATATCACCTCATGAATCATTTTTTAAGAAGATTTATTTATGAGAGAGAGAGAAAGAGATCACACAAGTGGGAGAAGCAGAGTGAGAGGGAGAGAGAATCTTAAGCAAATTCTGAGCTGAGCATGGAGCGTGATGTGGGGCTTGATCATAAGATCGAGATAAGATCTTATGACCCTGAGGTCACAACCTGAGCTAAAACCAAGAGTCAGGTGTTTAACCAACTGCATCACCCAGGCACCCCAAATATTTTGCATTTTTAACACTATCTTGGTGTCTACTCTTCTCATAAGACCTGAATTAATGAAAAAACCAACTGTTGAATTGTTTACTGTGTGTCAAATGAGGCTTATAAAGCATGTCTCACCTCACATTTTAATATAGTAGTGTAAATACCTTCATTGCTTGACTTCCACCCTATAAGTTTTTGGTTGTTAGACAACACTTCTTTTTCTTTTAAAAGTGGTTACTGTTAGGGCCAATTTAATGTTAAAACATGTTTAACTATTAGGGTCTGCTTAGCCAGAGCGATTCCATATTGCCTAGGTAGCCATATTGTTGTTTACATCCACAGACTTCATTCCGGGAATAAACGCCCCAGTAGTTCCTGGTATCGGTTCCAGGTATCGATTCCAGGAGTAAACACCTTAACAATAGAAGCCACGTACCTTGGGTCTGCCCTATAAAACCAGCCTGTGAGATCGGGACGGGGTTGCTCTCTTCAGAGGTGGCCCTGATCAGTCTGGTTTCTGATGCCTGGCATAAAAAAAAAAAAAGCTTTGCCTTACTTTCAATTTGTATCAGTCTCGCTCCTTTGATATCAGACCCCAACATTCTGGGGGCTCATCTGCGATCAAATGATGAAAACTGAGTCATCATCAGAATTTCTGGGAAAAGCCTCCAGAGGTAAGATCTTGAGATTTTTATTCTGCGGGATCTGGTCTGTCTGCCTGGTTGTGGAGCTCCAGGGTATAGCCCACCGGGAGAAGCTGGATGCAGCATTGCTCCCAAGGGCTGGAGTGGATGCGGGGACACCCCATCCCTCTACTGGGAGATTGCCAGGGGTTTTGAGTCCCCCTAGGCAGTCAGGGGACCTGCCAGGGGGTTCGTGTTGCCCTAGACAGTCAGGGGTTTCGAGTCCCCCTAGGCAGTCAGGGGACCTGCCAGGGGGTTTGCATCGCCCTAGGCGGTCAGGGGGTTTGAGTCCCCCTAGGTGGTCAGGGGACTGAGAAATTCCCCACCAGTGGCAGGTTGTGTTTTTGAGTTGGGATTATATCTTGCACACCCTTAGACTTGATATCTGGTTGAGGAAGTGCTGTTGGGTCTGGTCTGCAGTTGTCTTTGTCTTGTCTTTTTGTTGTCTGTTGTGTTGTTTGTTGTATTTAAAGAAATGGGGCAAGCAGAGAGTAAGGGACCTATGACACCCCTAAGTCTTGTTCTCCAGCATTTCAAGAATTTTCAAGTAAAACCACCCAGTTGGGTGACAAGGTTTACCCAGGAAAACTCTCTAAAACTGGGCATCCTTTCCCTGCCTTCTGACAGCACTCCCTCTTCTGTTTCTGTACCAACTTGGTTGTGGCCTGCATAACTGGCCTCTAGACCATCCTTGGTGTTTCCTGCACCACAGCTCCTTCCCTCTTCACTGTCAAGGAGCAAGAAGAGCAGCCCCTGGACCTAACACCCCCCCACTCCAGATCTTCCCACCTGTGTCTCAGGTAAACATTAAAAATGGAGTGGGTCCAAGTGAAATGTAAATCAGTATTTGAACTAAGTTAAGTTTGTTGGTTTAATTAAGATAGACATGTCTTAATAGATAGACAGTAAATGTGAAACTTCAATCAAAGTTTACTGAAGGTCAAATAAGCTCATGTTATTTGTTAAAATCTGTTAGCAAAGAAATAACTGAACTGATGATTACTTGTCTGTCTCAAAGTTTTAATGGGTAATTGTTAAAGTAGCTTTCAAAGTCTCTGGGAACCTGAAACTTTAAAGTTTTGCTTGGATGACAAATGGAATTAAATTTGTTGGACATCTAGGTCTTAACCAAATGGGATAAAATACTAAAGCATTGGTTGCTGGAACTAGGTTTGTGCTTTTGAGATGTGTTGGTAAACATGTTTTGTGCTTAACTGATTCATAAATTTGCCTTCTAAAAATTCTGTTGTAACAGTTCACAATTGGTTAATATTTAGTCTTCATTAGAGATTGAAATATTTCTAAGAAAATGTAAATGGTTTTCTCTTTGCCCACTCAGATCTCTTTGACTCATAAGGCTTTCCCTTGATATGCTAAGTTACTCAGGAAGTGTTGCTAAACCAATGATAAACCTTGGGTTACATTTGGGTAAATACTGTAACTACTCTAGAGGTTCTATACATGTCCTAAAGTTTTAATGTTTTGATAAAGGTTATCACTTGATATTTAATCATATCTATTCTGAGTTTTTGTCATTTGTAATTGTTTTAATTCTCTTGTAAAATGAATTCTGCCTTAAAGGAAATTAATATGGGAAGACTTTCAGGACAAATACAGGTCTTTGATATGTTGAAATCCTGGAACTGAAATGGGTAAAAATTTCCAGAAGTAAGAGCTACATTCAAACTAAACCAGAATTAGTAACATGGAACTAGATGAACTGAAAGATTGTAATGTTATGTCTCTTAATGTTTTGTCTTATTTTAAACAATTATTGGTTCTGTAATATTTACTCTTCCAGACCAGGGAAACTTTTTCTTAAGTTATCTGTAACTTACAGAAATGTAAAAGTATTCACTTATAAACAAATCAAGGCATTCAACTTTTCCCTCTACCTGAACCCTCTGAAACTCAAAAGGTCTCAGTAAGTATTCTTTCTTCCATGGCAATCAGTCATTTGCATAAGTTCAATAAGAATCTGTTCTCATTGTAACAGGACACCATTGGAAACACTGGTTATTTTACCAAGGCATTGACTGGAATGTCATATTTTAAAAAGACTCAGATATAACCAGACAGCTTAAAGGAACTAAGGTTGACTTTATAAAACCTGGAGCCATAAAGCCCCCTGAAACTGTTGGCCTGATACCTTGCTTACAGAGTACCCAGCAGCCTCACCAGGGGAGTAATGAATGTCATGGAACCTCAGGATACATTTTTTGGGGACATTGGGGACCTCAGGAAGAGGAATTCACCCGAATCAACAGGTATTGCAGGCATGTCTGATAGCAAGTACTTGGCTTGGCTTCTGGCCTGGAGAAGCTATTACAAGTTCAACCTAGAGATTCCTTATAAGGAGTTCCAGCAAAGCAGATTCTAAAAAATCTATATAATCACTCACTGTTCTTGCTGAGCTTATGTAAATAATTAGGGCAAGTTTGTTAAAACTGGACTTGTTTTTCAAGTAAATTTGTCCTTATTTGGCTATCTCTGGAAATGAGGATTATTTTAGAGAGAAAAATTATGTTTCAGTAACACACCTTTGTGGATATTAAGTTCTAGATTTTGTTGTCTTTAAATGTTTGTTTACCTAAACTAGACAAGTTGAGGTAAACTTCAGAGAAGTTACACAATAGCTCATTTAAACGATCTTGCCTAATATTCTGTAGAGATAATAACAGAACCCATTAGACATAAATATATGTTAGATTTTATGGATACCTTTTCAGGATGGGTAAAGGATTTTTCTGCCAAACATGAGATGGCACGAATGGTAGCCAAAAAGCTACTAGAAGAAATAATTCCTAGATTTGGGTTGCCTCTCGCGATCAGGTCAGACAACGGCCCTGCATTTGTGAGTTCAGTCTCACAGGCATTGGCAAAGGCCATGGGCACTAATTGGAAGCTACACTGTGCCTACCGGCCCCAGAGCTCCGGACAAGTAAAGAGAATAAACCAGACTCTTAAAAAAAAAACCTTGACAAAGTTAATTCTGGAGACTGGTGGTAGACAGGTGGATCTCCTTCCCTTTGCCCTCCTTAGGGTGCAATGTACACCCTACTTAAACAAGGTCACCCCATTTAAAATAATGTTCGGGCGACCCCCTCCACTCTGCCCATGGCTATAAGAGGTTGCCCTAGCGGAAATGACTGATCAGTCTGTATTCCAGTCACTGCAGGCACTACAGTCTGTCTTTAAAAAAGCCCACACAGGGATCTGAGCTGCCTACACTGAGACGGAGACGAAGGTGGAACCACATCCTTACCAACCCAGAGACTTGGTTTGGATACATTACCACCAAATGGGAAACTTGGATCCTCGTTAGAAGGGACCATTCACTGTCATCCTGACCACCCCCACACACCACCACCCCACCCTAGTACTTATGTCATGTCAAACGAGCTGAAAACAAGAACACCTCCCAAAAATGGGAGCCACTGCCAGTGGACCCCACCAACTGTAGACTAAAACTAAGACTCAAAAGGGTTTCATAACTTAGTCACTTTTAACCCTGTTCCTACTCAGCAACAGCCAGGGTATACCTCATCAGCCTAAAACAGCCCAATGGAAAATCAGAAAGACAGCAGATGGAACAATACTCAAGGTTAACACCACCTCAGGTCAGCCTGTTTTCACCCTTGAGAACTGGCTGAAAGTCAAGGAATTGACTAATCTCCAAAGAAAAGGGGGGAATGTTAGGGCCAATTTAATGTTAAAAACTGTTTAACTATTAGGGCCTGCTTAGCCAGAATGATTCCATATTGCCTAGGTAGCCATATTATGGTTTACATCCACAGACTTCATTCTGGGAATAAACGCCCCAGTAGTTCCTGGTATCGGTTCCGGGTATCGATTCCGGGAGTAAACACCTTAACAATAGAAGCCATGTACCTTGGGTCTGTCGTTATGCCATATAAAACCAGCCTGTGAGATCGGGACATGGTCGCCCTCTTTGGAGGTGGCCCTGACCAGTCAGTCTGCTTTCTGATACCTGGTATAAAAATAAAGCTTTGCCTTACTTTCAATTTGTATAAGTCTCGCTCCTTTGATATCAGACCCCAGCAGTTACCTCAAAGCTGTAAACAATTGGAGTAAATATGTCTTGGAAATTACCAGAACATTCTGGAATGTATTGTTGAAGAGTTATAAAACTTGTATAATAGGTAAATCAGTCATATAACATATGTAAGGAGTTACACAACACTGAGTTTAAGCAGCAGACTGCTGGGCACTGATCATAAGACTACTTTAATCCCTTGTGTTGATATCCACAAGCAGTGATCATTTGATGCACTTGCTAGGACTGAACAGTAGTCAAGGCTGGGTTCAGGGCTGGCGTTGGGAGAGAGGTCGAGAGAGAGAAAGAGAGAGAGAGGGACAGCGAGACAAAGACAGAGATAGAGACCTGTCCATCCCCTGGACCAAATACTGCCTACGATCTACTCCTTTTTCCATGGTTGAGAGACACTGCTTAGCATATTGAAGGAAAATGAAGAGAAGTTGATCCAGAAAAGTGGTGTTTATTGTCTGCATCTCTAGGTGCTACTTCTTGACATTCTAACCTGGGTCTTCTTTTTGACCTCAGGTATTGTTATCCAGCATATTGGAAGTGGATACATAAATTATAGTGTATCTTATAATAAGATAAGGTTATAATAAGTATAAGGGTACTAAATGCAAAAATAAAATTAAATATAATTAAACACTCTAAACTACATAAATCACAGGCAATATTAAACAAAAAATAAGTCACAAAAATATAATTTGATATTCATTTCTATAAAATTGTAAGATAGGTAAAAATGAAACCATTTTTGGATTATTTGGAAAAACTTTCAAAAATCAAGACAAAGATCATCACAAAAGTCAAGATGGTGGTTAACTCTAGAGACAGTAAGAGGGATGTAATAAAACACAGTTAACTAGGTGTTCATTTCATAAATATTCTTTGACTATTTATACATATTATGTACTCTCTGCCTGATTATTTCTCAATAAAAGTTACACTGAATAATAACACAAAGTTTTATGGACACTATGTTCTCTGCCATGTTAGGAATGCCTGAATTATAATTCTGAAGGAATATATAAGATTAATAAAAAACATGTTTTAAGGGTCACCTGGGTGGCTCAGTCAGTTAAGCATCTGCCTTTTGTGTGGGTCATAATCCTGGGGTCCTGGGATAGAGCCCCATGTTGGACTTCCTCCTCAGTAGGGAACCTGCTTTTCCTTTTGCTCCTCCCCCTGCTCATGTTCTCTCTCCCTCTCAAATAAATAAATTAAACTTAAAAAAAATAGGTTTTAAGAAACAACTTACTCTGGAGTTAGAAATATGAAAACAATCTCAATCACTTTTTATTGGGAAAATATCTAAAACTCTACACAAACACACAAACACACACACAGAATGATACATTTGAAAAACAAACTGAAGGGGATAAAAGCAAGCATGATTTTAACAGCAACTGAAAGTTCAAAATAGGAATGGCAAAAAATGTTAATAGTGTTATTAGGGATTTTGTTCCTGATTTTAAAAATAAAATATTACACAATTTTTCTAGTTATTGTCTTGTTATCTAATAATACCCATGTTCTATCTACTCTTTAGAAAGCTGACTGTACACACATGCATTCTCATAGCTACCACAAACTGAAATTATGTAACATTCAGTGGTGTCAGCCACAGGTCTCAGAATAGTTCATGTGATTATTTCCTGGGGCAGGTAGCTGAAACTTGGACCCTCAGGGAATTGGATCATTTGATGTGACAATTGTGCAATTTTGAAGTAATCCCCTCTGAGAACAGAACAGGGAAAATTTTCACTGTGGACAAAATGAGTTGATGGGCTCCCTGGAGGTGAGAGGAGATAGGAAGGAAAGATTAAGGTTTTTAAAAGGTGTAATAAAATCAAACTTTACCCATTGCCTTGTTTTACTAGAAACTTTCTATTGACCATCAAACCAAACTTCTGACTCAGGTAGAGGAATTAAAATCTACTCTAATTCTTTTCAACACATTCATGTTCCTTGACTAAAATGGTACTTTAAAATGTTGGTTTAAAAAAAGTAGCAGCAATAAAAGAAGCATATTTATTGAGCCATTCAACAAAGGAAAAGAAAATAAATGACATGAACTACTGGTCCTTCAAGTTTTTTCTTATGTTTGTACTTGAAGACCATTGACTCAGACATTCTTCATTGGGAAGGATATAGGGGATGGCAGTTAGAGAATTAAAGATCCATGTTTGACCAAGACTGTGACCTGGCTTCTGCTTGTTTTTTTTTTTTTTTTTTTTTTTCTGTACATTTCTCAGGAAATTTATAGAGTTCGACTTATCACTGGGGAAGATGTATAACACATTAGCCACAAACCAATCAGTGCTTCCCCACTTATTACACTTCTACTTTTACCCTTCCCCTTGAAATTTTTCATTTGTAAGAGCACAGAACCTCGGTAACTCATCTCTTCAAATGAATTCAGAAATAATTACTTATTTTATGTTTGCTTATTTTTCTCTAAGACCTACTAAAAAATGTAAACAGCAATAATAAGAAAAGAGATTCTCCTTTAAAAAAAAAAGAAGAAGAAGAACCTATTATGCATAGATGTGTGACAATCATATCTGTATTAGATAACACAGTGTAATCTTCTCATTACCTATGTCAGGGGCTTCATCCCATGCATGGCTGACTGATTCAGTGATGTATATCAGACCTAGGGTTAAACATCACACACAAGCTTAGTAATTAGATTATTTCTTCTCAGAATTTGAAATGCAGAGGTCTGCATCTGAGTCATTCTAAGGCTAGCTTTTATTTATTTTTTAAAAGACTTATTTTTTTATTTGAGAGAGAGTATGTGTGCGTGAACACACACAAGTGGGGGAGGGGCAAAGGGAATAGGAAGAAAGAATCTTAAGCAAACTCTGGGCTAAGAGGGGAGACCAACACAGGGCTTGATCTCATTACCCTGAGATCATGATCTGAGCTGAAACCAAGAGTCAGACGCCTAACTGACTGTGCCACCCAGGTGCCCCTCTAAAGTTAGCTTTTAGAGGAGTTCTATTTCCTGATGCTGACATTCCAAAAATACTTAGATACCTGGGGTGTCTGGGTAGCTCAGATGTTAGAGTATGCAACTCTTGATCTCAGGGTTGTAAGTTCAAGCCCCACATGAGGTGTAGAGATTCCTTAAAAATAAAATCTTAAGAAAACATTTAGATTCCTATTTTTCTCCAGGCTTTATTATTCAGAGTTCTGAGAATATCTTGGTGAGTGAGGCTATTGGGAAGTCTCTAAGCAAAGTCACTTAATAAAGAGGTCTCTAATCTTTTAGAACTGGGTCAAGGTTAGAGTGGCCTCAGAATGAACTCTATGGTGGACTGAAAGGAGCTGCAGCTGGAACTTATTAGTCAATGGTCATCCTATCAATGAAAACCTATTCTTTTATCATGAGATAACACTGAAAATATGACTATGTCCCTCCCTACTATATTTTAACCTCCAATTTCAAACTCATCAATATATTTTTAGGCTTTCTGTTGTTGTTTTTATTGTGGCTTTTTTGTACCTTCCAGGAATCTTTAAAAATATTTTAATAATCCATCCTTTAGAATATATAGAGTTCAGATTTCATCATTTTAATATGCTATAGTATTTTTCCACTATATATTGTTCTTTATTTCATGTTATCTGTTTCATTTTTACCATTTCTGGGATAACACTTCTATAAACTTAAATTTATTTTTTTAAGGATAATTTATTGGGGCACCTGTGTAGTTCAGGCGGTTAGGCACCTGCCTTTGCCTTGGGTCGTGATCTCTGGGTCCTAGGATTGAGCCCCACAACAGGCTCTGCACTCATTTGGGAGTCTACTTCTTCCTCTCCCTCTGCCCCTCCCCCTGTTCTCTCTCTCTCAAATAAAAGTCTTTAAAAAAACAAACTGAGGGTTTTGGAGAGGAGGGGGGAAAGGGATTGGGTAAGCCTAGTGATGGGTATTATGGAGGGCATGTATTGCATGGAGCACTGGGTGTGGTGCATAAACAATGAATTTTGGAACACTGAAAAGAAATAAAATAAAATAAAGTGAAAAAAAAAGGAAAAAAGGATAATTTGTTGAGATTATTCTCAAAAATCCTGCAAGAATATTTTGTTTTCTGAATACTTGTGTATCCAAAAATGTATTTTACCCTCTTCTGAATGATACTATAGCTAGGTAATTTATTTTGAAATTACTGGCCATTTCTTACAATAGTCCAATATTAGTTCACTGATTTTTGTTGTTTTCAGTATTGCACATGAAAAGGTTGATGGTTTTCTAATTCTCTTTCCTGAGTATATTATATTGTGTCTATCTAGAAGCTTTGGCTTTTATTTTTATTGATCATCTAATTCAACTATTTTGCTAGGGTATCACAATATCTAACATATATAATACTTTGTGTGTACAGAGTACTATAAAATTTTTATATAAAGATCAATTCATTTAATTCTTTAAAAATGCTCCATCAGTTAGACATAGCAATTCCTTTTTTTTGTATGAAAGCATGTCACTCAACTCACTAGAATTTATTTAGAAGTATCATTTTCACAAAAGTCACATTTTTGTTAACATTGACTCAACCTATTACAGTTAGATGAATTAACAAGTGTTTTAAACTTTCTCAATATTATTTCTGTTATAGTAGATATCAATATCTATAACCTGAAATTCTTTTCATGCTCAAAAAGCAATTCCTTTTTTATAGATAAAAAATTGAGACTCTGAGACATTAAGTAATTTTCCAAAGCTCTTAAGTTAATAAATGGTGGATAAAGAAAGGTAAACCTCTTATTTGTCAGGTGGTAGAGTCTGTGTTGCTTGACCACAGCAATACTCAGTTGCTGACTGTGTTTCTTGATCCCCTTTCATAAATGGCTTGTATTCATTTTTTGCCTATTTCAGTCTAGTGTGGGACCACTCATTCCTCAGGTGAGTCTCCCTGGTGAGATCCACAGGTTGCTGTGGTTTGGTAAGGGGTAGAAGAGGATGAGTTCCCTCTCTTCTTTAATTTTATAGAATTCAGCTTGGGAAGCTCTGACCTCTGCTTTGAGGTTTAGAGGGGACAACGTGTCTATATTCAGAAATAAGAAAGGAGAGAGAGCCTGGTGGTAGGTATTATGGAGGGCACGTATTGCATGGAGCACTGGGTGTGGTGCATAAACAATGAATTCTGGAACACTGAAAAGAAATTTAAAAAAATAAATAAAAATTAAAAAAAAAAGAAAGAAGAAAGGAAGAAGAGGCTTCTCAGTACAAACTGCACCTATCTCCAATTCTGTTGGCATTAGTAGAAACAGTACAGGATGATATAAACAATTTAGCAGTGGAACCCAGCTCAATTCAAGGGTATAATCAAAGTCATCTAAGTAATTTCCCCTATAGAGGGATTAGTGGTTTACCCATTTGGCTCCATTCAGAATTTTTATCTATATCCATGGGGCACCTGTATGGCTCACTGGATTAAGCATTTGACCCTTGGTTTTGGCTCAGGTCATTTTCTCAGGGTCCTGAGATCGAGGCCTGAGATGGGCTCCATGCTCAGCATGGAGTCTGCTTGTCCCTCTCCCTCTGCTCTTCCCCTGCTCTTTCTCTTATTCTTTCTCTCTAGAACAAATAAATAAAATCTTTAAAGAATTTTCATCTATGTTCAATTTTTCCCCCCTCTCTGGCCTCTCTACCCTTTATACACACATTTTCACCCCAGACCAACATTTATCAACTAAACAGCCCGCACTACAGCATTATCATGGTTTTTTTTGTTTGTTTGTTTTTGTTTTTTTTCCCTCAGTGCCTTATCACAGTATGTAGGCCTCCAGCAGGGAAAGGGAAGAGGGGGGATTTAGGTTTATGCATTCTTCCCAGGATCCCCCATATTCATCAGTCTCTACATAAAGTTTTGATCTAACTGCTTTGAAGTCTCTAAATTTGCATAATGATCTATAACTTATTTTGTAAGAAAATTTTATTTTCAAAATATGTTGGCTATGAATACTAAGCTCCAAGCATTGTATTATACTTTTAAGAAGTAATATAGTTTCCCCATTAAAACATAGTTATTCATTTTGTAAAAATTTACTGTGAATAGTGGCCATATAAATCCAAGTCAACAGAAAAGGTAAAAACTAAAAATATTCTGTAGTTCTAGGTGCATAATATTTCCACTTGATGGTGGAATGTAGTGTTTTTGTTTTGTTTTTACTTTCCTGTACTGTTTCTCAGGAGGCCATATTCTTCTCTGGGGTAATTTTTAGCATAATAAGAAAAGAAAAATGTCCTTCCTCTCCAAGCCCAAGGCTTTCTGCGCTTGATGATCTATCAGTCCCAAGAGCTTTAGTTCCTGAACCTCATTGGTGTGAGTCAGGTTTCCAGTTGCTTTCAGGTAATCCTAGTGTGTGATCTATGTGGTATTTAACAGTATTTTAGAGAAGAAACTACCCTTCCTTCAAGGAGAGCTACAGCCCTTACTTTTCATTCCCAATTGAAGGATTTAAAATTTCTTTCTTCTTGGTTTGAGTATGTATTTTGGGTAGCAGGAGTCATTTTAAGACTTGGGCTTAACACAGAGCACTCAACGGCCTTCGACAGCAAGTGAACACTCACTGTAATTCCGCTGTTCTCCACAGTTTGCCTCTATTCTTTTTCCTGTTAAATGTGGTCCAGAACAAACACATCTGACCAGCACTGGAGACTAATTTTAATACAGAAGATAACAGATAATTTTTTTTCTCCACATTTAGTACTTTCAATTATATTTTGACTTCAAACTTTTCATCTGAGCAAGAAAAAAAAAATCACTCAATTTACTTTTTCCCACTTTGAAGTTGTCTGTTTCTGGTGTTTATTTTCTGTCTGGTATTTACTTCTGACTGTATCTAAATATTAGGAAGGCATTCTACTTGAGTCAACATAGATTTAATAAATGTTTATTTGATTCTGGGAAAGCAAAGTAAAAAGTGAGTGTTAGCTTTGCCATTGAAGGGAAAAAACTATCATTCGAAAAGGAGAGATAAGTTAGTTTAAACTTGCAAATTATATTATTAATTCATACATAAATCTTTATCTAATTTAGAATATATGTTTTATATATAAAATATATAACATACAACATATAATACACATAATATACAAATATATGATAGTATATGTTGCATTTGTTACATATTTTATATATAAATATAGTAATGTTTGAAATTTGAAATAATGCATAGGGCTTTTAAAGAACAGAAATACAGAGGGCAAATGCTGGCCTATTATATATGGGATAGCAGAGTAGCAAAAAAAATCAGAGTTCTGATAAAATTTTTGAGAATGAATAGAGTTGCAGACATGGGGCAAGAATAAGAACATTCCGAGAGAAGGAACAGTAAACTCAAGGCACTGACATGTGAAACAGAAACACAGTTATAGACTGTGGTGTGACAGGGCTTAAAAGCGGAGACTAATTAAGTCACTGAACAATCTGATGTTCCTGTTACACATTCCATGCAGGATCCATCTTGTGATAGGAACCTGGACAAAACCGATGATTACTTAGGTCAGATCACTTCAGCTTACTGGTAGATGAGATATTTTTAAGTGAAAATTTTATGAATTTTTTTTTTGATAATGAATAAACTTTATCGAATGAAAACTACATTTAATTAACTTAAATTTACCTCAAGTACAAAAATCTATGCATCTGTTTTTAAATACTAAAAATTGGCACTTCTGTTAAAAAGTCTCAATTTCCTCTTAAGTAATGACAGGTGAAGTGAGTAAATCACCTAACCCCAAGGATAGAATAGTTTTTTAACACAATAATAGAGATGTCAACTAAAAATGGTTAATATGACTTTTGTCTGTTTGATTGCAATTTTCTATTCTAAGATTTTACACTTTCAGTTCTCCTTATCAGAGTTCACATTCTTAATTTTTCTCAATGAATCTGTTCAAAGTTGAGTTTAAGTTCACTGCACTGTTAAACTGCTAAGTAGTAGTGCTTATTCCAAAATCTAAAAATTTTGATTGCTTCTTTTATTAGTTACTTTAGGAACTAGTTGTCTGTCTTCTTTGTGTGGTGATGTGGTAAGTGGACATCAAAGATATCTTGGGAATAATCTACCTTACACCGTGGGCTACTTCACATGAGTACACAATCTAAGCAAATACTTCTGATTCCAATGAGTATACCTGGTGATCTATGACCAGCTTGTTTCTCTATATAAACACAAGAACTGCCAAGGGCTGCAGCTCTATTATCCCATATAGACTCTGTTTACATGGGCTTAACTGTCCAGGTATTTTATTAGAGAACCATGTGTTTTATCCACTGACATAGTAATATTCTGCTTTTGTTTGGGAAAAAAGTACTTTTCTATTGGAATCCAAGTTGAAAGGATTTGTTGGGCAAAAACATAGAAACCTTGATACTTTCTACACAGAAGTACTATTAAATAACTAATTTGTTGACAGAAACTCAGGCAATATTCTTACCCATTTCAGCTATACTATTGTTTCTTCTGCATTAGCACTGTTTTGGAAATATAAGTATTAGTTCACATGGAGTTAACATTGTGTCTTCCTATTCATTGAATGGGCAAATTATTTAGTAGCTGCCATACTTATATATTACAGTGGAATCTTAATATCCAAATTGCAAGATGGCTATTGTAATTAGGCCAAATTACTAACTCCTGATTTTTTTAAAAATTAATATAGCTCTCTTAAATGCAATACAGTTACTAATATTAATGCTCTAGTAGTTTAAAAATAGCTTTGCCGTTGACCCCTCAGAAAAAAATGAATGCATAAATCAACTTGAGATACCTTAAAATAGAGATGAGTAACTACTTTCAGGAGCAGCATGACACAGAGAAGGAAAAAAAACGCAAGCCGAAAGACAGTTTATAAGCTCCAAAGAAGAGGCATCATTTATCCTATAGTAAAATAACCATGCTCATACTTAGACATTTATCTAATACATGTTGTACATTCTTTAAAATAGAATGTGAGATTCTGGGCTGTGTAGAAGTAGGTACGCCCCTGCCACCATATTTTTTTTATTACAAGATTGAGAAAGAAACAGGTACTTAAGATGATCTGACTGGTAGGGTCTCAGATGACAGCTTTGTTTGAAAATCATTTTCTACTGAATTTCCAAATTTTGTGTTTTAAATATTTATCTCCTTATCTCATTTTGTTTTTACCTAATGAAATTTATAAATTTATCTAAATGCCTATACTCTGTAAATACCCATCCTGTTATTTTTCTCTACAACTCCTTTTACATCAAGGGTTCCTAGAAAATACGCTATTGTTGCACAGTAAAGTCTTATATTTTAGAATTATACCTTCAATTCAGAGTTAGAGAGCTTTTTTCCCTGTTCTGGCAGGTTAGCCGATTCAGGATGTCCGACAGAAAATTATAGCCATTCATCAATGAAGGCGAGGGAGTCATCTTTTATTGTAAAACCTTAGGCTTCTGGATGACTGTAAACTATCATAGACAGAATTACTCCCATGTACTCCTTGGGGGCTTGTTGCTTCTCAGAAAAGAAAAACAGAGATAGTAAAGTTTGTTTGTTTCTTAACCACTGTCTACCTAGAGACTTGAAATATCCCCTTGCTTTAGACTTCGAGTTTTTAGGCCCTTCTCTTGAAGAAAGTATTAAATTGTGGGATTCAAATTGGAATGACTTATAATGTGATCTAGTCTAATATTGAAGCTACACTGTGGTATAGGCCCAGGGAAGGTATTAGTTTATGCATGGATGTGATGATTTTTTTACTGGGAGACTAAACGGGCAAGATAGAGGGTTTCCTTTTGCTTTTGTTTCTATATTATTTATTTATTTATTTATTTGTCTTTTTCTCAGTAGGTGAGCTCATATCACAGGGCAACTTATCTAGTGAGCGACCAGAAAACAAAAAATGCACCACAGAGGTTCCTCCACTTGCAACACAGGAGATACTTCCCATTTTCTAGGAGGGCTCTGGGTATGACAATCTAACCCTTTTATTCCATTAATTGGGCTGATAAAATAGCAGGGAAAGTTAATGACTTTGTTAAGAATGATTGATACATTATCGCCTAATATTCCACCTTCCTCACCACAACTATCTTTATCCCCAAGTTTTTTCAAATCTAGATTTTTAGAACCTATAAGAACACATTGTGCCATCATAAACCAAAGAGAAATATCACTTATTAATAAATAAATAAGTAAATAGTAACTTAAAATGAATTTAAAATTCTATCCCTAAAAAGGGTATGTCTTCTTTTAAGGGAATTTTTTTTCAATTTTTTATAAACATATAATGTATTTTTATCCCCAGGGGTACAGGTCTGTGAATCGCCAGGTTTACACACTTCACAGCACTCACCATAGCACATACCCTCCCCAATGTCCATAACCCCACCCTCCTCTCTCAACCCCCTGTCCCCCTAGCAACCCACAGTTTCTTTTCTGAGATTAAGAGTCACTTACGGTTTGTCTCCCTCCCAATCCCATCTTCTTTCATTTATTCTTCTCCTACCCTCTTAACCCCCCCATGTTGCATCTCAACTTCCTCATATCAGGGAGATCATATGATAGTTGTCTTTTTCCGATTGACTTATTTCGCTAAGCATGATACCCTCTAGTTCCATCCACGTCATCGCAAATGGCAAGATTTCATTTCTTTTGATGGCTGCATAGTATTCCATTGTGTATATATACCACCTCTTCTTTATCCATTCATCTGTGGATGGACATCTAGGATCTTTCCATAGTTTGGCTATTGTAGACATTGCTGCTATAAACATTCGGGTGCACATGCCCTTTCGGATCACTACGTTTGTATCTTTAGGGTAAATACCCAGTAGTGCAATTGCTGGGTCATAGGGTAGTTCTATTTTCAACAATTTGAGGAACCTGCATGCTGTTTTCCAGAGTGGTTGCACCAGCTTGCATTCCCACCAATGGGAAGCGTAGGAGGGTTCCCCTTTCTTCGCATCCTCGCCAGCATCTGTCATTTCCTGACTTGTTAATTTTAGCCATTCTGACTGGTGTGAGGTGATATCTCATTGTGGTTTTGATTTGTATTTCCCTGATGCCAAGTGATGTGGAGCACTTTTTCATGTGTCTGTTGGCCATCTGGATGTCTTCTTTGCAGAAATGTCTGTTCATGTCTTCTGCCCATTTCTTGATTGGATTATTTGTTCTTTGGGTGTTGAGTTTGCTAAGTTCTTTATAGATTCTGGACACTAGCCATTTATCTGATATGTCGTTTGCAAATATTTTCTCCCATTCTGTCAGTTGTCTTTTGGTTTTGTTAACATTTCCTTTGCTGTGCAAAAGCTTTTGATCTTGATAAAATCCCAATAGTTCATTTTTGCCCTTGCTTCCCTTGCCTTTGGCGATGTTCCTAGGAAGACGTTGCTGCGGCTGAGGTCAAAGAGGTTGCTGCCTGTGTTCTCCTCAAAGATGTTGATGGATTCCTTTCTCACATTGAGGTCCTTCATCCATTTTGAGTCTATTTTCGTGTGTGGTGTAAGGAAATGATCCAATTTCATTTTTCTGCATGTGGCTGTCCAATTTTCCCAACACCATTTATTGAAGAGGCTGTCTTTTTTCCATTGGACATTCTTTCCTGCTTTGTCGAAGATTAGTGGACCATAGAGTTGAGGGTCTATTTCTGGGCTCTCTATTCTGTTCCATTGATCTATGTGTCCGTTTTTGTGCCAGTACCATGCTGTCTTGATGATGACAGCTTTGTAATAGAGCTTGAAGTCCGGAATTGTGATGCCACCAACTTTGGCTTTCTTTTTCAATATTCCTTTGGCTATTCGAGGTCTTTTCTGATTCCATATAAATTTTAAGATTATTTGTTCCATTTGTTGAAAAAAATGGATGGTATTTTGATAGGAATTGCATTAAATGTGTAGATTGCTTTAAGTAGCATAGACATTTTCACAATATTTGTTCTTCCAATCCAGGAGCATGGAACATTTTTCCATTTCTTTGTGTCTTCCTCAATTTCTTTCAGGAGTACTTTATAGTTTTCGGAATATAGTTTCTTAGCCTCTTTGCTTAGGTTTATTCCTAGGTTCTTATAGTTTTGTGTGCAATTGTAAATGGTATTGAATCCTTAATTTCTCTTTCTTCTGTCTTGTTGTTGGTGTAGAGAAATGCAACTGATTTCTGTGCATTGATTTTATATCCTGACACTTTACTGAATTCCTGTACAAGTTCCAGCACTTTTGGAGTGGAGTCTTTTGGGTTTTCCACATATAGTATCATATCATCTGCGAAGAGTGATAGTTTGACTTCTTCTTTGCCGATTTGGATGCCTTTAATTTCCTTTTGTGGTCTGATTGCTGAGGCTAGGACTTCTAGTACTATGTTGAATAGCATTGGTGATAATGGACATCCCTGCCGTGTTCCCGACCTTAGCGGAAAAGCTTTAGTTTTTCTCCATTGAGAATGATATTTGCGGTGGGTTTTTCATAGATGGCTTTGATAATATTGAGGTATGTGCCCTCTATCCCTACACTTTGAAGAGTTTTGATCAGGAAGGGATGCTGTACTTTGTCAAATGCTTTTTCAGCATCTATTGAGAGCATCATCTGATTCTTGTTATTTTTTTTATTAATGTGTTGTATCACATTGATTTACGGATGTTGAACCAACGTTGCAGCCCTGGAATAAATCCCACTTGGTCGTGGTGAATAATCCTTTTAATGTACTGTTGAATCCTATTGACTAGTATTTTGGTGAGAATTTTTATATCTGTGTTCATCAAGGATATTGGTCTGTAGTTCTCTTTTTTGATGGGATCCTTGTCTGGTTTTGGGATCAAGGTGATGCTGGCCTCATAAAATGAGTTGGGAAGTTTTCCTTCCATTTCTATTTTTTGGAACAGTTTCAGGAGAATAGGAATTGGTTCTTCTTTAAATGTTTGGTAGAATTCCCCCGGGAAGCCGTCTGGCCCTGGGCTTTTGTTTGTTTGGAGATTTTTGATGACTGTTTCAATCTCCTTACTGGTTATGGGTCTGTTCAGGTTTTCTATTTCTTCCTGGTTCAGTTGTGGTAGTTTATATGCCTCTAGGAATGCATCCATTTCTTCCAGATTGTCAAATTTGTTGGTGTAGAGTTGCTCATAGTATGTTCTTATAATGGTCTGTATTTCTTTGGTGTTAGTTGTGATCTCTCCTCTTTCATTCAGTGATTTTATTTATTTGGGTCCTTTCTCTTTTCTTTTTGATAAGTCTGGCCAGGGGTTTATCAATTATTAATTCTTTCAAAGAACGACCTCCTAGTTTTGTTGATTTGTTCTATTGTTTTTTTTTTTTTGGCTTCTATTTCATTGATTTCTGCTCTGATCTTTATGATTTCTCTTCTCCTGCTGCGTTTAGGCTTTCTTTGTTGTTTTTGCTCCAGCTCCTTAAGGTGTAGGGTTAGGTTGTGTACTTGAGACCTTTCTTGTTACTTGAGAAAGGCTTGTACCACTATATATTTTCCTCTCAGGACTGCCTTTGCTGTGTCCCACAGATTTTGAACCGTTGTGTTTTCATTATCATTTGTTTCCATGAATTTTTTCAATTCTTCTTTAATTTCCTGGTTGACCCATTCATTCTTTAGAAGGATGCTGTTTAGTTGCCATGTATTTGGATTCTTTCCAAATTTCCTCTCATGATTGAGTTCTAGCTTCAGAGCATTGTGGTCTGAAAATATGCAGGGGATGATCCCAATCTTTTGATACTGGTTGAGACCTGATTTAGGACCCAGGATGTGATCTATTCTCGAGAATGTTCCATGTGCACTATAGAAGAATATGTATTTTGTTGCTTTGCGATGAAATGTTCTGAATATATCTGTGATGTCCATCTGGTCCAGTGTGTCATTTAAGGCCTTTATTTCCTTTTTGATCTTTTGCTTGGATGATCTGTCCATTTCAGTGAGGGGAGTGTTAATGTCCCCTACTATTATTGTATGATTGTCAATGTATTTCTTTGATTTTGTTATTAATTGGTTTATATAGTTGGCTGCTCCCATGTTAGGGGCATAGATATTTAAAATTGTTGATCTTCTTGTTGGACAGACCCTTTGAATATGATATAGTGTCCTTCTTCATCTCTTATTATAGTCTTTGGCTTGAAATCTAATTGATCTGATATAAGGATTGCCACTCCTGCTTTCTTCTGATGTCCATTAGCATGGGAAATCGTTTTTACACAATCCCTTCCCCCTCACTTTAAATCCTCTCACTTTAAATCTGGAGGTGACCTTGGTTTTAAAATGAGTTTCTTGTAGGCAACATATAGATGGGTTTTGGTTTTTTATCCATTCTGATACCCTGTGTCTTTTGATTGGGGCCTTTAGCCCATTAACATTCAGGGTAACTATTGAGAGATATGAATTTAGTGCCATTGTATCACTTGTAAGGTGACTGTTACTGTATATTGTCTCTGTTCCTTTCTGATCTACTACTTTTAGGCTCTCTCATTGCTTAGTGAACCCCTTTCAATATTTCCTGTAGAGCTGGTTCGGTGTTTGCAAATTCTTTCAGTTTGTGTTTGTCCTGGAAGCTTTTAATCTCTCCTTCTATTTTCAATGATAGCCTAGCTGGATATAGTATTCTTGGCTGCATGTTTTTCTTGTTTAGTGCTCTCAATATATCATGCCAGCTCTTTCTAGCATGCCAGGTCTCTGTTTAAAGGAATTTTTAAACATTTTGTGTAAAAACTAATTTTATTTCAGGTTAGATAGTTCCTAAACTGAAAGGTTCACTAATTTTGTTATTAAACTATAGGAATATAAATATTACTGTTAAAAAATATTACCATATATCATAAATGATACTTAAAATGAAATAGTTAAATTTTCCACTCCTGTATTCTAGAGACACCAGGGAATAAAAACTCTGTAAAACCAGGATGGGAGGGAAAGACAGTAAAGAGTAAATGCCTTATATGTATCTGACCAAGAAAACAAAACTTAAGCTAACTGCAAGACAAGATCCTCAGAAATTCAATTTAGACAAATAGCATTAATGGATGTTATTTATCAAGAGATGACTGCTGACATACTTACTTTTTCAGGTATTAGAAAACATTCTACTGTGTATTTGGCCTATCAACTCAAGATTTGTTCTTCCCTATAGGTGTTTTGCAGGTTAAAAAAAAATCTTTTTAAACACTTATTCAACAACTGTATATTATGTCTGAAGTAGAGGACACTCAAATAAGAGCAAAAGAGACAACCACCCCTACCTTTAGAGAGTTATATTCAAGAAGATGTAATAGTTATATTTTTTTCATGTATATGGGCAACGGTATAAGATAATGCATTTATTGGGGCACCTGGGTGGCTCAGTGGGTTAAAGCCTCTTTCTTCAGCTCAGGTCCTGATCTCAAGGTCCTCAGATTGAGCCCTGCATCAGGCTCTCTGCTCAGCAGGAAGCCTGTTTCCCCCTCTCTCTCTGCCTGCCTTTCTGCCTATTTGTGATCTCTATCAAATAAATAAATAAAATCTAAAAAAAATAATGCATTTATTGTTTCATTTTGACTATGGAAAACATATTATTATACATAATAATAATGTATACATAATAATGTATATATGACCTTTTTCCTAGTTCAAATATTTTTCGCTCCTACTTCTATTTATTATTTATCACCATTATAATGGTGATATTGTCTTCAAATGCTTCTTGTATTCTTGGGGACTGTTTAAATTCTTTACGAAACAAGGTGAACTAAAATATACAAAAATCAGTCTGAGCAATATTTCCCCTAATTTAAGAATCAAAGTAAATCAAACTCACTGAAAATTTAGACTTCTTATAATCTTAGACATTAACATTTTGAAACTACACAAACATATATTTAAATCAAAGAAAGAGGATGATTTGTGATTAAAAAAAACCTCTTAACACTACAGAAGTTGAGAGAACTGGGATTATTTATTTCTCTTTCTTTAGTTTTATATGTAATAACTTAAAGACCATGCCCTGTCTAGGTCACAAATTATAAAATCTATTTTATCAAATGGGATGTATATATTTTATAAATGTTTTAGTTTTTTTGCTCATATATGCTTATCAATTAATTAATTATTTTGCTCTCATTAGGTATCAGGATTTTCCCCAAGTTTCTTCCAAACCTTGTTAACTTAATTGTCTATTACATTTAATTTTATTAGTTATTATTGCTATTTTTAAAGAGAGAGAGTGAGAAAGCAGAGGAAGGGGCAGAAGGAGAGGAAGAAAGGGAGAATCTTACATAGACTCTATGTCCACTGCAGAGTCTGATCTGGACCCTGAGATTATGACCTGAGCCAAATCAAGAGTCAGATGCTTAAATGACTGAGCCACCAAGGCACCCCTAATTTTATTAGTCATTAACCAAAAGTAATCCTATCTGATAAACAGTATTACTACCCTCATAGGATAGATGAAGGAACTGGCGACAAGGGAAATTAAGTCACTTGAGCAAGTTATCACAGTCAGTAAAAGATGGTCCTTAGATTTTGAACACAGACAGACATCACAGCTGAAAGACTTAATCACCACAGAACTACAAGATTCATTCTGCATGGAATGTGAAAAAAATATGTTATCATGTTTTTATGGAGATAAAAGTAAAAAAATGTTTAGTGCAAATGGACATTAAAAAGTTTAGTCCAAGTGGATTTTAGAGCAAGAAGAAAACCTCTCTTCAAGGGGCTTCAAGGATTTGGGTTACAGAATGAGTCTTCTCAGGAAGTTGAGAGATTATTGAGGAAGCGATATTGTACAATCACAGATTTTACAACTGGAAGATCTTTGAAAGACGACCTGTGGCCCTCCAGAGCTGCCCATATCCTTATTCTTGGAAACTTTGACTATATTAATAGGCAAAGGGGACACGATAGATGTGGTTAAGCATTTAGATCCTGAGATAGGGATATAATCTGGATTATCCAAGTATGTTTATTCTAATCTCATGATCCCTTTAAATGAGAAAAATTTACACATATAGAGTCAGAGAGATGTGATAAAACAAGAAACAGGAGAGATTTAAAGCTTGAGATGAATTTGGCCAGGCTTTCTAGATATGAATATGGTGGAAAGAGGGCACAAGCTAAGAAATCTGTGGAGAATAGAGAATGGCACTGAACTGACAACCCACAAGGAAACAAGGACATCGGTCTTACAGCAGCAAGGGAACCGAATTCTGCCAATCATCTGATTGCCAATCATCAACCATCTGGGAAAAGAAACAGATCTTCCCTTAGAACTTCCAGAAAAGAATACAGCCATCTACTACATTTGCTGTTGACCCATGTCTGACTTCGACCTACACAATTATAAAATAATAAGTTTGCATCATTTTCAGCTCCTGAATTGGTGATTTATTATGGCAGTAATAGAAAACTGGAGAAAATCCTTTCATGTAGACAGGTAAATTAGGTGTTCCTTCTATATGTAAGGGCTTATATCTTAGATATGTTCAGTGAGATTTTTACATATAACATAGCTGGAATATGGCAGTTACATCTGAAAAATTCCAGAATGACAAGTATCCATCATGGTTTTTAAGATCCTTTGGAAAAGAGATTCAAAATCTGTATCACTAATATATTCTAGGAAATAAAATTATTATTAGAAAAGCTTAAGTCTCAGTAAGAAGGATTTCGATTTTGTATAACTGAATTTTTCATAAAATTAAAGAATGTATGAGCTGGAGTCAAATTTTAAGATAATCATAATCATTTCTGTAATTTTACATATGAGGATGCTAACGTATGGGAATTGTATGTGTAAACTTAAGTTTTCCGATTTGAGGAAAGATTTTGGGAATAAGTTTTCACACTCAAAAACCTGCTTTTCCTTGGTATCCATATTTGTTTATGTTCTATCATCAGGTCATATGGGGAACTAAAACACCAGCCCCATAAGTGGCTTCTCAGCCCTTGAATATATAGCTTGTTTAAAGAATCAAATACTAAAGGAAAGTGTGAACCTGAATTCCACCAGAGAAAACTATTGTAATGATTATTATGAACATGATTCATTGTATCATCACTAAGATGGGAACAGCAACCTGTATTACAAGGGCTACATGGCCTGCACTTCTCACACCATATTTTAGAAACCTTAAATCCAAATGTGACAGGTATGTATAAAGAGAATTGATTTAAGCTCCCTTAAAAATGCAAATGCATTCATAACTTTAAGTTTGCACATATATTCCACCACTGATCTGGACTTCTAAACAGTTTCAATATTCATTCAAACCTTTATTTATGGAATTTCCATACTTATTTTATATAAGGGGGTGCAGTTTTGTTATTGGATACACAAATGTAACCTTAGTAAACTTACATATATGGAAGAAGAGCTTAGTAAATCATCCTTGACATATAATAAAATCTTTATAGAATAACAATGGAAAGACAAATGGTAATCAACATACTTTTGTCTTCATTTTCTTCCTATCACTGATAACAAATCCAAAATGTATTCTTTCCTCTAGCTTATACATGGAATGAGTACTTGGGAAAGTTAGGGCTTGGCATTCCAGTTGTAGGTTTCTTGAAACTCATCATTATTCCCATTAATTAATGCAGGTATTTAACATAAAACCAGATTGGAATCCAGTGGTAAATCACTTCCACACTCATAACTGCAATTCTTTTTGAGAGAATTGGGTCAGGAAAAGTTCTTAATGATAATTTAGGTTCAAAGTCCTTGGTGTTCTGGTCAAAGTCACTCTAAGTATACAAGATTGCCTCCTATTTGAGGCACTATTTCTCTTTGAATAGAAGACTGTGTTTTTATTTTAAACTAATCAGGGCGATTTATAGATGCTATGAATTATCTCTGCAACAGAATTAGATAGTGACTTTATAGTGACACTTGATGCTTCTTAAATTTTCTAAAGTAGGCCATAAATCAGATAATCTCATAGAAATTTTTAGTCCTTAGAATCACAATCTTATAAAAAATATATTACAGAACTTGTTTATTCCTCTACTACTATTATTTATTTGTATAGCCAACTAATTGTCAATACGTTCTGAGAGAGAGGGAGAGGGAGAGATAGGAAGGGAGAGAGAACTGTTACTTCCAAAAGACTTAGATCATCTTTGTGATTGGTAAGTGAATTCCAAAGGCAATTTGCAGCTTGAGAAATTTTGATGTTGCTGGTGATTGTGGTGCCATTTAACGATGATGACAATGATTATGACAGCAGTAACAGAAGATATTATTCATGAAATGCCTGTTTGGGCCAGGCTTTCCCACACTACATCTCATGTAAGAGTAAATTCAGTGATGGAAAAATATAGTATAAAGGAATTAGACTGATTATGGAGATAAAACAAAGAAAATCATATCTAAATCTCATTCAAAAAGTGAGATAATACAAATGCCAAAAAAAAAAAAAAAATCCGTAAAGGAAAATCTATCAATATAGAACTACATTAGTTTTATTTCTAAAACATCATTGGTGAAAAGGAAAAGAAAAAAGTAAAATCATGTTAAATATTTTATCTAATAGGAAAGGTATCAGGAGTAATGCATTTTTTAAAGTAGTTAGGGAAATCATGGTTATAAAATTTCAGATTTCAGTAATAGGAACACATGCATAATTTTCAAGGTATTACTCAAGAGACAAATTAGAGGAGGATGAAAAAAAGCAAAGAAACATTAAAAGTAGGTAGGATCAGGGCTCCTGGGTGACACAGTTAGTTAAGGAATGACTATTGGCTTCAGCTGGGATCCTGATCTTAGGGTCATGAGATCCAGCTCCATGTTGGTCTCCATGATGAGTGTGGAGTCTGCTCAAGACCTTCTCTGCCCCGCCATACCCTTCCCCCCTACTATCTCTCTAAAATAAGTAAATAAATCTTAAAAAAGAAAAATAGAAAGGAACTTCAATAGAGCCTTGAGAGTGTAGCAGGTCATGTATCCTTCTACCTTGAATAACTGAGAAGCAAAAACAGTCAGCACATATGAAGCATCTGTTTATCAGACATTGGACAACACTGGGCTGTGATGCTAGATAGAAAGGAACTTCAGAGGGGACCTCCATATCCACCCTTGCTTTCTGTGGTGGGCACCACCCAAACTGTGACATAGGAATTAGACCCTAAAGAGTCCGCTTTATCTACAAGATACACAGGGGCTGGGGATGCTGACTCCACTGGCATTTGGAAGAAAGGAAATCCGTAATGAAGGAACTGCACAGAGAAGCAGATCTAGAGCACTGCACAGGGTCACCTTCAAGGCTCTGCATGGATACCAGCCTATGCGTGCTCTGCAACAGACTTGTGAGGCAGGGCAGAGAAGAGCTAATGAGGGCAGTGAGAAGAATTCTTACTCTGGAGGTATCACATTGTTGCGAGAATACAGACACATGAGTAATCAAACTGGAGATACCTCATTGAATGTGGGGCATTCTATTGTAACCTGAGAAAAGCATTTAGAAGTAATGCCTCTCTAGTCCTTAAGTAAAGAATAAATTTGACTCTGCCTAACAATGCCTGAAACCAAGGTTTGACAGCATCAAGCTGTCTGTTTGCCAGAATATAACTTGATACAATTTAGAAGGATGCAACAAAATAAAAGTACAGTACCTGCCTTCCTCAGGATAGAATTAAAATGACTAGACATCACCACTTAAGAAAATAGATGTTAAAACAGAGATTTAGAGATACCCACTTGAAGATTCTATGGCAAACAGATGTATGGAGAATGTATCAAGTACCACTGGGAGAACTAAACCTCTCTCTCCTCCTCCTCCTCTTTTTCTCTCTCTCTGCATGTGAATCTACCTACTTACCTACCTACCTATAGAGAGTCAGCCATTCATACACACATATAAATGATTTAAATACTTCCTGTCAGTTACTCTGAAAGTTTTCTACTGGTTTTTATAACTGGCTATTCAAAAACAGCAACTTCTGCCTTTTTTGCTCTAAGGCCTAAATTCATAAATGGCCTGCAATATAGAAAACTTTTGAATTTTCTTTTCTTTTTCTTTTTTTTTTTTTTTAAGATTTTATTTATTCATTTGACAGACAGAGATCACATGTAGGCAGAGAAGCAAGCAGGCTCCCTGCTGAGCAGAGAGCCTGATGCAGGGCTTGATCCCAGTACCCTGGAATCATGACCTGAGCCGAAGGCAGAGGCTTTAACCCACTGAGCCACTCAGGCGCCCCTGAATATTCTTTTCTTAACCACTTTCTTTTTGGAATAATCGGAGAGCTATGTAACAAATAGTGACTTGCCAAAAAGCTAATAAGGCAGGTTTTTGTTGTATTGTTTTGTTTTTGTTTAGTCCTTTTTGGATACTTCTGCTTCTCTGGTCATGACATTTTGTGATAAAAATTAAACCCCATTTATTATGTATTTTCATTTTCTCAGGTTATAGTCCACATTGAAAACTAAATATAAGGATGTAATTATCCAAATTGATCCAACACAATGTAAGTGTTCTGGGAACTCTGACATACAGATGATAGACATTGTGGAGAAAGGATATATGGCCCTTTGCAACTGACAGAAATTACACCTATGCTTCTTAATTGATCATTTCAAAGATCAGGGAAAAACAAACACTTTAAGATGAAGATATTGATTTAAATATGATATGATTCAAAGGTAAATATTCAAACCTATTCTTTCTATGTCTTATTATTTATTCTATTTTATGTGATATGTGCTATTTATGGTGATGGACAAATTCAGTTAGTTACTGAAGAAGGAATCGACATACAATCAGTGACCCCTCTAGTATACAATTGTAATTGTTCTTCTTTGAGCTGAACTTTAGATGACAAGATTTTTTTTTAAATTCAGTTATTCTGATCTAAGTTTTTCTTTATCTATACTCTATTCCTCCCAGGCACTTGCAGGGACAGGGAGGGGGGACCAAATGATACACAAACGTGGTATAGGTTGTGCAGATATGTATGTGTGCATATGTATATTTGTATGTAAAGGGTCAAGGAAGTAGAAGAAAGAATATAAATTGGTATTGGTAACAACTCTTCAACATATAAAACAGCAAAAAATTTCTTGCCAAGATATCTGATTATTCCCTTTCTCTAAAATATCAAAATCTTTATAAAGGGGTTATGCATTCAGAGGATTCATTTACTGAAGGATCCAGTAAATTATGATTACTTGTTAACATGTACTTTGTTTAAACAAATTTAGAAATCTATCAAGTGCAAAAAAAGATTTACCTTGAAGTATAGTGGATTTGTGATCATAAAACATTCTGAAGGTCAAAGACTTTGCTTCCTAAAGGTTCCATTTGGAAGGGGCTTATCTACTTCCCTATCCCTGCCAATAAGTCTCCTGTAGAGACATCTCCAGGAAAAAACAACAATCAAAAAGGGAGAAAAAGAAATGAAGCACTAGAAATTTCAGGGAAGCCTCCAGTGTGGATATGAAATAAAAGCAGCAGTTTGGTGACTCCCTCATACCTACATTAAACCTGTCTAAGGTACTTTGGAATTAATAAATAGGAGCAGGTTAGATGAAATACAAAAGCTTTTTGCCTTTATTTTCAACTTCAAAATAAATACATTCACCTGTTAACCCTTATTTTTATTTCCTTAAGTTCTATTTAACATACTGATCTTTTTTATTTAATTACAGTTAGAAATAAAATATATAATATCTAACACTGCTGAACTATCATGGAAAATATATCAAATAACAATATAACTGACAATTTTTATAGCTCTGAGGAAGTCATCTTCAAAATACTCTAAAATCACTTTTTGAATATTAGATAAATCATTTAATTTGTATTCCATTATATTATACATTAAGTAGCATAAATGTGGTCTTTTACATGCAAAAGACTATGACACTTGAACTGAAGAATATTAACATATTTTAATTGATTGATTAGTTTATAATATTTGAAAGTGGCAGGTAAAAGTACAACAGAACTGAAAAGTGATCAACAGATAGTGTTTTTGTTATCCTGTCTTATTAATATGAGATAGTATTATTTGATGGTTAATCGTACCTTTAGAAAGATAAAATCTGATCTATTTCTTTAGCAAGTGGTTCATGTAAAGATAGTTCTTTGTCTAGCTCTGTCCTAATTAAAGCATCTTCTTCCTCTTCATTTAGTTCTGTTCTAATTAGAGGCAATATCATTTTCCAAAAACAAACAAATGAATGGATGGATTAGAAGTATAGACCAACCAAGGGGATAAAAAAGAAAATATTGGCTTGGTAAATATATGAAAATTAAAATAATTGAGTTACTTTTTTTGATGTAATTGAGTTACTTTGATATTAATCATTCATACTTAACCTAACTCGCTTGTTTGCTATATGCTATTTGCTATAACCCAGAGGTGCCAAAAATTACCATTGATCAATCCCTTGAAATTATAGCATTTGAACTTGAACCTTTAATTCTGCTGTGTTGTACTCTGTATTCTATCATTATAGTTCGTGGAATTATTCATTCTGGAAACAGACCAATATTGTCAGATTGCTGTAGAATTTTAAGAGTGAACCCTTTCTACTTATGGCAATCTTAAGACCGGAAGGAAATTCTATTTTGATTCTAGTGAGCAGATACCCTTTATTTACAAAGAGGGGCATAGAGGGGACTAACAAAATACAGAGTATGGAACATTTAGATCCTTGGATATTTAATACTTTCCCTGATGAAATAGGATAAAAGCAAATTAAGACTGTAGCCATGACACTTTATTGGGAACAGTCTTTTGTAGTGGAAAGAGCACGAATGTGCCCTGTCAAGACTAGTAACCTGAATTTTTTTTTTTTAAGATTTTTTTATTTGACAGAGAGAGATCACAAGTAGGCAGAGAGAGAGAGAGAGAGAGAGAGAGGAGGAAGCAGGCTCCTCGCCAACCAGAGATCCTGATGTGGGACTCAATCCCAGGAGCCTAGATCACGACCTGAGCTGAAGGTAGATGCTTAACCCACTGAACCACCAGACACCCTAAGCTGAATTTCTTTAAGGTACTTTTTTACTCTGAAATTTTAGGTCCCTTGTTAACAATTTATCAAAGACACTTGACACTACTGACTTGATTTTTTTTTTTTTACTTCTATAACTAATCTTTCAAGTGCATATTATTTAGGTGGCAATTTAGTACAAATGCATAAAAGTTTTGTCTGAGTCACTCCAACAATAGACATATATAAGCAAGTGGTAAATTAGTCCTCCTCCCCTCCTATAGTAACACATGGGATTTTGTATGGAGCATGTAATAGTTGTTTTTCTCTGTAACTTACAATGAAGAGCCTAAGATCTAATTTTGGAATTATGTTGGGAATTCTTAGAAGGCTTACTTTACAATGCATGGATTACAATGAAAATATATTTACAGATATATAAAGATCCCTAGTGTGGTGTACTTCAGAGAGTTTATAACTGAAACACAGAAGGGACTCCAGATGGAGACCACCAACTACATGAGAGACACAGGAATCTTTCTTTTCAAGTAGGATGATCAAAGTTCCAGGTTAATTCAGGGCCAGTCTCATGATATGTCTGTTACCCCAGTGTAATTCTTAATAGTGTCCCTTTTCATTCTTAAAAGTGTCCATTTGGTTGATAAAAAAATATTTTCAAGCTATCTCTAGGTAATTTATGGAAAGTTATTTCGATCATGTCTTTAATAAGTCATTTTATAATATGCATAATGCATATTAAAAGTATTCTTTTTTATATCATACTTCTATCCCACAGACTTCATGTAAACTTATCAATTGGGCTGTGTCTTTCTTTGGTTTTTTAATCTGATTCTTTATAATTATACTGTTACAGCATTGATGTTTCTTTGCATTTTCCTCTTAATATTTTCTGGCAATAATAAAAGAAATGAAATGTCTAATTTGTTCCTAGAACAATGTTAAATCTATAAACTTCACCACAACCTATAAGATATATGAAATTGAGTCAGCTTGAGAGTTTTATTTATACTTTCTTGTAACATAGCTTTAAAAAGAACATGTGTTCCTGCCTAAGTTATGTTAATTGAATTTCTATTTTCTTAAACAGGACAGAAAGACCAGTAACTCCATCCTGTAGGTTGTTCTCCCAACCCTGTTCAGTCAATATATTTTTAAAAAATAAAACATATTTAGAAAACAAAAACTGGATGGAAAGGCTCTGAAAGGTACTTTACTTTTTAAAATTATGTATTTATTTATTTGAGAGAGAGAGAGAGAGGAGAGCATGTGTGTAAGTGGAGGAGGGAAAGAGCAGAGGGAGAGGGAGAGAATCTCAAGAAGACTCCCTGCTGAGTGCAGAGCTGATGACCCTGATATCATGACCTGAATTGAAATCAAGAATCAGACACTCAACTGAGCCAATCAGGTGCCCTGAAAGGTACTTTTCATAAATGTAACTTCACAGTATTTGGTGAATATATGCTTTATTAGCTAGTGTGAGTGAGAAATATTCCATGAAAAACTAATATGACAGACTTCCACGAAGATAGGGTACTCCTGGCAGGTAAAAAGCTATTAATTGGGGTGCCTCGGTGGCTCAGTGGGTTAAGCCTCTGCCTTCAGCTCGGGTCGTGGTCTCAGGGTCCTGGCATCGAGTACCGCATCGGGCTCTCTGCTCGGCGGGGAGCCTGCTTCCTCCTCTCTCTCTCTGCCTGCCTCTCTGCCTACTTGTGATCTCTCTGTCAAATAAATAAATAAAATCTTTAAAAAAAGCTGTGGTCCATATACACTAGAGAGTATTATGTCTCTATCAGAAAGAATGAATACCCAACTTTTTAGCAACATGGACGGGACTGGAAGAGATGATGCTGAGTGAAATAAGTCAAGCAGAGAGAGTCAATTATCATATGGTTTCACTTATTTGTGGAGCATAACAAATAACACGGAGGACATGGGGAGATGGAGAGGAGAAGGGAGCTGAGGGAAATTGGAAAGGGAGGTGAACCATGAGAGACTATGGACTCTGAAAAACAATCTGAGGGTTTTGAAGGGGCAGGGGGTGGGAGGTTGGGGGAACCAGGTGGTGGGTATTGGGGAGGACACAGATTGCTTGGAGCACTGGGTGTGGTGCAAAAAACAATGAATACTGTTATGCTGAAAAGAAATTTAAAAAAATAATAATTAAAAAAAAGCTATTAATTAACAAATCCCTTTTGTCTTCTAAAGTTAGAGTTGGATATCTTTGCTATTATGGCATCAGAGTTTCCCAACTGTCTAGACAAAATAAATGTTTCTAATGTCTTTTGGCATAGAAGTAGGTGTAGTAGCTAAAAGCTTAAGCTTAACATTGGAGTTGAGAGAATTAATTCAATACTTGGCTCAGTTGTTTTTAAGCTATTTGGTTTTGTGCATGTTATAAAAAAATGTTCACATGGCTCAGTTTTCACACACTTAAAATTTAAGTGAAAATGATGATGATGATGATGATACTACTAATAACCAGCCTCACAGGGATATTGTAAAACAAATAAGATACTACATGTAATTTACTGAACATATAGTCTGAGACAAGTTATTAGCTAATAAATAGTAGTCGTACTGTTGATAACTAGGACATTCTAGGCTCTGAAAAAAATGAAACATTTTAAAAGTTAGGCTCCTGGGGAGGGGGAATGAAGAGGCAAAGCAGAAAGGATTTTTAGGGCAGGAAATACTCTGTATGATTCTATAATGGTAGATCTATGTCATTATCCATTTGTGTAAACCCACAGAATGTACAACACCATGAGTGAACTATAATGTAAACTTATGGACTTTGGGTGATTGTGATGTGTCCATGTAGCTTTATCAAAAGAACCACTGTGGTGGGGGATAATGGTCATGGAGAAAGTATGCATATGTGGGGGCAGGAGGTTTATGGGAAATCTCTGCACCTTCCTCAGATTTTTTGAAAACCTAAAAGTACTCTAAAATAGTCTTTTTTTTTAAAGGAAGGTACTAAATTAAAAAATTATATAAAAATTAACAACTTGCTTCCAAGTCTTCTTCTATCAGTTTTTTTTTTTTTTAAGATTTTATTTATTTGACAGAGAGAGCACAAGCAGGGGGAGAGGAGTGTGGCAGGCAGAGGGAGAGGGAGAAACAGGTTCCCCTCTGAGCAGAGAGCCTGATGTGGGGCTTGATCCCAGGACCCCAGGATCATGATCTGAGCTAAAGGCAGACACTTAACAGACTGAACCACCCAGACACCCCTTCTTTAAGTTTTAAGCTTCAAGAGACACTGTGGGACTTCGTAATTCCTGGCTAGATAAGATTTAATAAACACATGCCTCCCTGCATGAGACTAGTTGAAAAGCAAAGAAGGAGTGCCCAGAAAACTGGGCCTCCTTTAAAGTTTCTGGGCTGAAAACAACCAGATCCTTGTTGTGGCTCAATACACTCATCCAGGGATTAAATGCTTAGGAGAAGCATTCATCTTTGGAGGTCATGTACTCAGCGTACTCTCTGCTTGCACACACGTCAGGAGCACAGCTTGTTCTAATTACACAATACTCCTTGTGTTACTGTCCTGATGATTAAAGCTTCACAGTCCTTTTTGTTTTTCCTTATTCCCTTGATGTGTTGATAACATTCACAATAGAAATGGAGGCAGAGCTTGGCTCCGGACCTTTTGCCACTAGAGCATCTGGTCCCCTCACTCTATCCTTTCTCTGGAATAATCTTTTAATTCGCTGTCAAACCTAAGACACTAGATTTCTAAAAGTCTTACAACATACAAATTCTGGCAGTGCAGCTGTAGTTGAGGTGGGGAGACAGTCTCCTGGTACTTCCACTCTGCCATCTTCCTAGAATCCTCTTCCCTATATTGATTGGTTTGTGAATTTTAAGAAGCCCTTGCATTTCAGGAATAAACAACATGGCTGGGATGTATTATCCTTTTTAATATGTTTCTTGAATTTGATTTGCTAGTACTTTGTTTAGAATTCATGAGATAATTTTCCTTTCTTATCATATCTTTATAAGTTTCATGAAAGCTTCATGAAATGAGCTTCGAAGTGTTCTTTTTTTCTCTTTCCTAAAATGAGTTTGTAAGGTTGATGTTACTCTTTAAAAGGTTGAAAGAATTTATTGATGAAGCCATCTAGGTCTAGAGAGATCTTATGTGCTAAGTTTCAATTACAGATTTAATTGCTATAATAGATATTTAGAATTGCTAATTCTTCTTGATCATTTTTGACGGGCTATATTTTTCTAGTTATTTATCACTTGCATTCAAATTTAAGTATTTGCTATATTAAAGTTTTACTTTAAAGTAATGTTCTCCTATTATCTCTTCAATGGCTTTAGAATCTCTAGTGGAGTCACTATTCCTGTTATGGTCCTCTACTTTTGTTTCTATTACACTGGAGTGGCCATTATACTCTTCAGCAGATCATATTTTTGTTTGTTTGGTTTGGTTTGGCTTAAGATTTTGTTGTACCTCTGAATGCAACTATGTAGAAAAAAATTAATTTACATATAGTTTTGAGACAAATTATGAGATGCACTGATTATTAAATTCACAAATAAATCATCCTCCTTTTGGGGTGCCCAGGTGGCTCAGTGGGTTAAGCCTCTGCCTTCGGCTCAGGTCATGATCCCAAGGTCCTGGGATAGAGCCTCACATCAGGTTCTCTGCTCAGCAGGGAGCCTGCCTCTCCCTCTCTCTCTGCCTGCCTCTCTGCCTACTTCTGCCTATTTGTGATTTCTCTCTCTGTCAAATAAATAAATAAATAAATAATCTTAAAAAAAAAATCATCTTCCTTTCTTTCCTGGTAGTTTTAGTTGGAGAAATTGGTATTAAAAGTGATTTATATTTTTTTATAAATATCAAAACTTTGTGCAGCCTCAGAGAATGTTTTAAACTCCAATAATTTCAAAGACATTATGTTCATTAAATGTTTACTTCTTCATCATCTTACTAATTATATTAATATCCAAAACATCTTGCCAAATAGTACTAGGAAGTAAATGTAAAATTGAGTACCTTAAAAAGTATAAACAACTTGAATTCTAGATTCCATATTTTTAATCATATCACCACCAACTTATTTTTAAAAAGGCATACTTACTAACTAACTGAATTATTAATAACATAGCGCCAACTTGCCTTTCAATTTAGATGTTTCTAAGAATGTTATAATAAAATAGATTTTGTTTTGAGTATTTGAGGGCATGAATGTGTGATCATGCATTTTATAATGGCCAAAGACCATAAAATATGGTGTATTCAATAACAGCAAAGAATTCTACATCTATCCATCTACCTAGCTATCATCTATCTACTTCAATAGCCTTACTAAAACTTTGCATCTGTTAGAATCTCATAGAAGCAATATTAATATAATTCAAATTTGCATAAACATTTCTCCAGTTATTTCAGAAACTTTCTGTTGGATGTTTGTGCAATTGCTGCTTTCTGCACAGTCATAGAATGTGTTCCAACACTGCCTTTTGTAATAATGGTATAGAAGGTGCAGTTCGTGTGATAGGCAAATGATTCACAATGTGCAAGTAGTTGAACTATTTCACAGTAATTCACAAGGATTCTTTTTTTTTTTAAACCACTTTACTGAGATATGATTAACTTGTAAAAAAACTGTTCATATTTAATGCATACCACTTGAGAAATCTGAGGACACAATGATTCTTTAAATTAGGATTTTTACTTTGTTTACGGTTATCTAACTTCTCTTGTATATAGTAAGAATCCAAATTCAGTGCAGTCCACAGATAGTCCACAGCAGATTTTTTTCTGGTTAATTATTACACTTATTTAGACCATTATGCTAAAAGCCAAGGATATGGGCTTTTACTTATTGTGTATAAAGTGGCATTGTTCTGTTCTATTTCCATTAACAACTCTTCTAAGCAACCATCTCACAAACAATTTGTCTGAGTTACAGCAGGTTTTGGTGATACAGTAAGTGAATTCATTTTTATATTTTTTTTCTTTCAAACAACATTGTACTTCTATGTATCTAAAAGTAGTCAAGATACCTGCTATAGCAGAAATATGGATAAGCTTGAATTCCTGAACAGCCTTCAAAAAAATCATTCAGATAAAGACAGACTTAACTATAATGCAATTGTAACTCTTTTATAATTAATATAAATGTACCTCTTAGTTTGAGTGGGTTATATTTGTTTGTCCTGGATTTTTCATTTTTAACTATATTTTTTAGTAAATGCTGGCATTAAAATAACTAGTTTGAGCTTCAGGACTTACTATACGTACCACTTCAACTATAGTCTTATATTGTAATGTATTACACATAAATTTAATTTATTTAATTTGTAAAAATAAATTAAATGATGTTAGAATTCTTATAATGGCAAAGTTGTTTGAATACATCTAGCCTTTCCTTGTATGACAATTTCAAAGTCTTGACAAAGTTTTACATTTGAATTTTAAACATGTAAATGTACTTAAAAGTACTAGAGAGCAAATAAAATTAAGCTGAAACCAGAGACGGTCCAATCCTTGAATGAAGAGAAATGCATTTGTTGAAATAAACATGCATTATCTTTTCCCCTGAAGGTAGTGAACTCTTTTGACAGTGGAAGGCAACTATGTAAGTCAAGCAGGAAGTCACAGCCCTGTCAGTTTAAGTTATAATATGATGGATGCTGGACCTATCAAAGCAGCTGGAAATTGAGGGAAGAAATATTAGAAAGGGGCAAGAAAAATAGAGGGGGATTCCCCAGACCTTTATCAATTAAATCCTTAAATCCTTGGCTGACTTTTAACTACAGTTGTATGGGAGAGACTCTAAGAAGCTCAGAGGAAAGCATCAACTAAAAGACTGAAAGAACTGAACCAAATTTCGACTACAGTCTATTTCAGAGGACACAGAATTAAAATTTTGAGCCCCACTAAATTAGAAGGGCTTGTTAATTACCTTGAGTTTTCCACTGAAACTTGAGAAAGTTTACACCTTCTTAACAATCATTATGTTGCAAAACAAAGCAATTCATGCTAGGAACACTGGCCTACCAAGGCAGCCTTAAGTTTAAAATTGAATGTCCAAAAGTTCAATGTGATTATCCAGTAATTTAGCGGTATACTACAACAAAAGTTGTCCTCTTTCAGAGGAAGACAAGAGAATCCACAATCTACTCTGTGTTACCCACAATCTTGAGTATATAATCATAGTCACTAGACATTTCATAAAGAATGAAGAAAAATCTGATTAATAAACAAGAAAACAATAATTATGTCGATATCACTTAGATATTGAAGTTAACAGAAAGGACCATAAACCACCTATGTCAACATGCTTAAGGATTTAAAGGGGTAGATGACTATAGTAAGTGAAAAACATGGGAAATTGTAGTCAAGAAATAAATGCAAAGGAAAGCTGAGTGGGGAGCCCAATGTAGGACTCGATCCCATGACTTTGAGTTCATGACCTGAGCCGAAGGCAGCCGCTTAACCATCCAAGGCATCCAGGCACCCTGGATTGAATTATGTTATTGAATTATGTTATTGAATTAAAATTAAATATATGTTGAATTTCAGTAATTCAACATATATTTAATTGGACCCCTATGAAAAGACTGGGAGAAAATATAACCTTAATGTCTATTACCCAGTTACCCCATTCCCCTACTGACCTCCCCTCCAACACCCCTCAACTATTTCCTATAGTTGAGAGTCTCTTGTGGTTTGTCTCCCTCTCTGATTTCGTCTTATTTTCTCTTCCCTTCCTCTGTGTTCATCTGTTTTGTTTCTTAAGTTCTACACAGGAATGAATTTTCTGAGTTGATTAGTGGAAGTTGCATAAAAGCGTTCTACTTGATTCTGCTTCTCTTATTTGGCTTGTCTGTTTGGCTGGCTGGTCTCTTCATGAGTTTATTTCTGTAGGTGGGTTCTTTGTGAAAAAAAAAAAATCATTATTAAACACAAAAATCAGTAAATAGAGATCTCTACCATATAAGAAATGATGATTCCACTCTTACGAGGATATTCAAATCACCCCACAGGATAAAAGGCAGGACTGCCCAGCTTCTATCCCCACAGTTACTTTACATTTACATACATTTTCCCATTTTATCATATGATAAATTTTTTTCCCATTTTAATCACAGAGTTAACTTAAAAGTAAAGTTTTCTCAGGTTACTGGGTGGTTCAGCCAGTTAAGTATCTCCCTTTGGCTCAGGTTGTGATCCCAGGGTCTTGGGATCAAGTCCCATGTTGGGTTCCCTGCTCCATGGGGAGTCTGCTTCTCCCTCTGTCCCTTCTCCCACTCATTCTCTCAATCTCACTCTCTCTCTCTCTCAAATAATAAATAAATAAATAAAATTTTAAAAAGAGTAAATTTTTCCCTTCCTCCATCAGGTCTAGCCATCTGTAGGCTGTTATCTGCAGTAGTTTGGACAACTTTTTTTCCTCATTCTTGGAAGGTGAGTACCTTGCTGAAAGGTACAAGATAAAGATAGTATGTGACCAGGCAGTCTGTTTCTAAATTCCATCCACTTAAGCACTACACTATGCTATCTACTTAAAAAGACTTGATTTGTTTTAAAGTTTTAATAACAGGGGATTAAAATCTCCAACCTCATTATACCATTTTATAATGTGCACTGTCAGTGTAGCCATACAATTTCTAATTCTTTAGCCATGGTTTCACAAGATATCAGACACACAGAAGAGCTTCCCCACATTTTATAATAAAAATGGATTTGACAGAGAAATCACAGTCATTTTGAAAATGGCAAGTAACTGAGAATT
This sequence comes from Lontra canadensis, assembly GCF_010015895.1. NCBI lineage: Eukaryota > Metazoa > Chordata > Mammalia > Carnivora > Mustelidae > Lontra > Lontra canadensis. The sequence goes on along the minus strand of NW_022631047.1, from coordinate 4,885,825 downwards.
AGAACTTGCCTAGGTTTTATGTGACTTAGTGCTAAGAATATCAAACCTTATTTTGTTTACTAAAGAAGTAAAAATTAGAATTCAAAACAAACATATAGAATGCGTAAGAATTGGCATGAATTGCAAAAGTGACTCAAATACAGGTTCCCCCCACCTTCCAAAAATTTTTTTTTCTTTTTCCTTCCCTTCAGTAATTGGAGGATACCAGGCCAGACTCTCACTCAATTTGAAGTTTAACATTGATCAACTACCAATCTATATGTAATGCTTACATGTCTGTTTCAATTTCTACTCAACTTAAATCAAGTGTCAGAAATGTCAGTTTAGAATGGCAAGCCTACAGTACAAAATTCTGAGTTTATTGCTGCTTTTTATTTACTGTTGTTCACCCATTCTGGGTTGCCCAAGGCCTTAAGCACTAATTAGAACTGACACCAAATGCTACCATACATGAAGTAAACAATGAATAGAATTACTTTTATGAATATATGCTTTTTTATCACAGATTTCCTTGATTTCCTATTTGTATAATTTAAGATTGGTCCACTATAATATTTGTTTTTTTGGTTCTCAAATGAGATTCCCAAAGCTAGGAGATCACACATAGCCTTGTCAAATCCAATGAGAATATAGACTACAAAAATAGGGCACATCTTATACCAAAAAGTTTATGACAGGAAATGACGGAGCAGTGAGAAAACAGTTTTAATGGACATGAAAATTGCTATTTATTTTATAACTCATTATTAAGAACAGATTCATATTAGGAATTAAAATTCATTTTTAGGGCACCTAGGTGGCTCAGTGGGTTAAAGCCTCTGCTTTCGGCTTGGGTCATGATGTCAGGGTCCTGGGATCCAGCCCTGCATCAGGCTCTCTGCTCAGCAGGGAGCCTGCTTCCCCTCTCTCTCTGCCTGCCTCTCTGCCTACTTGTGATCTCTGTCTGTCAAATAAATAAATAAAAACTTTAAAATTCATTTTTAATTGGATAGTTTTGTAAGAACAAAATGAGTAAGATCTATAAAATAAGTGTTAAATTTATGGAGACAACAGTGTATGAAATGTTTAATAAATGGTAAGATAGAAAGGACTTTTCATGAGAAGCAAAAGTTATCTTCAAGTCAATAATAAGACAAAAGATGCTTAGACCCTCTTGAAATATACTCTGAAATAGAGACTTTACTTCCTTAGTAAAAAAACTGAATTTGTTTCTGCTAAAACAATATTGCACAACATAGAGAAATGGAAAGTAACTCAACAAAAGAATAAAAAAGAAAATAGATTTTGTTAACATAGGACCAAAAGAAGATCCATACTAGATTAAGTGAATAAGAAAGGGATCACATAGCAAAAAAAAAAAGGAAGATTAAATAATGGCATGCTTTGAAAGTATAGACCCATAAATCTACATTCAGTCATAGTCCATATATTAAGCTTTTATTTGCAATATTATCTATCAAACTAAGAATACAAATAATAATTTGTAGAAGAGTCTATAGCATCCCATTTTCCTTGCTTCAATTGCTTGAGAATGTGACTATGTAAGAAATGCAAATTGAAAAGAGAATATAAAAGTTTAATCTACAAAAACTATCAAGGAGAAAAGCTACAAAATTACAATAGGTCAAAAATTAAAATTAATGAAAACTAGTTTAAAAAAAAAACACAACAACACAAGCCAAATGGCATAAAATTCAAATCAAGTCACTGCATAACACAGTTTAAAATTATCAGTGTATATAAAGAAAGCTTAACTAGAAATAAAAATCAAATATACTTCAGTGAACTTTGATAACACATTTATCACTCTAGAGATGGAAGTAGTGAGACTGATTTGTTATTATTTATTTCACTCTTTTGACACCCTGAAAGATGAAATTGACCTTGCCATGAGCCAAGCATTAGAAATACTAGAAATACTCACTGTTTGCTAGCTAGGAAAGAAACACTACTAGCACTTTCAATGCCATTTTTTATTTTGTTTTATTATGTTTCATCATATTCTGTTTAAAAGCGTGTTTTATACTGCAAGGAAAGATAGTGATTTATGTTTTGCTTTTAGTTTTTTATGTTTTGCTTTTAGTTTTATTAAGATCTAATTTAGCATTTTTTTAGTAGATTTGTTTTGACAAGCAGCTTCTTAAACTTGAAATTTGTCATTTATTGACAAAACTTGCATATTTGCAAAATTTTCTCTTTTGGATAGAGTTTTGCTATATTTTATTATTAATTCTCATCTCTGTGTTGGATTTATTATATCATAAAAAGTTTAGGAGGATAATAAAATAACAACATCTTTGAAGAAAAATAGAGTACATGCTACCACTTTCAAGAGATAATGAACTATATTCTCATAAAATAAACAAAGATATAAGGCAACAAGATGGCTTCTATAAATAAATACCTGCTATTCATCATGCATACTGAATTGTCTTTGCCCAGTGATCTAATCACTGGATATATTTGTTTTAAATACAAATTCTTTGAGAAACAGTAGTTCAAGGTGTTCCATCAGAAAGAATTGCAAACCAAAGACCATACTTCTTTTTAATTAATGTTACCAATTCCGAATAAATACTTTTAAAGTTTTATTCCAATGTAGTGTCACACAAGTTGAGGATACAGTGCAAATTCTTACAGATATTTGGTTTTAGAGTTTTAAAGTCCAGCTAAGATGATATTTTAGTATCAATGGAATTGGTCACTCTAGGAACAGGGTCAAATTATTATTATGGTAGAATAAGCAATTCAGACTTGAAGATTTGAAAGAGAACTAAAGATAAGCCAAATGACCTAACAACTTGTGCTATCTTACAAATTCTCCCCAACCCCACCCTGCCTCACCATCATCTACTGCCTACTAGATAAAATGTAATTCATGTCAGTAATTCCTGAAACCCAAGGCCTTTTTATTCCCCCAATCTGAAATGAATGTATTTTTTGCTTTCATTGTACCTTATGTATTCTCCCACCATAACAGTTATTATAATGCCATGTGTCTTAGTCCATTTGGGCTGTGGTAACAAAATAGCACAAATTGGATAGCCTATAAATAACAGAAATCTATTTCTCATAGTTCTGGAGACTGGAAGTCCAAACCCAGCGTGTCAGCATGATCAGAGGTGAGGGGCTCTTTTCCAGATAGCAGACTGGTGGTTTCTTACTGTGTCCTCATATGGCAAAAGGGGCTAGGGAGCTCTGTGGGCTTTTTTTTTTTTTTTTTTTTAATAAGGCATTAATCCCATCTCTAAGAACTTCCTAAAGTCCCCACCTCCTAATACCATGATTTTGGGGGGTTAGGACTTCAACATATGAATTTCAAGGGGATACAAACATTCAGACCACAGCACCATATTAAACCACATGAAGTTGCCAATAGGCAAACATTTTTTATTTAAAAATAGCAACTTCACATGGTTCATTCTGATATATTCGATGGTCACTCTCAATTAAATTTCCTATATATATATATATATATATATATATCCACTACTAAACTATTCCTACTTGGAGCCACGTCATAGTCTCATTTGTCCTTCTCTATCTTGCACTGGCAAAATGTGCCAAAAGAAATTAGATATATAACTGAAAAATTAATAAAGGAATATCTTCTACCAAAATGTTTAATAGCAAGTTAGCAATTGATTATTTTCTAATTATAAACACTAAAATATTTACTACAAGATACCTCCCAAAAAATCAGAGGAAGAAATGAAGTGCATCTGACGCTAAACTAATTGCCACTAATTACAAAAAGCTGGTTCAAAAGTTGGCTCATCTAGCTAGCTTCACTAAACATATTTAATGATTGGCTTTATTCATCTCTTCTCAACATCCACATGCTAATTTTCTCTTCAATATAGCCTCTACAGCATCCTAGGAATTAAATAATTTCTTCAAATAGCTTTCAGCTATTTGGTTATTTTCCAAATAATTTTGTTCTCAAGAGTTCCAGAAGTATGTTCATCATTCACTTCCTTCTTTTTCAAATGCTTCTGCATATCAGGATAAAGGGAATGTAATTTCTACTCCCCTCAATATTTTATAGATCACTTAAGTCCCTCCCATTAAGGTAATGGTTTATTCATTTCACCAACTGCTTTAAAAATGATTGCATCATTTCATGCTATATTTTAGAGCTATCAAAGCAAAGCCTGAATGTTCTAGGTTAAAAATATTCTTCACATTAAGGTAATATGTTATAAATTAATACATATTTTCTTAAATCTTTGGAACAAATGTCACATAGTCAATAATCTTGCACACTCTAGATAACTAAAGCTGAGTCATAGGAAACAAGACAGATACATGGCAAAAGAGTAGACAGAGGAGGTAAAAAATTTTAAAAGTCTGTCTCCCTTTAAAAACAGAATTATTTCAACTCTTCTTAAAGAGATTTAAAAAAGGAATTGTGTTCCTTAATATCTACTTCTGGCATTTCTACTGACAAATACGTCATTCTGGCTTTTACTCCTGTTCCTATATATGAAAAGTTCAGCACATAAACTTTTTATAATTATAATTCAACAATCCTTTCTCAAAGGGTATTTCATAATAGGTAACTTATAATAAGTTAAATTAGATGTGTATATCTATCTGACACTCATTTGGGACCCTCTGTTCTTTCCTTTGAGGGATATTAGCAGGATATTTTTTGTATAATGCTTATCTACCCTCATGATAATTTCGAAGACTTTTGAATCAACAACAGAAAAGCTAATTACGCTAACTATAGCTTTTTCAACTTACCATTGATGAATTCATTTAATTCCGTCTTTGGTAGGCAATTAATCTAATTCTATTATATAAAATGTTTCTGTCATGTGATACCAAACTCTATATACAAACCATAAATGCACAAAAGATTGTAAGGAAGAATTTTTCTTAATATGGATTGAAATAGAGCATAGCATGATCTATGTGATGCTTCTCTGCCTATTATTTACCCAAAGGCATGATCTAATGTTAAGATTTGGTACTTAAATAATATTACATTTGTCAATTACAGTTATTCACATTAGTTTTGTTCTCTAAAGTTGCCATAAACACTCAATTAGCAAATGCTGTACTATTTTTCCAAGTGGAAGTACAGGGTTAGGTTTCTGTGAGCCTTAGGTCACAACATTTTTGTCAACTGAAATGCCATCTGCATCATATAGATTCATTTGCCACCTTCCTTGTAGCACAAGGCAGTCTCATCAGTATTGAAAATCTGCTATTTTACCTTTTCCTGTACAACATATAGTATATCTCCTCATCTGCAAAACCTGCTTTATTTGCAGGTTTAACATTTTTTCATGCCATATCACTTTTTGAAATGCAGGAGGCAGACAGCTTTGGTCAAGAGAGTTAAACGTTTTCCTGACCTGGGGCAAAGTGATAAATTTCTCAGGCTTCTGTCCCAGGAATGCTTTCCACAATGATTCTGTTTTTTGTTAATTAACAGATGTTACTTTTTAGACCAATTTTTGGTTTACAGAAAATAAATCCGAATGCATACAGTGTTCCTATTTGTCCACAGTTTGCATTAGGGTTCACTTTGTGTTTTACATCCTAAAAGTTCTGACAAGCATCTAATGACATGTATCTACCATTATAGTTTCAAACAGAATAGTTTCACTGACTTAAAAATCCCCTGTGCTTTACCTATCTATACTTCCCTCCATCTTCCCAAACCTCTAGCAACCATTGATTGATTTACTGTCTCCACAGTTTTATTTTTCCAGAGTATCACATTCCGGTAATCATGTAGTATTAAAAAAAAAAAAAAAAAAAAAACTTTTCAGATTGGCTTCTTTTCAGGGTGCCTGGGTGGCTCAGTTGGATTAAGTGTCTGCCTTCTGCTCCTGACATGATCCCAGGGTCCTGGGATTGGGCCCCGCATCAGGCTCCTTGCTGAGTGGAGAGACTGCTTCTCCTTCTGCCTCTACCCCTACCCCCTGCTCACACTCTTTCTTGCACACTCTCTCTGTCTCAAATAAATAAATAAAATCTTTATTTAAAAAAGATTAGCTTCTTTCACTCAGCAATATGCAGAAGTTGTGTTCATGTTTTCTCATGACTTGTAAGCTCATTTTTTTTCAGGCTGAATAATATTCTATTGCCTAGATGTATCACAATTTGTTTATCCATGCACTTTTAGAAGCATATCTTGGTTGATTCTAGAGTTCCCTGGATCCTATGTAAAAGTATATATATTTTGTAGGAAATTGGCAGAAGCCATTGTGTCATTTGTGCTCCCACCAGCAATAAATGAGAGTATGTGCTGCTCCACAACTTCACAGCATTTGGCATTGTCAGTGTTTCAGATTTAGTTATTCTAATAGGTATATAGTGGTATCTCATGGTTGCTTACATTTGCAATTTCCTAACAATGTGTATTTTAAAATTGGTGTCATCTCATGAATATTCAAATTTAGCCACTTTTTCATCTCTCCCAGTTTCATAATACAGTTTAGATGTTACTTTAGCACTTTTCAGGGGGACTCACATATAGATTGATGAATTTCCTCTTCCTTTATCTGGGTGGACCATATTATTGATTCATTTACATTATACTCACAGTCAATAATTTATTAATTCTTGACTGGATAAAGCATTTTCTCTAAAAGGCACACCACAGACTTCTTGAGCTCAGGAGCAATAGAGAGCACTTAGCATAGTTAAGCACTATGTTTGGGACTACTTTTTTTTTTTTTTAAACAACTTTACTGAAGTATACAAGGAAAAACTTGATGTACAAAGAACTACACGCATTCAAGGTACACCAATTGATGATCTGGGGCATATCCAAACACATGTGATACCATTACCACAGTCAAGCTAATAGGTGTGCTACATAACTTAATGTCCTTGTGTCTCTTTGCTTCTCTTGTTTTGGGGTATGTGTGTGTGTGTGTGTGTGTGTGCGTGTGTTAAAAACATTTAACATGATGTCTACACACTTAACAAATTTTGAAATGCAAAATACCATACTGCTAACTATAGGCACTATGTTGTACAGCAGATATCCAGAACTTACTATATTCAACTAGTATAACTAGAACTTTATAACCACTGAAAAATAATTTTTTATTTCTCCCATCCCTTAGCTCCTCATGGCAGCAGTTAGTTCCTGTTTGTATGAGTCTAATTTACATATCCCATATAAGTGAAATCATCCAGTATCTGTTCTTCTAGCTTATGTTTTGCTTAGCATATTGTACTCCATGTTTGTCCATATTATCATGAGGGGCAGAAGTTCCCTCTTTTTTAAGGCTGATAATATTCCATTGTATGTATATACCACATTCTCTTTATCTATTCAGGTGTAGATGGACATTTAGGTTGCCTCCATGTCTTAACAACTATGAATAATGCTGTGATGAACATGAGAGAACACATCTTTTCAAGATCCAGATTTTAATGTTTTTGGATATATACCCACAAGTGGGATTGTTAGATCATATGGTCATTCTATTTTTAATGTTTTAAGGAACTTCCATAATGTTTTCCAGTGGCTGTACTGTTTTATATTCCCACCAATAGCAAATAAGGATCTCACTGTGTCCACATTTTTGCCAACATTTATTATCTCCTTTGTTTAAGTACCCATACTAACAGATCATATGATACATAATATTTCATTGTACTTCTGATTTGTATTCTTCCTGATAATTAATGATTTTGAGCATCTTTTCATATACCTGTGGGTCATTCATATGTCTTCTTTAGAGAAATGTCTGTTCAAGGCCTTTGTCCAGTTTGTAATTGAGTTATTTTGTTTGTTTGTTTTTATTTGGTTTTGAATTGTAGAAATTACTCATGTATTTTAGATATTGAACCCTTGTCAGATATATGGCTTGAAAATATTTTCTCCTACCTTGTATGTCACCTTTCATTCTGTTGACTGTTTTCTTTGTTGTGTAGATCTTTCTAGCTTGATCAAGTCTCACTTGTCTATTTTTGCTTTTATTGTCTATGTTTTTTGTATCATACCCAAGAAATCACTGTGAAGACCAATCTCAGTCAAGAAGCTTTTCCAGGAACTCTATATCAGCTTTTATGTTTAAGTCTTTCATTCATTTTGAGTTTGTTTTTGTGTATTCTGTAAATGAGGAAGCACAATTTAATTTTTTCCCCACATGTCTATATCCAGCTTTTCCAACACTACTTTTTGAAGATACTATCCTTTACCCATTTTGTGTAGAATAAAAAGTGGCTCAACATAATAAAAGCCATGCATAACAAACTCACAGCTAACATACTCAATAGTGAATGAAAAGCTAAAACCTTTTCTTTTAAGATCAGGAAAAACGGGATGACCACTATTTCCACTTCTATACAACATAATACGTGAAGTCCTAGCCAGAGTAATAAGATAAGAAAAAGAAATAAAAGAAGTCCAAATTAAAAAGGCAGAAGTAAAATCACATATTTGTAGATGGAATGATCTTATATTTTGAAAACCCTAAAGAACACACACCTATACCACACACACACACACACACACACACATCTTAGAAGTAATAAATCAATTCATTTAAGTTTCAGGATACAAAATCAACATACAAAAATAAGCTGTGTTTCTCTACACTAAAAAAAAAACACAAAAAGGAAATTAAGAAAACAGTCCAGTGACACTAAATAGAATGGAAAGACACTTGTTTACAACATAAGAGCTGAAATAAAAAAGCAAAAAGTTTTGCCATGTTCCACCTGAGCTGGTAATGTTCATGACAGGAAATTCAAATTTAGCGCTGCCATACATATATCCACAAATGACTATGAAAGAGCTGAGTGTATTGACTTTCTGATTACAGATGCATTTTAGCTAGTAAATCAGTAAACACAGAATCTCCAAATAATGAGATTGATTGCAAATAATGAGATTGATTGATTTTAGCTAGTAAATCAGTAAACACAGAATCTCCAAATAATGAGATTGATGCTTATGCTTTAGCACAACTTCTGCAAAAAAAGTTCTTAATAACTCATCAAATACTATTTGAACTATTATATAGAATTTGTCCTCATAGTCAGTTGAATGCAAAATATTTAAATAGATACTTACTTCTTCTTTTCTGCTACTGTCAGCACATTCCTTCTGGTCTCTCTTATATCGTATATTCCTCCCAAAAAGGAACTCTTCAAAACTAAAATGCTTCAAAATCCTAAAAGAGGATTCAAAAGTAAAGATTATCAGTCAGTCCAGTCACTGGTAGAGAGACATTATTTGAAGAGAGTGAACTAAAAATTGTTCATTAGTTCAGTTCATTAGTTTTAATGAACTAAAAATTGCACTTCAGTAATGTATAGTACCAGAGGGTGATTTTAGAAAGTTCCCATATTTAGGCACCAATATTTTTAGAATATCCTTATTTTCTTAGTTGATTCCTTTATTTTTTTTTATTCATTCTTTTTAATTTATGACATTGTAACCACAAAATAATTTTTTCACTGAATACATACTGAATATTTCAACTCCTGTTGATATTATAGAGTTATAAGAATATTATAAAGTCAGGATAAGATCTAATTAGTATTTGAAAATTTCCCCACTTAGATCTCACAAGTAAACATTTCAGTATTTTCTGTTCTAATACTTTAAAAAGAATAAGAGTGCAGTTACCTTACAAAGTAGTACTTCATGAATATGAGATGGAAGAACACTTAATTATAGACTAATATAATATCATGTGGTATAAAATGTCAGTGTTTAATGTATATGATCCTTAATGACTGTAGAAATTTGTTCAGTTTGCTTTTATTGAATACACACAGTCACACACATGACCAAAATTCATTTTGTTGGATCTAAATACTACTATGTTTTACATACATAATTGATGTAGATTGAATATGCCCCACACATTTATAAAAATGTGTATTTTTTTAAAATAGCAATTATGGGCTGACAATGTTGCTGTTTACATTTTAACTAAAATTTTAAATATTTCAATCCAAGCTGTGTGCAACAAGTTCACATTCAATCTGATGATTTGGAACTATTTTATTTTAAGTATGATGTAATTTGAAGGAGATTTAATAAAGCGAACTTTTCTTTCAAGTGTAGAATGTTAGAAAATCGCTCACAGTGCCCATAAAACATCTGGCAAGCCTGTTGAATAAATTTCTTTTTTTTGTCAGGTAGTTCAATATATTTCTAAAACCAAAGCAAAACAAAGTGAAGCTACAGCCATACCATAATACACGTCAATGATTCAATTACATCAAAATATTTACTAGCATGCCAAAAACATAGTAATGAATCTAAGACAAAAATATTTAATATGGATTCCAAATTATGTGCTGACTTTTTACATTCATTTTTTTGTGATATATAATGAACTCCTGTTCTATTCTCTCACCTCGCTGGCCTAATTCTTATCATATGATTAACATGGATAAGTGCAATCTATTTTTTTATCTTAGACCCTGTTACTATCTATGACTCCACATGAATTGAATGGTCCTTCCTAGCAAATGAAAATCATGACTTTACATTCAAACATTTTCTTTTTTTTTTTTTAAATATTTTATTTATTTGGCAGAGAGATAATGAAAGAGGGAACACAAGCCAGGCGAGAGGGAGTGGGAGGAGCAGGCTCCCCCCTGAGCAGGGAGCCCAATGTGGGACTTGATCCCAGGATGCCAGGATCATGACCTGAGCGGAAGGCAGATCCTTAATGACTGAGGCACACAGGCACCCTCAAACACTTTCTTACAAGGAATTATTTTGCATTCAAATTCTCATTCAAAAAATTTGCTACATAAAACTTGTTCTCATTCTTGAAGTTTCATATTATAAAAATTCTGAATAACACAAAAATAAAATATTAATTTATTTTAACATTACAGATAAAAATTCCAGTAATAGTTAAAATGTTATTCCAGGAACCACTGTTTGACACCTCTTCTAACTAAAGGCAGACTTTCTCATAAATTATGTCAAGTGTTACAAGTAATTTGCTTAGTCATTACATTTGTATATTATTTTCTTAACTATCCAAATCAGTTCGTATGTGTGAACACAGTATTACTATAAGCTACACAAATTCAAAGTTTTCTTTTCATGGTTATATCTGTCTTAATAATTCAATTGAAATTTGATTTCAAAACAATTCATTTTATGAATGATTTTTGGAAAATATTTTTTAAAATGTATGTGTATGTATAGTAAGCAAAAATATTTTTAAATGGGGGTAATGAACATATAGATGACTTGTACAGCTTCTGTCTTGGTCACTAATGGATGTATGTATGGCAAATGTACAAATATAGTATTCCATTAGTAATTAAGATAAAGCAAAAAAAAAAAAAAAGAAAAAAGAAAAACAACCCCAAAACAAAACCTGAACACTTGTACAAGAAATAGTTTGTATTGCTTGAGAAATCTGGCTGAAGTTTCTGATTTCACAGGCCTGGGGATCATTATATCATGGTTTGATATTTGATACACAATATGATTACCAAAATTTGAGAAACAGCAAGAATATTCACAGGTTGGAGAAAGTTCTTCCATAGATACATATTCTTTATGGAGCAAAACATCTTTGAAAAATACAAGACCACTTCAAAACTAGTTTTGTCTCAGAAAAATGACCAAAGATTTTCATGAACAGACTAAACCATCTACTAGTTTTAAAATAAGTTTCACCACCATGAAAACCTTAGTTAAAGGTTTATAAGGTGATAAATCAGATATGTAAATGATAATAGGCTTTAAAGGGATAGTTACAGATGGTAATGGGGGAATTTTGCTTCATATATATATATAAGCAAACATATGAAATATAACTAAAAAATGAAATATTGACTCAATTTGAGATTCTAAACTCTTCTGCAAAGATGAGTTAGCTTTTATAAATACTGAAAAGATAGATCTTTTGTTCTTAAATTCCACCTTTAGATCAATATTTTTAGTCTTTATTTTGAGTTTAGTGCCTATAGTCTATTCTAATTTTTGCCAATTAAAACCACAATGAAGGGGCACCTGGGTGGCTCAGTGGGTTAAAGCCTCTGCCTTCGACTCAGGTCATGATCTCAGGGTCCTGGGATCAAGCCCCACATCAAGCTCTCTTCTCAGCAGGGAGCCTGCTTCCCTTTCTCTCTCTGCCTGCCTCTCTTCCTACTTGTGGTCTCTGTCTGTCAAATGAATAAAATCTTAAAAATAAATAAATAAAATAAAACCACAATGAAATGTTACCTCATGTTTATGGATGACTATAACTAAAAAAATAACAACTATTAGAGATGATGTAGGGAAACTAGAACACTTAATCACTGTCAGTGAGGATGCAACATGGTATAGTCAGATGGAAAACAGTATAGATGTTCCTCAAAAAATTAAAAATAGAACTATCACATGATCCAGCAACCTTACTTTGGGGTATATCTGAAATAAATGAAATCAGGATGTTGAAGATAGGTTTGTATTCCCATGTTCATTGAAGCATTATCTATAATTGACTATAAGAAAGAAAACTAAAACTCCATTGACATACCAATAGCAAAAGAGAATGTGGTACATACAATGGAACATTTTTCAGCCTTAGAAAAAGGTAAATCTTGTCATTTGCAACAACATGGATGAACCATAGAGGACATTATACTAAGTGCAGTAAGCCAGTCACAGAGGACAAATATTACAAGATTCTACTTCTATGCAGTATCTAAAATAATCAAACTCATAAATGCAGAGGATAGAATGATAGTTTCCAGGGTCTAAAAGAAAGAGGAAATGTGATGTTGTTGACCAATAAGTAGAAAGTTCCAGTTATGCAAGATATACATTCTAGAGATCTGCTGTACAACATAGTGCTGAATTTAACAATATCTTAGTGCACACTTACAAATTTAAGAGGATATATTTCATGTGAATTGTTCTCACCACAATAAAAACACCATCTCTGAAAAACATCTTTATCACAAGTTTCTGTGAAGTGTTTTCCAGAAATATTTTGATTATTAAATACCTTGCTGTAATTTTCAAAGTTGTCATCTTTCCAATTTCTTGGTCCATTTAAATCCCAACAGTTATACAGTAAGATTGACATGAACTAAGATAACATAGAAATTTTACTGAACCCTGTAAATTTTATTAGGGAAGCACTATTGGAGTAAAAGTTGTCTCAGCACTTTCATTTCCATCCCCATTTTCAACATCTATAAAACTTAAGAACTCTTCCTTACTATTCAGTGTCTTATGCCTGAAACAAATCTCACGTCATATCTTACCTTTGGTTTTGTTTCACCTACAGGGGGAGAAAAAATGGTAACTAAATATGCTTTGATTTTCCGTATAAATTGCTTTCTACATACATTAGATCATGTGATACAGCATGCAGTTAATCAAAGCTTTTTCCTAATACACTTAGAAGAATTTGTTTTCTACGCAGTTGAGAAATCCACATCAAACACTTGACTTTCTTGGATGTACAATAGAGACTAACACATTCCAATAACCTAAGAGTTCAGAATCATTCCATCTTTCATTTTTATATACATACAGTACAGTTTATAAAAGTCTGAGAAATTAGATTCTGTACTGATAGAGTACATATACATGAGTACAATTTAAAGACTACACAAAGAGAGGCGCCTAGGTGGCTTAATCATTAAGCATCTGCCTTCCACTCAGGTCAGGATCCCAGGGTCCTTGGGCTCCTTGCTCAGTGGGAAGCCTGCTTCTCCCTCTCCAACTCCCCCTGCTTGTGTTCCCTCTCTTGCTTTATCTATCTCTGTCAAATAAATAAATAAAATCTTAAAAAGAAGACTACATAAAGAGATAAAAATTCCCATAAAAAGTAAAAAAAAAAACCCTTGTAGTTAAAGGTATAATACCAATAAATTGGTTTTCTATTTAGAGCAATACATGACCTAAAAATATTGCTTTCTTTGTGCTAGGTGGATTTCCTTTGTCTCATGTTTATGAGTTTGGGTGCACCATTTTATGTCCAGGGCTGCCTAATACAAGAAAAACATGTTGTTCCCTCTGAAATTATATAATTTTACTTAATGTTATTTTATCCAAAAAGCTTTTCCTGACCATTCTAAATTAATTATTAGTCACCCACAATCATTTGCTGTCTCCTTACCAAGTCCAACTTTTAAAAAATAGTACTTATCATCAGCATAAATATCAAATACTTGTTAGTTTAGAATTTGTTTCCTTCACTAAGCAGTGAATTCAAAGAAAGAAGAACTATTTCCTGTTTTGTTCAGTGTTGTATTTTCAGGACCTAGAACAGAATAAATGACATTATCTGTTATATCACATTCAAAGTCACTGTTGAACACAACATTTTAGGTCAGGCAAATCAACAGAGACTATGAAGATGGATAAAGTATAGCTCATACAATTCAATAGTGCACTATTGACAACTATGGGGAAAATCCCATATACAAATAATGACAACATAACTTAACTAGGACTTTTAAATACTTATCAACATGTTTAAGAAGTATCAAGCATCATTGTTTGTGACCCTGTGCTAAGCTCTGAAAAATACTGACATGAGTCCTTCCCACATGTTTATAGATTATAAGTGGAGGTGGACGAAATCTAAGTAAATAAATAAATAAATGCAATTAGGGAAACAGATGGTTAAAAATATTGAGTAAAGAGGTGGTATTGATTATAGCAACAATAGTCAGATTTGGCTCTCTTTAAAGGAGAATATTAATAACTCTCTTTAAAGGAGAATATTAATAATTAATAATAATAATAAATCATTAATTATAATAATTGATAATATTAATATTATAATTAATAATAATAAGAGATCAAAATGATATAAAGGATATACTCATATTGGGGAAAGAGAACTCTAGGTAGATGTAGTAGCATATTCGAAAGCCCTAATGTGGGAAATACTTGGAATATTCAGAATTCTTTATAAAGACATTGCAACTGAAAAGTATGAAATGGGAGAGGAAAGAGTAGATTTGGAAAGTACAGAGGTATCAGCTCATAAAGAGGTCTCATGATTACTAAGTTGATTCATTTTATTTTATATACACTTGGGAGTTCACTTAGAGTTTATAAAAATTATAAAGCCACATTTTAAAAAGTTCATGCTAACTTATATATGCAAAATGGATTGGAATGGGAAAGACAGATGCAGAGATAATTTACAAGGCAGTTAGGACATTCCAAGGGAGAAGCAGGGGTTGCCTGGATCTGAATGGTGGTCAGATGGTAAGAAACAATTCCCCATGGATTTCTCCTATTTCTGCCCATCTTGTTTGGCTTTTGTTCTGGATTTTCTTTTCAAATGTGTTTGTATAGCAGACAACTTGGGAGGATGGAAGTAGTGTCCTTTAGGACAGAGGGAAAGATTTGGTTGCAAGAGTAAAAGAGAAGTGCAACTTATACAGAAAGAAAAAAATCTAGAGATCGTCATAGAATCCTTCTCAAGTACTCAGTTGAGTAATGCTCAGTGCATGAATGTGAAGAAACTATTAGAAGACAGAGAAAGAACCCCATGAAAAAATTGAAAGGAACAGTGTCTGAAGCTCACAGGGGAATGAGGTACCATTCCATTACCAGGTTCCATCAGCCAGACTGGAAATCATTATTCTACAATGGGGAGAAATGACAATCAATTGAAACTGACCAAAAAATGAAACAGATGATAGAATCTGTGGACAAGGACACTATAAAACAGTTTGAGAACTGTATTCCACATTAAAAAAAAAAGAATTATTGATTTATTTTGAGAGAGAGAAAAAAAGAGTGCACACACGCATAAGCAGGGGAAAAATAATCTTCAAGCAGACTCTCTGCTCAGCAGTAGCCCAACACAGGGTTCAATCCCATGGCCCATGAGATCATGACCTGAGCCAAAACCAAGAGTTGGTTGCTCAGTATAGTGAGCCACCCAGGCTCCCCTGTATTCCACATTTTAGAGAAACTAGAATATATTTTGAACATGTAAAGACATGGAAATTATAAAAAATCCAAATTTAATTTCTGTAAAACAACGTTATATTTAAAATGTACTGTATAAGAGTGAGATGTTAGACATTACAGAAAGAAAGATTAGCAGTGATATTGAAAACATAGCAATAAACACTACCCAAAATAATAAGAGAGAAATAAAACATTTTAGAAGAAAGTGAAGAGTTTCAGAGATGTGTGGGAGAACAGAAAGTGGCCAAATATTTGTGAAGCAGAGTTCTCAGAGAGAGGAAGTGGTGAAAATATTTAAAGAAATAATCTCTTTCTCCAGAATTCATGACAACTATAAACCCACCAATCCAAGAAGCTCACCTAACCAAAGCAAGATCATGAAGAAAAGTACAAGGCAAAGAACAGCACTTCCCATTTCCTCCACTCCCCAGCCCCGGCAACCACCATTCTACTTTCTGCTTGACTATGTTTGACTATTTTAAATACCTCATGTAAGCGAAATCATGAAGTATTTGGCTTCTGTGATTGATTTAGTTTACTTAGCAAAATGTCCTTCAGGTTTATCCATGTTGTTGTAAATGAAAAGCTTTCTTTATTTTTTAAAGCTGAATAACATTCCATTGTATTTATATATCACATTCTCTTTATTCTAAATCTCAATAGAGATTTAGATTATTTCCATATGTTGGCTATTGTGATTAAGACAGCAGTAGTTATGGAAGTGCAGTTATCTCTTCAAGATCCTGATTTTGATGATTTTGGACATAACCAGAGTGGGATTGCTGAATCATGTGGTGGTTCAATTTTCAATTTTTTGAGGAACCTCCATACTATTTTCCACAATGGCTGCACCATTTTGCATTCCCACCAACAGTGCACAAATGTTATCTTTTCTCCACATCCTCACCAATACTTGCTCTCTCTTTCTCTCTTTCTTTTTCAAATGATCATCCTAATAGGTGTGAGGTAGTACATTACCGTGACTTTAATTAACATTCCCCTGATGAATAGTGAGATTAAGCATCTTTTCATATACTTTTTGGCCTTTCTCATTTTTTATTTTGGAAAGTGTCTATTCAATTTTATTTAGTCTATTTCATTTCTGAGATACCATAAGACTCTGATTCTAGCACTATTAGAGCATTTATCATAGTAATTTATAAGAATTTGATGACATGAATCTTTTTTTAATTTAAATTCAATTTACTTATCACATAGTATATTATTAGTTTCAGGGGTAGAATTTAGTATTCATCAGTTGCATATAACATACCTCATTATATCAAGTGCCCTCCTTAATGCCCATCACTCAGGACCCCATCTCCCTACCCACCTCTTTTCCAACAATTCTCAATTTGTTCCCTATAGTTAAGAGTCTCTAATGGCTTACCTCCCTCTCTGTATTTATCTTGTTTGACTTGACATGACTCTTTTTTCAACTGTGAGTCCCTCAGGGACAGATTCTGTATCACAGACACCTTTGTACTTCCAGTGCCTGTTCACTGCCTGACACAAAGCAAATGGCCAAAAAAAATGTACTGAACTAATGAATGAATAAAACTGATTATGAGTGTGATTTGTATGTACCTAAGGGTAACCTAATATCATGTATAAGCTACTGATATTTTATTTCCTGAATATTCAGTAATACCTTAATAATGACCGGTGAAAACTTCATTTGTTCTCATGATAACAAAATGATTACATACTACTTGATATTTTTTCTGGTTTTGCATGTAAAAGTCTTTATTTGACACCATTATTTTAAATATTCACATAAGTTGCTTTTAGAATTAGTTTGATTTAACCAGTGGCATTAACTTTGATGCCAGGTATCCTAAATTATGTGACAAGTTAATTTTAAACACAGAACTGTCAATCTTTCTAAATGAAGTTTAGGATCAAGGAGTGTGGGAAGGGTCAATCTAATGGATTTGCTTTGAGGTAGGGAACTGCCTGTGGGGAACTAATTAAAGAAAAAAGATTTTCAACCTCTTCCCCCTTCATTCTTCAGCCCATTCCACGTTAAGCTTGGGGCATCCTCATGTCTTTCATGGATAGTGTAATGAGCAGGGTTTTGAGACTTAAACACTCTGTTCTAGTAGCATCTACTGACCGTGTGACCTTAAAGTATTGCAACCTTATGAACTGCAGTCACCACTTTCTAAAAGCAAATAAGTTTCTCACAGTATTTTTTTTTGGAGGGGGGAGAAATGAATGAAATAGAACATATAACATACACTGCATAAAATGGCACTCAGAAATATACTTCTTAATTTTGTTTGATCTCCTTTAAAAAAAGAAGTTAAATATTCCTGAAATAGATAAGATAAATTATTGATAAAAGATTAAAACTGTAAAAATCTGTATTTAAAATATTAATATAAAAGTCAAATGATCCATATCTACTATAGGGAGTTCTAGAAAGCCTTTGGTTTAAATTAAAAGTAAATAAAACAATTTTTTTTAGAAATCCAAAGTAGTACATATTGAGAATCATTTCATCAAGCATTCCTCAAAAAGGCTAAAAGAAAGAAGTTTCTCTGGAGATAGTTCAGATACTCTATTAAAAAAATCTTAAAGTCAGAAAACTCAATTCTCACCTTTAGTTGTCACTGAAAATTTGTATGTTTGATTGAAGCAATCTCCTATTTTCACCATCTTTGTGAAGGGCAGAACTAGAAAAGCAAAAAGTAACAGCTTGTCTTTCCTTCAGAGAAAGCTTTAGCAATTCACCTTACATCCTTCAAGTAGCTGCCTGAAAGATGTCCCAGATGATATATATGTATGTGTATCTACTCATGACTATATGTGTGCATGCAATATGTATGTCAATATATAGAAACACTATTTCATATACAGTATTTTATGTATTTATTTTTTCTTTAGAACACTAATACAGTGAGCTGGGCATGAAAACTTGTATTAACATGTTTAAAATAGTTTTCATGGTAGTTGATAAACTGTCATTTTGGACTTAGCTGGGGAATTCGGACTCTAACAGCTTTCAGGCAAAATTAAAAGCCTAGGTTTTCTTTAATTCACACAACTCAGCTAATTGTTTAGGAATGAGTTTTCTTAGTCAATGCTAATTGACTTCCTATCAAGTAGTAATATTTGAAAAGCCTGAAAATGATTACTATATCTCAACACTTTTTTGCCAATAATTTTAATGTGTGGAAATTGGTTGATAATCAGTCTGACAGAGCTTTTAACTTAAGGTTGGTGATATAGGCTATCCTGATTAGTATTCTGCTCCTCTTGTTGTTTCAAAATAGTTTATACTCAAACATTCATTTTTGAATGAGGACTATGACAATTTAATTAAAGTTTAAACTCTAATAGCTGTTGAAGATCATACATAATCCAATTACTTTTTATTCAATTAATTTAATAGCAAACCACTTTGTGATAATTACTGCTAATCCTTTGATTTTTTTTTTCCCTCAGCTGTTTATCAATGGCCTGTGAGATATCTTAGAGGAAATCATATTGGGACATAATTATCAGTAGTCCCAGCTGGAATTAATGACTAAATAATATTTAATTACCATGAATTCTCTACCTCTACAATAGTTGGAAAAAGAAAGAGCAATAATGTAGTAAAGAGACTTGCATTTAGTTTGACTTAAAAGATTTGGGATTTTTTGATTTAACAACACAGGTCCAACTTCAAGACCAGTGAAAATGGACTTAAAATAGCATGTCAAGATGAGGTGATGTAACAGCTAACACCTCACAGATAGACAAATTGGGTAGGGGAAGTCAAGGAAAAAGCTTTCCCCATTCACAGAGCACATTTTGAAATTTTATGTATACAAAAAAGATGCAGTTTTACTTTATTTCCCCTTTGTTTTATTTTTAATGAAATTCATAACAGTGTTCCTGGTCTAAGAGTAATTTTAATTTTAAAAGTTATACTATGTACTAATAACCACTGTTAGATGTTGATACATTTCCTTCCAGTCTCTGTGCACATGTTTATTATGATTTAAAAGAATTGAGGTTATGCATTAATTTACAATGCTATCTTGCTTTTTTTGCTTGTTGTCAAAAATATTTACACCAATAGATATTCCTCCACAATATCTTAATAGCTGCATAAAATTTCATTTTACAGGTGATGATGTTACCAATCTTTTACTTTTGAACATTAGACTGTTTCAAAATGTTTTTACTCTTATAAAAAAAAGTCACTGCTCCTCTGCATATGTTTTGTGCATATTGTTATTTTTTTTTCTTGACGTTAGGACTACTGTGTGAAAGACTGTATTTTAATACTTTTAGCATATATTTAAAATTACCATTTGGAAATGTTCCAAGGTACACTCCCATTGTATTGTATGAAAGGCCAAAGCTGTAAATATTAGTCATTAATTTTATGTCTAACAGTAATTTCTATTAGTATAATTCCATGACATTAGCATTAACACAATGACTGTATTTGCTGTATTCCTAGTGCCTGTGTGCTTATATAACAAAACAATTGAATTATATCTTTGAATAACATTATTTTGGGAAATATTTCTTCATAAATTTTAGGCTAAGTTTTGTTATAGTTAAAAAGACACTGAGCACCAAATCTTGAATGCTTACACAATATTTACTTTTGCTAAGTCTATTCAATATCTACTTCACACCAGAGCTAGGCTGACAGAACAGCCCATATCTAGAATATTGTCAGGCTCATAACTGAAGGAAGAGACATCATGATACCAAGCCATGACTCTTAAGGCTTCCACTTGGAATTTTCACATGACACTTACCCACATATTCATGTCTAAAGTTAGTAATCTGCCTAAGCCTCATTTCTATGAACCTATAAATATAATTCTCCCATAGGAAATGTCCAAATAGAACAAAGAGTAAATATTTTGGCAATACTATTATCTAGCACATGTAATTCATAGAATCTGATGAAAACTTTAATATTATTTACTTCAATGTCTAAACCATTTAAATAAATGGATCCAAAGGTTGACAACTTATCAAATAGACCAACTGAATGGAAATGGTAAGCCCCTGCCTTCGGCTCAGGTCATGATCTCATGGTCCTGGGATCAAGTCCCACATCGGACTCTCTGCTCAGCAGGGAGCCTGCTTTGGCCCCCTCCCCACCCGCCTGCCTCTCTGCCTCCTTATGATTTATGTCTGTCAAATAAATAAATAAAATCTTAAAAAAAAAAAAAGAAAAAACAACCCTGCTGAAGTTTCTTCTGTGATATGTATCTAAATTAGGAATTTTCACAAAAATGTATTACAATTATATTTCATTCTAAAAGAAAGGGGAATCAGAGGTGCCTAAGGGGCTCAGTTCGGTTAAGTGTCTGTCTGCCTTTGGCTCAGGTCATGATCCCCAGAGTCCTGAGATCGAGGCTCACATGGGGCTCCCTGCTTATCTGGAAGCCTGACTCTCCCTCTCCTTCTGCCCCTTCCTCGTGCTCATGCTCTTTCTCTCAAATAAATAAATAAAATCTAAAAAGGAAAAGAAAAAAATCATATTAACAATGTTTTTTTATATGGAATGTGTGGTTTGATAAAAAAAATTAGTTTTTTAAAGTAATGAACCAAACCTAGACCCACATATATATTAACATACACATATTATAGATTTATGCATACATAAAATTTTCTTGTTCTATATATCTGACTTTTTAAAAAGAATTTATTTCTCTATTTATTTACATATTTACTTTAGAGAGATAGTGCACAAGAGCTGGGGAGGGATGGAATCTCAAGCAGACTATGTGCCCAGTGCAGAGCCTTACATGGGGCTTGACCTCACAAGCATGAGATCATGACTTGAGCAAAAACCAAGAGTCAGATACCTAACTAACTGAGCTACTCAGGTGCCCCTAATATATCTGACTTCTTAATATAAATAAGCACCAATGACATTTTTAGTCCTCCTAAGTCTTATTAGTAAGTGAATGTGAGAAATATATACCACTTTTGATGAAAGAACCCTAGAAGAGGAAATAAGTAAGAAAGTAGCCCTACTTCTGATGGGCAGAGGTAAGGCTATTGAAAAAGGAATTGTAAGAGTATTAAGACTGCTAAGTTGGGTCTAAAGTGGCTGTCTTACTACATTCTACTTAGACAGTGGATGTTCTGATGCCAAAAACAACTTTCTCAGCATTCTCCAAACAGAGGTCTTGATGGAAATTCTACTCAGCTGAATCAGGATCCATGAATATTATGATCTATTTTTGATTACTACTAGCCTAGACAAATATAAGAGAGTTAGTATTCAGCAGTCAGATATAGCACCGATTTTTCCCTCATATGAGGCTCTAAGCTACATGTTTCCACATCATGATCATGTTCCTGACAAGAAAACTCTATGTCTAATTGTGCTAACAAATTCTAACACATGATAAACCACCTAAGGGAAATAAGCTGGCAACTGAAGATTGAGAAGTTGAATCATGTAGAATAAAGAAGTGGTGATCACAGCATAACAAATAGAGAAGTCCAATCACTATGCTATACACCTGAAACTAATGTAACATTGTGTGTCAACTATACCCACAATAAAAAAAAAAAATAAAAAGAAGTGTGTTATCTAGACATGACAGTAATCTAATATATTATTCTACTGAATAAATAATTTGACTAAGCTACCTAGATACTATGCCATGGTTACCTTTCCATGCTTTGCAGGAAAATGAATACCATTTTTAGGCAAGAATATGTGAATTCCTTTGATTTACAACCAAAGACAGACTAGCTGGTCAGTATCAGCTTTAGACTAACTGGTTGACCAGTAATGAAACTCAGATTCTATCTTGCTAGTCACTGCTTTTTTACATCACTCAATCCCAACATTTCTCATTCTTTTTAGTCTACCAATTTCCTAGCTTCAGAATTCTCTATGTCTCTATTTTGATAATCTTGAAAACTTTGGAAACTTTGGGGAGAGGTTCCTGAATTTATTACAGTTCTTTAGAAAGAAACTTTAATCCATGTTAATGTCACCACAGTGTATGAATAAACTGGTGGCCCCTCATCTTCATCATTTTTTATGAAACCTACTCCCTTGAAATTTATACTAGGTCAAACCAGAAATATTTTTCTGCAATGTTATCATTTATCATAATTCTTGATTTTTAATGGTATGTTATTTTTGGGAAATACACATGCAACACTAACATTAATCACCCTCTGGCTCTTGATATAAGTAGCAACATTATCCTTCTTTCTAAGGGCTTCAAATATCCAATTTTTGATATAAAAATCAGTATAGGGGGGACAAGATGGCGGGGAAGTAGGAGGAGGAGCCTTTTTAACCTGTACCCTAAAGCGAGCAGATTACCTACCAAAGAACTCCGATCACCCATGAAATCAGCCTGAGATCAGAATTATACACGTCTGGATCTCTACAGGGGCAGAAGATGCCAGTGAGCAGGTAAAGTGGAGTGGGAAAGGCGGACTGATATCGGAAGATAAACAAAAGGGGGAGGGAGCCACCAGAGGCGACTGATTGGAAAGGAATAGCCCTAGTACGAGAGTGCCCTGCATCTGGGGACCAGCATTAACTTGGAGACTGGTTGAAAGCACTCCAAAAGAGCAAAGGATCTCAGGGGGGAAATTGTGGGAATCGGGGCGGCTAGGGACAGGGGCTTAAGTCCCCGGTCCCAGGACAGCCTCCCCTGGCGCTGAGCCAGAGAGAGTGCGGTGGAGAAACCAGGTCTTGGTCCCTGAGCCGCCATCGCGCCCGAGATTGCATGGGGTCTGGCTCCAGTGAGGGGCTAGGAGCTATGTCAGACGACAGAATGCGTGAGGCCAGCTACAGAGCCTGAGACGTGTGTGCCCCTCACCCTCCCCTGAGAGAAGTGCACAAAGGCCCACCTGGCCCTCTTAGACCCGCGCCATTGTTTCAGAACCTGAGACGAGCGCCCCAAACTACCCCCTGAGAGAGGTGCGTGAAGGCCCAGCCTGGTGCTTTCGGACCTGCACCCTGCTCTCAGAGACTGAGACGCGCGCGATCCACAGCCTCCCCTGAGAGAGGTGCATGCAAGCCGGGCGCTCTTAGACCCAGAAATACCAGGCACTCCCAGCCCGGGCCAGTGGGAAAATCTCAGTGTGTGATCACTGCTTGGAACATCTCTGGCGGTCTGGAGCTGCCCAGACAGCAGCTGCTGCCATGGTTTTGTGTACAAGAAGAAGATCCTGCATCCCCAGGGACCACGACTCGGAACCTGCTCTGCCAGCAGTCAAGGGGGGATTTATATGGGCTCTGCAGCCAGACTGAGGCTTCTCTCTGAGAGGGAGGTCAGGGTGCAGTTTGCTTTCCTCCAAACCTACAAAAACCATCAAAAGCAGTCAAGTCAAGAGGGAAAAAAAAAAAAAAAAAGTGAACAAACATAAAAACCTCCAGAGAACAAAAGCCTAGAAAAACCGGTTTCCTCAGAGCCCACCCCCTTGAGGGGGGCGGGAGGACTTAACTCAGGGAACAGCATTGACTGAAAACCCATGTGGCAGGCCCCTCCCCCAGAAAACCATCCAGGAAAAAAAAAAAAAAAAGACTACAAGAGAACCACCACCACTACTTCATAGGACAACTTTTATTTTTAATTTGTTCCACTATTCTGGCTCATATTTTTTATATAGATAATTTTTAACCTATTTACCATCACAGTGAGCTGTCCAGTACATCAAATTCCATAATAACCTTCTAACCTGAACTTTTTGATATATACACCTGTGTTTTTCTTTTGCATTTCTATTTTTTAAATTTCTTTTTTTTTATTATAGTTTAGTCTAGTTTATTCCTTTTTTATTTTTATTTTCTAATATTCATATAGAGTTAAACTTCCAAGTAATCCCCTTTCCCCAATCAATACTACCCCTATAGGTAAACCAATTTTTAATCCCCCTTTTTGTTAGGAAAGTTGAGTCCTTTAACAAAGATATCAAGATACATCCAGGAAGAATCAAAACAACCTTCCTTGCCCACACTGAGAATTTATAACCACTCTCCCATCTTTTTCTTCCACCAGTGTTTCTGTGTTTTTGTGTTTGTCCTGATAGTATATAAATCTTACACTTGGGGTGCTTTTTGACGAGGTTCTTCCTTTATTTGCATATATATATATACACGTGTATATATATATACATATATATATCTTTTTTTTCTCTTGTCATATACTTTTATCAGTCTTTTTGTTTGTTTTTGTTTGTATACTTCATAAATCTTACCTTGGGGCCCATTTGGGCTGAACCTTCTCTTTTATCTTCCCTTTCTTTCCTGTCTCTCTCTCTCTTTTTTTTTTTTTTTTTTTTGTCTTTTCTTTTTTCTCTTGTTTGCGTGGGGAATCCTGATTGCTCAGAAGTGTTCCAGGGTGCACCTTGACCGCACCACGGTCAATACATCCAACTACATCTGTTCAGTCATCTCTCACCAATATGACTAAGAGGAGGAATGCCCAACAGAAGAAAAATACAGAGGATGGACCTTCTGCAACAGAGCTAATGGCTATCAACATAGACAATATGTCAGAAAGAGAATTCAGGCTAACAATTATCCAGGCAATAGCTAGGTTGGAGAAAGCCATGGATGACCAAATGGAATTGATTAGGGCCGAACTGAAAGTGACCAGAGTTGATGTTCACAATGTTTGGGCAGAGCTAAAAGCTACCAGGGATGAGGTTCACAATGCTCTCAATGAGTTCCAATCTAATCTAAATTCTCTCAAAGCTAGGGTAACTGAGACAGAAGATAGAATTAGTGATCTGGAGGACAAACAGATAGAGAGAAAGGATGAGGAGGAAGCCTGGAACAAACAGCTTAGAAACCATGAAAACAGAATCAGGGAAATAAATGATGCCATGAAACGTTCCAACGGCAGAATTATTGGAATCCCTGAAGAGGAGGAGAAAGAAAGAAGACTAGAAGATATAGTGGAACAAGTTCTTCATGAAAATTTTCCCAATCTCGTGAATGGAACCAGCGTTCATGTACTAGAGGCCGAACGATCTCCACCCAAGATTGTAGATTCCAAAAAAACAACAAGGCACCTGATAGCCAAATTTAGGAATCATAATTGTAGATATAATATAATTATATATATATAATATATAAATTATGATTATAAATATAATCATAATTGTAGATATAATCCCTTGAAAGCCGCTAGTACAAAGAGGCTCCTTACTTACAGAGGAAAGCTCATCAGAATAACATCAGACCTGTCCACAGAGACCTGGCAAGGCAGAAAGGGCTGGCAAGATATATTCAGGGCACTAAATGAGAATAACATGCAGCCAAGAATACTTTATCCAGCAAGACAGACATTCAAAATGGATGGAGAGATAAAGAGTTTCCAAGACCGGCAAGGCTTAAAAGACTATGCAACCACCAAGCTAACACTGGAGGAAATATTAAGGGGGATTCTATAAAAGAGGAAAAATCCTAAGAATAGCATTGAACAGAAATATAGAGAAAATCTACAGAAAGACAGACTTCAAAGGTAACATGATGTCAATAAAAACGTATCTATCAATAATCACTCTCAATGTGAATGGCCTAAATGCGCCCATAAAATGGCACAGGGTTGCAGATTGGATAAAACAACAGGACCCATCCATATGTTGTATACAAGAGACCCATTTTGAACCTAAAGATATACCCAGACTGAAAGTGAAGGGATGGAGAAGCATCTTTCATGCCAATGGGCCTCAAAAGAAGGCCAGGGTAGCAATTCTCATATCAGATAAATTAGATTTTAAACTAAAGACTGTAGTTAGAGATACAGAAGGACACTACATAATTCTTAAAGGGACTATCCACCAAGATGATCTAATAATTGTAAATATCTATGCCGCCAGTATGGGAGTAGCCAATTACATAAGAAAACTGTTAATCAAGATAAAGAGTCATATTGATATGAATACATTAATAGTAGGAGATCTTAACACACCTCTCTCAGAAATAGATCATCGAAGCAGAAAATCAATAAAGAAACTAGAGTATTGAATGACACATTGTACCAGATGGACCTCATAGATATATACAGAACATTCCACCCTAAAACAAGAGAATAATCATTCTTCTCAAGTGCACATGGAACCTTCTCAAGAACAGACCACATACTGGGTCATAAATCAGGACTCAACAGATACCAAAAGACTGAGATTATTCACTGCATATTCTCAGATCACAATGCTTTGAAACTGGAGCTCAATCACAAGGAAAAATTCCAAAGGAACTCAAACACCTGGAAACTAACGACCACCTTGCTTAAGAATGCTTGGATCAACCAGGAGATCAAAGAAGAACTGAAGCAATTCATGGAAACCAATGAGAATGAAGACACTTTGGTCCAAAACCTATGGGATACAGCAAAGGCGGTCCTAAGGGGGAAATACAGCCATCCAAGCCTCCCTCAAAAAAATTGAAAAATCCAGAACACACCAGCTGTCTCTACACCTTAAAGAACTGGAGACTCAACAACAAATCAAACCAACTCCACACATAAGAAGGGAAATCATCAAGATTAGAGCTTAGATCAATGAGGCAGAATCCAGAGGTACAGTAGAACGTATGAATGAAACTAGAAGCTGGTTTTTTGAAAGAATCAATGAGATCAATAAACCATTGGCCACACTAATCCAGAAGAAAAGAGAGCAAGCCCAAATTCATAAAATTATGAATGAAAAGGGAGAGATCACAACTAACACCAAGGAAGTAGAAACAATCATCAGAAGTTATTATCAACAGTTATATGCCAATAAGCTAAGCAACCTAGATGAAATGGATGCATTCCTGGAAAACTATAAACTCCCAAAATTGAACCAGGAAGAAATCGACAACCTAAATAGACCGATATCTAGTAACGATAATGAAGCAGTGATCAAAAACCTCCCAAAAAACAAGAGCCCAGGAACTGACGGATTCCCTGGGGAATTCTACTGAACTTTCAAAGAAGAAATAACACCTATTCTCCTGAAGCTGTTTCAAAAAATTGAAGCAGAAGGAAAACTTCCAGACTCTTTCTATGAAGCCAGCATTACACTGATCCCCAAACCAGGCAAAGACCCTACCAAAAAGGAGAATTTCAGACCAATATCACTGATGAATATGGATGCTAAGATTCTCAACAAGATCCTAGCAAACAGGATCCCATAGTACATTAAAAATATTATCCACCATGACCAGGTGGAATTCATTCCTGGGCTACAAGGATGGTCCAACATTCGCAAATCAATCAATGTGATAGAACAAATTAATAAGAGAAGAGAGAAGAACCACATGGTCCTCTCAATTGATGCAAAAAACAGCATTTGACAAAATTCAGCATCCATTCCTGATTAAAACACTTCAAAGTATAGGGATAGAGAGAACATTCCTGAACTTCATAAAATCTATCTATGAAAGACCCACAGCAAATATCATCCTCAATGGGAAAAATCTTGCAGCCTTCCAGTTGAGATCAGAAACATGATAAGGATGCCCACTCTCACCACTCTTGTTCAACACAGTATTAGAAGTCCTAGCAATAGCAATCAAACAAAGAGAAATAAAAGGTATCCAAATTGGCAATGAAGAAGTCATACTCTCTCTCTTCACAGATGACATGATTCTTTATATGGAAAATCCAAAAGACTCCACCCCCAAACAAGTAGAACTCATACAGCAATTCAGTAACGTGGCAGGATACAAAGTCAATGTACAGAAATCAGTGGCTTTCTTATACACTAACAATGAAAATACAGAAAGGGAAATTAGAGAATCGATTCCATTTACTGTAGCACCAAGAACCAGAAGATACCTGGGAATAAACCTAACCAAAGAGGTAAAGGATCTGTACTCAAGGAAATACAGAACACTCATGAAAGAAATTGAAGAAGACACAAAAAGATGGAAGACCATTCCATGCTCTTGGATTGGAAGAATAAACATTGTTAAAATGTCTGTACTGCCTAGAGCAATCTATACTTTTAATGCCATTCTGATCAAAATTCCACCAGTATTTTTCAAAGAGCTAGAGCAAATAATCCTACAATTTGTATGGAATCAGAAGAGACCCCAAATCGCTAAGGAAATGTTGAAAAACAAAAATAAAACTGGGGGCAACACGTTACCTGATTTCAAGCTTTACTACAAAGCCATGATCACCAAGACAGCATGGTACTGGCATAAAAACAGACACATAGACCAGTGGAACAGAGTAGAGAGCCCAGATAGGGACCCTCAACTCTATGGTCAAATCATCTTTGACAAAACAGGAAAAAATATACAGTGGAAAAAAGTCTCTTCAATAAATGGTGCTGGGAAAACTGGACAGCTATATGTATAAGAATGAAACTCGACCATTCTCTTACACCGTACACAAAGATAAACTCAAAATGGATAAAAGACCTCAACGTGAGACAGGAATCCATCAGAATCCTAGAGGAGAACATAGGCAGTAACCTCTTCGATATCAGCCACAGCAACTTCTTTCAAGGTATGTCTCCAAAGGCAAAGGAAACAAAAGCGAAAATAAACTTTTGGGACTTCATCAAGATCAAAAGCTTCTGCACAGCAAAGGAAATAGTCAAGAAAACAAAGAGGCAACCCACGGAATGGGAGAAGATATTTGCAAATGACACTACAGACAAAAGGTTGATATCCAGGATCTATAAAGAACTCCTCAAACTCAACACACACAAAACAGATAATCATATCAAAAAATGGGCAGAAGATATGAACAGACACTTCTCCAATGAAGACATACAAATGGCTATCAGACACATGAAAAAATGTTCATCATCACTAGCCATCAGGGAGATTCAAATTAAAACCACTTGAGATATCACCTTACACCAGTTAGAATGGCCAAAATTAGCAGGATAGGAAACAACATGTGTTGGAGGGGATGTGGAGAAGGGGGAACCCTCTTACACTGTTGGTGGGAATGCAAGTTGGTGCAGCCACTTTGGAGAACAGTGTGGAGATTCCTCAAGAAATTAAAAATAGAGCTTCCCTATGACCCTGCAATTGCACTACTGGGTATTCACCCCAAAGATACAGATGTAGTGAAAAAAAGGCCCATCTGTACCCCAATGTTTATAGCAGCAATGGCCACGGTCGCCAAACTATGGAAAGAACCAAGATGCCCTTCAACAGACGAATGGATAAGGAAGATGTGGTCCATATAAACTATGGAGTATTATGCCTCCATCAGAAAGGATGAATACCCAACTTTTGTAGCAACATGGATGGGACTGGAAGAGATTATGCTGAGTGAAATAAGTCAAGCAGAGAGAGTCAATTATCATATGGTTTCACTTATTTGTGGAGCTTAACAAATAGCAGGGAGGACAAGGGGAGTTAGAGAGGAGAAGGGAGTGGGGGAAATTGGAAGGGGAGGTGAACCATGAGAGACTATGGACTCTGAAAAACAATCTGAGGGGTTTGAAGCGGTGGGGGTGGGAGGTTGGGGGAACCAGGTGGTGGGTATTAGAGAGGGCACAGATTGCATGGAGCCCTGGGTGTGGTGCAAAAATAATGAATACTGTTATGCTGAAAAAAAAAAAAGAATCAGTATAAAATAATAATGTTTATAGATCACTTTTTATTTTATTTAAGCTAAGATTCTAGCACTGAACATATTATTTATTTTTTTGTTTATTATTTCTAAAGAACTCTATTCGGTCATGGTGGATATCTTAATCTGTTCAGTCCACTAAAAAGAACAGCACAGAATCAGTGACTTATAAACAACAGAAATCTATTGTCACAGTTCTTGAGGTTAGAAGTCGCTATTAGGGTGCCAGGATGGTCCAATGAGTGCACTCTTCTGGTCTGTAGACTTCTAGTTGTATCCTAGGGAGCCTTCTTAAGGATACTAGTCCTATTCATAAAGGCTTACCCTCTTGACTTAATCACCTTACAAAGGCCCCATCTTCTAACACCACAACACTGGGTATTAGAATTTCAGCACATGAATTTTGGGGGACCACATTTAGACTATGGCAGTGGATATATATAGTCATTCTAGATGATCAAAATGTAGATCTTTCATTGTTGTTGAAAGAATGAACTTTGTAAACACAACTTCTGAGCACTTTAAGAGCATTATCTCATTTTATCCTCAGAATAAACATTTGAATAAAGTGTTTCTATTATCCCCATTTTTCAGATATGGAAATAAAATTTCAAATATATTAAATATTACTTGCAGCAGAACTGCGAGATACTACTCAATCAGTCTGATGTCAGAAAGTGCTCTTAATGACTATATAACATCACTTTTTATACATGTTAGGGGATTTTTATACTCAATCTATTTTTTTTCTTCCTCAATGTATCCCAAGTACCTAAATGCACACAGTTCAAGAATTAAGTTTTAAACATATTATTTTCTAGGATCAAATACATATCATATGGGGTTTGAACATTGTGTGCAATTCTAGCAAGTACTTTTTTAAAAAGATTTATTTATTTATTTATTTGAGAAGGAGATAGTACAAGAATGTGGGCAGGGAGTGGGGCAGAGTGAGAGGGAGAGAGAGAACCCTAAAGCAAACTGCCAGCTGACTGCAGAGCCCAATGCATGGCTCAATAACAAGACTGTGAGATCATGACCAAAAACTGAAATCAAAAACCATTCTGCATAACTGAGTGAGCCACCTAGGTGACTTTCTAACAAATCTTAAGATTTATCCAGTTATTTACAGATTTATCTTTATAGATTTACAGATTTATATTTACAGATTTACATTTATCAGGAGCGAAGGACTGATGGGAAAAAAACTCCTCTAGACTCAGTATAAATGACTCAAGAATAGAGATGTAAGTACCATTTCCAGATATATCATTTCATTTTCATGTTTCAAAATACACCAATACCATTCTTGGTAGTGCAAATGGAAAATAAAATTTCATGATGCAATTGGAAAGTGTAGGTTTTTAAAAATAGAATTGTATGAATTTTTAATCCATGACATTCACTACCAGCTATGTGCCATGGGACACCTCATTCAATATTTTTAGGCTTCAATTCCCTCAGCAGAATGATAATTAAAATACCTATATCAAAGATAATATTAAAGATTAAAGAAAAATATTGTATCAAGGATTAAACACATATATAGACCCTTATACATAGTAAGAAATATGCATGAGTTTTTGTACATTTTTAAAAATCTAATGGACCACAGTGTGATTTTTCTATTGAAACTTATCTTCATGCAGAAAAAAGTATGACCAAGTAAAGTGACTTAATGTTAAATTTGTCTTTTACTTGAGTACAACTGCCTCTCACTTTTCTGAAGCATTATGAATATTAATTCAACTTCTGGGCAAGGCAACTGCATAGAAATTAACCTTTTTCCCTGAATGGTAGATCCAAGAAAGGATCATAGGCTTTTGGATTTTCATGACTTCCAACTATATTTAAGACATTTTAAAATAGGTTGCAAAGTGTCACTTACATATTAGTTTTGTCCACATGCAATGCCACTCCCTCAGTAGGAATCATTTAGTAATTTGTCCTAATGATTTTAGACTTTATAAAATGACTTGATTTGATCAATGAAACAGAAGTGGAAG
Organism: Lontra canadensis; assembly: GCF_010015895.1. Taxonomy (NCBI): domain Eukaryota; kingdom Metazoa; phylum Chordata; class Mammalia; order Carnivora; family Mustelidae; genus Lontra; species Lontra canadensis. The sequence goes on along the minus strand of NW_022631047.1, from coordinate 4,853,390 downwards.
TGACATGGGTCTTGAGCAAGAGATTTAAAGGCTAACTCAAATCACCTTTTAGGTTTCCTCTGCAATGACAACCAACAAAATTCCAGAAGGAAGCTACTCACTTGTGTTGGGTTCTGCAGAAAAGGAGATGTGCAACAGAACCTAAGCTAACCAATGACAGACATAGTAGAAATCAAATATTTGTTGTAGTAGTTCTTTACTATTTTGAGTTTACTGTTTAATATAGAAAAATCTAACCTATTCCTACTGATACAAATATGTGATAGAAATTAAAAAGTGAAATTAATGTAAAATACAAAACATGAATAGTTGTAAAGTGCTGAAATTTAGACACTATTAAATATTTACCAGAGATGTCTACTAAAGTAGATCAAATTACCTAAAGGAGATGGAGGAAGAACAGCAAAGAAAGCCTAAACCCAGTAGGAGAAAAGAAATAATAAAGATCAGATCAGAAATCAATGAAATAGAAACAAAAAGAACAGTAGAACAGATCAATAAAACTACAAGCTGGTTCTCTGAAAGAATTAATAAGACTGAAAAACCCCTGGCCAGACTTATCAAAAAGAAAAGAGAAAGGACCCAAATAAATAAATTCATGAGTGATACAAGAGAGATCATAACAAACACCAAAGAAATACAAACCATTATAAGAACATATTATGAGCAAATGTATGCCAACAAATTCGATAATCTGGAAGAAATGGATGCATTCCTAGATATGTATAAACTACAAAAACTGAACCAGGAAGAAACAGAAAACATGAACAGACCCATAACCAGCAAAGAAATTGAAGAACTAATCAAAAATCTCCTAAGAAACAAAGGCCCAGGCAGATGGCTTCCCAAGGGAATTCTACCAAACATTTAAAGAGGACTTAATGCATATTCTTCTGAAACTATTCCAAAAAATAGAAATGGAAGGAAAACTTCCAAACTCATTTTATGAGGTCAGTATTACCTTGATCCCAAAACCAAAGACCCCATGAAGAAGGAGAATTAGAGACCAATATACCTGATGAACATAGATGCAAAAATTCTCATCAAAATATTAGCCAGTACGGTCCAACAGTACATTAAAAGGATTATTCACCACAACCAAGTGGGATTTATTCCTGGGCTGCAAGGGTGATTCAATATCTGCAATCAATCAGTGTGATACACTACATTAATAAAAGAAAGGACAAGAACCATATGATACTCCCAACAGATACAGAAGAATGCATTTGACAAAGTACAGTATCCTTTCTTTATGAAAACACTTCACACTGTAGGGGTAGAGGGAACATACCTCAATATCATAAAAGCTTTCTATGAAAAACCCACAGTGAGTATCATTCTCAATGGGGGAAAACTGAGAGCTTTTCCCCTAATGTCAGGAACATGGAAAGGATGTCCACTATTACTACTGCTGTTCAACATAGTATTAGAAGTCCTAGAAGCCTTAGCAATCAGGCAACAAAAAGAAATAAAAGGCATCTGAATCAGCAAAGAAGTCAAATGTTCACTCTGTGCAGATGATATGATACTTTATGTAGAAATCCCAAAAGACTCCACACCAAAACTGCTAGAACTCATACAGGAATTCAGTAAAGTGGCAGGATATAAAATCAATGCACAGAAATCAGTTGTATTTCTACACACCAACGAGACTGAAGAAAGATAAACTAAAGAGTTGATCCCATTTACAATTGCATCCAAAACCATAAGATACATAGGAATAAATCTAACCAAAGAGGCTAAGAATCCATACTCAGAAAACCATAGAACACTCACAAAAGAAATTGAGAGAGACACAATGAAATGGAAAAGCTTTCCATGCTCATGGATGGAAGAACAATTATTGTTAAAATGTCTATGCTACCTAAAGCAATCTACACATTTAATGCAATCCCTACTTTTTTCACAGAAATGGAACAAATAATCCTAAAATTTGTATAGAACCAGAAAATACCCCAAAGAGCCAGAGGAATATTGAAAAAGAAAGCCAAAGTTGGTGGCATCACAGTTCTGGACATAAAGTTCCATTACAAAGCTGTAATCATCAAGGCAGTACAGTACTGGTGCCAAAACAGACATATAGATCAATGGAACAGAATAGAGAACTCAGAAGTAGATCCTCAACTCTGTGGACAAGTAAGCAGGAAAGAATATCCAATGGAAAAAAGACAGTCTCATCAACAAATGGTGAAAATTGGACAGCCACATGCAGAAGAATTCATTCTTCTGGACCTTTTCCTTATACCATGCACTAAAATAGACACAAAATGAATGAAAGATCTAAACTTGAGACAAGAATCCATCAAAATCCTTGAGGAGAACATAAACAGCAACCTCTTTGACCTCAGCCTCTTTTACCTCTTCCTAGAAACATCACCAAAGGTAAGGGAAACAAGAGCAAAAATGAACTATTGGGACTTCATCAAGATAAAAACCTTTTGTGCACCAAAGGAAACAGTCAACAAAACCAAAAGACAACTGACAGGATGGGAGAAGATATTTGCAAATGACATATCAGATAAAGGCTAGTATCCAAGACCATGAAGATCTTATCAAACTCAACACCCAAGGAACAAATAATCCAGTCAAGAAATGGGCAGAAGACAAGTACAGGTATTTCTCCAAAGAAGACATCCAAATGGCCAGCAGACACATGAGAAAATGCTCAACGTCAGCTGGCATCAGGGAAATAAAAATAAAAACCACAATGAGATACCACCTCACAGCAGTCAGAATAGCTAAAATTAATAAATCAGGAACAACAGATGTTGGTGAGGATGTGGAGAAAGGGGAACACTCAGCTGTTGGTGGGAATGCAAGCTGGTGTAGACACTTTGAAGAACAGTATGGAGGTTCCTCAAAAAGTTGAAAACCCTATGACCTAGCAATTACACTACTATGTATTTACTGTAGAGATATAAATGTAGTAATCTGAAGGGGCACATACACCCCAATATTTATAGGAGCAATGTCCATAATAGCCAAGCTATGGAAAGAGCACAGATGTCCATCAACAGATGGATAGATGAAGATGTGGTAAAATTACACAATCGAATATTATACAGCTATCAAAAATGAAATCTTGACATTTGCAATGAAGTGGATAGAACTAGAGGGTATTATGTAAGTGAAATAAGTCAATCAGAGAAAGATAATTAACATATGATCTCACTGATATGTGAAATTTGAGAAAGAAAGCAGAGAATCATAGGGGAAGAGAGGAAAAAAATGAAACCAGATAAAACCAGAGAGGGAAACAAACCATAAGAGAATCAATCTCAGGAAACAAAAGAAGGTTGCTGGAGTGGAAGGGGATTGGAGGATGGGGTGGCTGAGCAATGGACACTGGGGAGGGTATATGCCAAGCTGAGTGCTGTGAATTGCGTAAGACTGATAAGGCACAGATCTGTATTCCTGAAACAAATAATGTATTATATGTTAATTTAAAAAAAGATAAAATAGGCAAAATTAGTCCATAGTGATAGAAATGAAAACAGAGGTGGGACTCTACACCTACTGTAAAGGTTTTAATAGATGTAATTATATTCTGATGATACTGAATACCGGTGAAGATGCAGAATGACTCATACATTGCTGGTGCAAAATGGTACATCAACACACATATGTAATGTAAGCACATAAAACTGGTAAAATGTGACTGAAAAAGGTTGGTACGCTGTACTGGTCACAATGATCTGATTCTGGTCTGTACTTCAGGGACACAAGCCATTAACACTGGAGAGGCTGCATGAAGGGTGCACAGTACCTCCCAGGACACTAATTGTTTCCACAAAATTTTTTAAAGTTTTTAAAAAATAAACCACTTGCAACCCTGATGGGGTGCTGAATACATGGATATATACTAAGTTTGTGAAAATTCAGAGTTAAACACTTAAGCTATGCTCTTCTTCTGAGCATGTATTGTGTAATACTTCAATAAAGAGGTTTTATAAAAAATAAATAAATAAATAAAAATAAAATAAAATAGACCAAGTCATATAATAGTCAACCTTGAGGGTATCTGTTTAAATAAATAAATAAATAATGCTATATATTTGGGTTGTGAATTTTTAATAATAAGTATTTATAAGGTACTTAAGGCTAGTTGAAACCTATTATTCTAAGTAGTATAAATACAATTCATAATTGTGCATTACTTAATTATTGAACAATTCACTGTGGGACAATTCAATGACTGGTTCATCAACATGGGGCATGAATTACCAAAATTGTTAGTCAGTCAAGGCTAGATGTATTACAGATAAAATATGTATTTTTATGATTTCCCCCTAATATCTGGATCTTTACAAACAAAAAACACACTTGAGTATGAGTCTTAGTTCTGCACTTGGTCACCAGTTGCATAATCCTATGAAATGTATTCCATTACCTCCTCAATTTCCTTAACAAAACCAATTTATCCAATATAATTTGTTAGTACTTGCAAGCTTTTGGCATTGTACTAAATTCTGGGTAATCAATAGTAAATAAATCCAGCTCTTGTGTTGACCTCTGTGGATTTATAGTAGAAGAGACAGACAAAAATATAAGTAAATGAATAAATATATAATTAAAATTGCATTCTTAGGAGATTATTTTTAAGTCAAGATATGAAGGGTGAGGAGCATGGAAAGAAAAGTGTGGAATAGTCCTTCAAGAAGATAAAACACCTGAGAAGGCCCTGAGAAGGAAAAGAACTTGCAATGCTCTATGTAAAGAATAAGGGCACAGATGGCCTATGTATAGAAAAATATAATATGGTATCTGAGAGGTAGTTAAGATCTTCATAAGCCGGGGGCACCAGGGTGGTTCTGCTGGTTAAGCATCTGCGTCTTGATTTCAGCTCAGGTCATGGGTTATGGGATCAGCCCCCTGTGGGGCTTTGCACTTAGCGAAGAGTCTGCTTGTCCCTCTCCCTCTGCTCCTCCATCCCCATTCATGTCCTCTCTGTATTTATCTCTTAAAATAAATTTAAAAAGTCTTAAAAGGAATCTTATTAAGGTATAACAAAGAGTTTGATTTTGGTCTAAACGCAATGGCATGCCATTAAAAGGTGCTACGTAGAAGGAAATGGTATCTTTGGATTTGTGGGTTTTTTAAACTATTTTGAGTAAAATAGCAAAGAAGTTGATGGGGAGGAAGGGTACATTGCCCAGTTTTACCATATTGTAAGGCACAAACACACACAATTTCAGTGGCAAACAGTAAACACTTATTACTGGCTAATAGATCTCTGTGTTTGCTGGACAGCTGGAGTGGCTCTGCTTCTTCCTGCATATTGAGTTAAGATATTCTACACATTTCACACTCTTGGGGTCTGTGTGCAGGAGTGTGAGGTATATGGGGCATGCATTTCCCATGGTGGGCCCAGAAGCTTCCAGAGAGGTAAAAAAAAAATAAGTTGTTTTACTTAAGGCATAGGCTTGCATCAGATTATTTCATACTATATTCTATTAGCCAAGGAATATCACATAGAATAAGGCCAACATCAATGATGTAGGTAAGTATACTCTATCCACAGAGGAGGGTTAGGGAAGAGTGTCCATATGCAGTACTTACCTATGTGAGGCTAAGGTTTATTGCTTCTAATATTTAGTGAACAGAAATTCAAACTCTGCAAAAGAGTGAAAAATGAACAGTAATAAATCTACCATAATAATTCAAGTTAGAGGTGGTAACAGTAAAAAATGGGTATATCTGAAAGCAATGTTAACTTATATTTAATAACTTACTATACTCCAGGCAATATTTATATACTTTACTTTTATTAATTCATCTGAGTCTCACAACTACCTATGATTAAATTTTGAAAATTGAGATTTAGAGGAGCCAAGTGGTTTTTCCAATATTATAGCTTATAAGTAGAAGAGCTAAATTTCAAAGTCAAGCAGTCTCTGTAGAACTTGAAGTCCTAAGAACTGGCTAGGGATACTTTAAGCATTAATAAGTGAAGTATATAAAGTGGTCAGTTGAGTGTATACCACAGAGTAAATACTAAGTAAATGTTATCATTACTAATATTTAGGAAAGGAAAATGATTTGAAAATCATAATCCCTGACCTCAGTGAATCTTCAGATTTAAATGAGGCAAAGTGGTAATATATGGAGCATATTTAAAACATAAATTAAAAAAGAAAAGACATCTAATAAAAGACAGGTATTATTTACTCTATGTGAGGAATAAAAACTTGAGATCTGAAAAGCTTACGATCACATAAGCTTCCATATGTCATAGCTGTCATAGGATCACAGTTTATAAGTGTCAGATCTTTGATTTAATTTACTATAACCAGAATTCATGTGCAGGATTCTTTCTACAACTTCATGCTGGGAAATGTTTTACCACCAGAAGATAGTCACCAAAGAGACAGAATAGACCACCCCACCATGCACACATGCATGCAGATACACAAAAACTTCTTCACCCTTATCTATCTATTGTTCTAAGAAACACTGAAGATTCTATATGCTATAAAAATATGTTTATAGAGGGTAATAGGGTGGCATCTGTTGTGATTACTTAGTATATCATGAAACAAGAAGGCCACACTATAAATGCATGTTTATTCTACATAATGATCCCAGTGGTAATATCTGAAATGACAGATACCTCCTCATCCTCAATCCCCAAATGCCTCTCCTTAGTGAGTCTTAGGCTTCTCTGAGCATACCAGGTAGAAAGCCCTGGTAGATGATTTACCACTCTTGGCTCTTCATGACTCATCTCAGTTCACATGGTAGTAACTGCAGTGGCACCAGAATTCTGCCATATTTTAAGTTCCTTAAAAGTAGCACCTGCATTTGTCTTGCTCCGTTTCTAGAAGAATGCTTGGCTCAGAAATATACTCAATAAATATTTCTTAAAATAAGTGAATTAAGGAATGAATGAATCCTTAGGCTCTTAGTCTGCAGATATAAGATCAGTTGATATAAGTATAGGCTATATATTTATACTTTGGGTAGAAAACTGTAGTGAGCACAGGTAGAAAGCAGAAAGGTATAGCTGAAAGTGAGCAGCTTTGATGTCTGAAATTGCCTGAATAGCATGTATTCCTGCTTCCAAATCAGATAGGGATTTTTTAATCTTTTGAATTGTCTGGTAGACTCTCTGTTCTTACGTTGTTTATATTCATGAGATACCAGAGTATATACTAGAGATCATTCTGCCCAGATATATTTCTTATAGATAATAACCAACTGAGAAAGCTTTGCTATCATTATATGCATGGGTGGGTATAAAAAATAATGCAGATGGAAGGTATAATTGCTAGAAATGATGATGCCCTATTTGGAAAGGTATAACAATTTATTAAAATAAATTTCTACTAGTGTGAGTTAAAAACATAAATTTTATTCTTGCTACAAAACATAACACTGGAGTTTTCATACTTGTTGATTCCTTTAAGTTTCCACTTGGTCAATCAGGGTGAAAAAGAATGTACATACCTTGAGTAATATCATCTAGACCAGAGGTGCCTGGGTAGCACAGTCACTTAAGCATCTGACTGTTGATTTTGGCTTAGATCATGATCTCAGGAACCTGAGATCAAGCCCCATGTCAGGCTCCACACTGAGTGTGGAGTCTGCTTGAAATGCTTTCCCTCTCCTTCTGTCCCTCTCCCTGCTAATGCACACACACTCTCTCTCTAAAAATAAATAAATAAAATTTACAAAAAATATATCACCTATACCAAGGATACACTCTGGCATTACATTGATATCAGATACTACCTTACTAACACATTATTTTTTTTAAATGACACAAATGCAATATAATTTTATTTCTAGCTCATACAGTAATTCAAGGAGGCTCTTTTGTACAGGGTGACTCAGGGTCCCAATTTCCCTCTGGATTATTGTCTCTATCTTGCATCATATTGGCATTGATAGTAAAAGGCAAAGTGGAACGTTCAAGAGGAAAATCAATACATTAAATTCTTTTTCTAGAAGTAATTTCCATACCTTTTGTTCATATTATTTAATGAGAGCTAATCACATAACCACATACAGATGTAAGTAGAGCAAGTGAAAATATTTCTTTTTATTTTAAGACTTTATTTATTTATTTGACAGAGAGAGAGATCACAAGTAGGCAGAGAGGAAGGCAGAGAGAGGAGGAAACAGGCTCCCTGCTGAGCAGAGAGCCCGATGCGGGGCTTGATCCCAGGACCCTGAGATCATGACCTGAGCCAAAAGCAGAGGCTTAACCCACTGAGCCACCCAGGTGCCCAAAAGTATTTCTTAAATGGGTAGCTGTTTCCAAGTTGCAAGTACATAGTGAGACTAGGGGAGAAACTGCTACTCCCACACTCCATTTTTCTGACTATCCTTAATTCTTTGGGTGGGAAATGTGTACCTTTCTTCCTACCTGAAGAATACACCTATTCTATTCCTAAGGAAAATATACCAAATTCTGATTAAGAATTTGCATCTGGCTCAAAATTAAAATTGGGACCTGCATCTAGCTCAAAACTCTGGATCTCTGGGCAATGTACAGTCCTTTTCATGGTCCAGATGTGGTTTCTTTGCTCTTCATTAGCCTGTTAACTAATTGCACCTGTCTTCTTCCATGCCAAATATACAATGGCCAATGAAAGGTAATCATGAAAAAGAAAAAAAAAGTGGGGGGGCATCATGTTGCTTGACTTCAAGCTATATTAAAAAGCTATAGTGATCAAAACAGTATGGTACTGGCACAAAAGCAAACACATAGATCAATGGAACAGACAGAAAACCCAGAAAAGGACCTACAACTATATGGTCAACTAATCTTTGACAAAGCAGAAAAGAATATCCATGGAAAGAAGATAGTCTTTTCAACAAATTGTCTTGGGAAAACTGGACAGCAACACGCAAAAGAATGAAAATGGACCACTTCCTTACACCATATACAAAAATAAACTTAAAATGGATGAAAGATCTGAATGTGAAGCAGGAATCCATCAAAATCCTAGAGAAGAACAAAGGCAATAACTTCTTTGACATTGGCCATAGCAACTTCTTACTAGATATATTTCCTGAAGTAAGGGAAACAAAAGCAAAAATGAACCATTAGAATTTTATCAAGATAAAAGCTTCTGCACAGCAAAGGAAACAGTCAACAAAACTAAAAGGCAGTCTACAGAATAGGAGAAGATATTTGCAAATAACATATTTGATAAGGGTTAGTATCCAAAATATATAAAGAACTTATCAAACTCAAGATCCCAAAAATGAATAATCGATTAAAAATGGGCAGAAGGCACAAGGAGACATTTTTCCAAAGAAGACATCCAGGTGGCCAACAGACACATGAGAAGATGCTCAACACCACTCATCATCAGGGAAATACAAACCAAAACCATGATGAGATACAACCTTACTTCTGTTAGAAAGGCTAAAATTAACATCACAAGAAACAACAGATGTTGGCAAGGATGTAGAGAATGGGTATCCTCCCACACTGTTGGTTGGAATGCAAACTGGTGCAGCCACCCTGGAAAACAGTATGGAGGTTCCTCAAAGAGTGAAAAATTGCACTACTAGGTATTTACCCAAAGCATACAAATATACAAATTAGAAGGGGTACATGCACCACCATGTTTATAGCAGCATTATCAGCAATTGTCAAACTATAGAAAGAGCTCAACTGCCCACTGACTGTTCAATCAATAAAGAAGGTGTGGTATGAATTGGAATATTACTCAGGCATCAAAAAGAATGAAATCTTGCCATTTGGAAAGATGTGGATGGAGCTAGAGTGTATTATGTTAAGTGAAATAAATCAGTCAAAGAAAGACAAATACCATGTGATTTCACTCATATGTGGAATTTAGTAAATAAAACAGATCAACATGTGGCAAGGGGAAAAAAAAAGAGAGAGAGAGAGCAGGAGAGAGGTAGATCCAAACCATGAGAGACACTTAATGACAGAGAAAAAACTGAGGGTCGATGGAGGGAGGTGGGTAAGGAAAGGGCTAAATTGCTGATGGGTATTAAGGAGGGCACTTGTTATGATGAGCACTGGGTGTTATATGTAAGTGACGAATCACTAAATTCTACTCCTGAAACCATTACTTCACTGCATACTAACAAGAATTTAAATAAAAATTTGAAAGAAAAACAAAATTAAAAAAAAAAATAGAACTACCCTGCCATCCAGCAATTACACTTCTAGACATTTACCCAAAGAATACAAAAATACTAACTCAAAGGCATAATGCACCCTGATGTTTACAGCAGCATTATTTATAATTACCAAATTATGGAAACAGCCCAAGTATCCACTGACTGATGAATGGAAAAAGAAGATGTGTATGTATGTTATATAACACTCTCTCTCTCTCTCTCTCTCTCTCTCACTCACACACACACACACACACACACACACACAATGGAATATTACTCAGACATCAAAAATAGTGAAATCTTGCCATTTGCAACAACATGGGTGAAGCTAAAGTGTTATGCTAAGTAAAATAAGTCTGAGAAAGACAAATACTATATGATTTCCCTCATATATGGAATTTAAGAAACAAAACAAAGTAGCAAAGGAAAAAAGAGAGAAAGAGATACAAACCAGGAAACATACTTCTAACTATACAGAACAAACAGATGGTTACTAGGGTGGAGGTCGATGGAGGGGATGTGTGAAACAGGTGATTGGGGATTAAGGAGGGCACTTGTGATGAGAACCAGGTAATGTACGGAAGTGCTGAATCACTATACTGTACACTTGAAATAAATATTAGACAGCATGTTAACTAATTGGAATGTAAATAAGAACGATAAAATAATTCTGAGGAAAAAAAGAAAAAAAACATGAATATAACAGCATTTGCATTATTTAGAATTATAAAATCAATTAGAAAATTGTAAGTATCTCACTTTTTTTAAACAATCATATGTTTCACAAACATGTATGAATATAAGTACATTGCTAGGGTTCTTTCCAGGGCTGCACAAAGGGTGCTGCCTAGGATGGTCTGAAATTTAAGGTTAATTTGTTTATGGTAAGTGCACCTCTAATAAAAGCTATCCATCAACTGTCCAACCACACTTTCCTGTTCTTGGTATCAGATGAGAAACTGGACTACACAGAGAACTTGAATTATACAAATGTGACCAATATTCCTTAGTTTGAGAAGAGTTTCCATGTGGATATAAAGTGTTGACAATATGAGTCCTCCAACTAAGGAAGAGCTAGGGAAAATGTAAGATAAGCTTTGCCCTGAATATATTTTTATCCAGCCATATGCTTTAACAAACAAAAGGGCATGGCATTTGGGCTGTTTGTAAAGCTACATTCCCGGCACTAATATAAAATTCTTTTTTTCAAAGCACTCTTCGTTTCTGCAGAAGTTATTGATTTGTTTATTCTATTGTTGATAAGCCATACAGCTTTGGAATTCAGAGCCATGTAGAGTTATTTGCATTTGAGAGTTAGTAAAGATATAATTGCAGTTACTTCTGATGTCATATTATTAAATAGCACTCTTCATATGTAGTGTCTTCCGCCTCCTCTCCTCCATACTCTAATAGTCTCAGGAGGATAAATGTATATTTTACATTGATTTTGATCAAATGGCTTTTGCCCTGGGTAGTATTAGATGGCTAGGTCATTGCAGCAATTATACAGCAGTATTCCCCAAGTGGACTTTTCATCTACTTGTAATATAAAATCAATAATGTCTAAACAAGGACTGAGATGGCATTTTAATGTTTTCCAGAGAGCATTTAGACATCTGAGCTGTCTCAGAAGTGGTTTCAAGGTCCATTTCCAAAATGGGGCAAAGATGTTCTCTATGTCTTATTTATACCCTGAAAATATACCTTTCTAGGTAGTTAAGAAACAAATTTATCTAAAAGTAGGGCTAAAGGCTGTGCTACGAAACATCAAGGAAATTATTGTTTCCATTTGCTATTATAAACTAAGACATGCCACTATTTTTGCAAGACAACATTCTTTAAATACAATATTAAATATATAATTAAATTATATAACTTTTTACCACTGATTTTGAAATCTATTTCACTGAGATGCAGTAAACTAATAGCATATTTCATTAGTATTTATTTTGCACCATACCTTCAAAATTTAAAACATGGGCTTTATTCAAATATTCAGTGACAGCTTTTATAATTTCTACAAGGTTATTTATAAACCTGAATTACTCTCTACTTTCTATTACATAAAACCAGGTTGTATATGAGATAAAAAGTTTTAATTTATTTTTAATATGATAAAACCTAGGCAAATAATTTCCTTTGTTAACTATATTTCTAATTACTTGAAGAGAAATACTTTCCATGGAAACCTCTTGAAGCCACTTTCATTTCGTCAGAACTAAAGAGTCTTAAGACCTCAGTGATTAATGTAGGCACCAGTTTCATCACTGGTAGCAAATTTCCTGACTTATACACAGGAATCTAGAAGGATGCCTAGGAAATATACTCTAAACATGCTCAGAAGGTATTTCAAGCCAGTGACCTTTCATTGAGTAGGGTTAAACTGACAAATGCTATAAAAGGTACAAAATTCCTCTGAGAAGCACTTAATTGCGGTCTGTGCAATCAAAAGACCCAATTAATGCTTCCACTCATGCAATATTTATACATTTTATGTAAGCAGGTCAGCTTGTTAAACTAACTTACCTCTGCCAAGCACATCATTACATCACAAACCAGCAAATAGATATGAATCAGCCAGCTACTCCTATAAGGAATTACTGAATCAAATAAATAATCTCACATATCCCAAAGGAATCATTTCTCTCTTTTTGTAAAGAAATACTATGGGAAGGTTACTATAATCCTTTACTATTGCTATATACTCTATTTATGAGACTTAAGATGCATTCCTAAGTTCTTAATAACTTAAATTCTTAATGCTACTCAAAATCACCATACACTTGCTTCTCTCATACTATTAAGGGCATCACATTCTTGAATGTTTACACACATTTTATTTTGCTGTCTATATATTTTCTGCAATTTGTAGAGACCAATGATGAAGATATTCCCAGACCTATATTATAGAAAATTTTGAAAATAGTATGATAAGACCAAAAATGTCACTTTTAAGCTTCTAGTGCTTCAAAGTACCTACTCTAATCTCAACCAAGAATTTCGGGGTTGAAAATGTCTGTATCAGTACTATTTTGGATAAACTTAATTAACAATTTAATTTTAAATCATCAAGTTAACTAGGATCTATCCACTACAACTCTTATTTTGTAGCCACTGAAGTCTGATTAAGTGACTTGGCTTAGCCTTAACTTTCCTGTCCATTTAATAACATGGCAGAACTTTTGTAGCTGAAAGTTTCTAGAACTACTTTTTGTCTTAGGAAACAATTGCCAAGATATGCCATAACTGATCTAACCATCAATATATATCCATTACTATGACTATATCTGCAATATTGTGCTTGATACAGATGCCATAATTTCGAGGGACTTTAAAAAAATCTAGAGAATGATAATAATGTTCACAGGTTGGAATTAACCAAATAATCATATAATACAATGTTTCTAGGGGAACTAAGGGTAAAAGGAACCAAAAGTTAATTTAAAGCCCAATAATTGAAAGGTTGTCATATAAGAATGAAATTCAGAGAGGCTCAAAAACTTAACCAAAAGTATTCAGAGCACTGAAGGAAGGAAATGTGACTCAGTAAAAGATAAAAGATTTGAAACTCTAGGAGGGAGGAGTCAAGATGGCAGAGAAGTAGTAGGCTGAGACTACTTCAGGTAGCAGGAGATCAGCTAGATAGCTTATCTAAAGATTGCAAACACCTACAAATCCAACAGGAGATCGTAGAGAAGAAGAATAGCAATTCTAGAAACAGAAAATCAACCACTTTCTGAAAGGTAGGACTGGTGGAGAAGTGAATCCAAAGCGATGGGAAGATAGAACACAGGGGGAGGGGGAGGGGCCTGCTCCTGGCAAGCGGCGGAGCAACGGAGCACAAAATCAGGACTTTTAAAAGTCTGTTCCACTGAGGGACATCGCTCCAGAGGCTTAACCGGGGTGAAGCCCATGCGGGGTCAGCGTGGCCTCAGGTCCCGAAGGGTCACAGAAGGATCTGGGATGTTTGAGTGTCGCAGAGCTTGCAGGTATTAGAATGGGGAAGCCGGCTACAGAGACAGAGCCAAGAAGTGAGCTCTCAGCTCGGGGTTACCTTGAACCGGTCACAGGCTCGGTCAGCCCAGAGCGTGGCCGGAGGCCAGGGTGACGGGAGTAAATGAGAGCTGTTCTCTGAGGGCGCACTGAGGAGTGGGGCCATGAGCTCTTGGCTCCTTCAGGCGGGAGACTGGGAAGCCGCCATTTTCATTCCCGTCCTCCAGGAACTCTACGGAAAGCATTCAGGGAACAAAAGCTCCTGAAAGCAAACCTGAGCTAATTACTCAGCCCAGCCCCTGGTAAGGGCGGTGCAATTCCACCTGGGGCAAAGACACTTGAGAATCACTAAAACTGGTCCTTCCCCCCAAAGATCAACAAGAAATCCAGCCAGGACCAAGTTCACCTACCAAGGACTGCAGTTTCAATACCAAGGAGAGCACAGAATTCCAGAGGAGAAGAAAGCAAAGCACAGAACTCATGGCTTTCTCCCCATGATTCTTTAGTCTTGCAGGTAATTTTTTTTTCTTTTTCAATTTTTTTTCTTCTTCTGCTAATTTTTTTTAACTTTTACCTTTTTCTTTTTTAACATTTTTAAACTAGTTTATCTAATATGTATATATATTTTGTCTTTTTTATATTTTTTCTTTATTCGTTTTCTTTTTTTTAATTGTTTCTTTTTTTTTTTTCTGAACCTCTTTTTATCCCCTTCCCCCCCCCCATGATATGGGATCTCTTCTGATTTGGTTAAAGCATATTTTCCTGGGGTCTTTGCCACCCTTTTAGCATTTTACTTGCTCCTTCATATACTCTTATCTGGACAAAATGACAAGGCAGAAAAATTCACCACAAAAAAAAAAGAACAAGAGGCAGTACCAAAGGCTAGGGACCTAATCAATACAGACATTGGTAATATGTCAGATCTAGAGTTCAGAATGGCGATTCTCAAGGTTCTAGCCGAGCTTGAAAAAGGCATGGAAGATATTAGAGAAACTTTCTCTCAGAAGATATAAAAGCCCATTCTGGAGAAATAAAAGAACTAAAATCTAACCAAGTTGAAATCAAAAAAGCTATTAATGAGGTGCAATCAAAAATGGAGGCTCTCACTGCTAGGATAAATGAGGCAGAAGAAAGAATTAGCGATATAGAAGACTAAATGACAGAATAAAGAAGCTGAGCAAAAGAGGGACAAACAGCTACTGGACCACGAGGGCAGAATTTGAGAGAATTGACACCATAAAATGAAACAACATTAGAATAATTGGGATTCCAGAAGAAGAAGAAAGAGAGAGGGGAGCAGAAGGTAGATTGGAGAGAAATATTGGAGAGAATTTCCCTAATATGGCAAAGGGAACAAGCATCAAAATCCAGGAGGTGCAGAGAACCCCCCTATAATTCAACAAGAATAGGTCCACACCCCATCAATTAATAGAAAAATTTACAAGTCTTAGTGACAAAGAGAAAATCCTGAAAGCAGCCCGGGAAAAGAAGTCTGTAACATACAATGGTAAAAATATTAGATTGGCAGCGGACTTATCCACAGAGACCTGGCAGGCCAGAAAGAGCTGGCATGATATATTCAGAGCACTAAACGAGAAAAACATGCAGCCAAGAAGACTATATCCAGCTAGGCTATCATTGAAAATAGAAGGAGAGATTAAAAACTTCCAGACAAACAAAAACTGAAAGAATTTGCAAATACCAAACCATCTCTACAGGAAATATTGAAAGGGGTCCTCTAAGCAAAGAGAGAGCCTAAAAGTAGCAGATCAGAAATGAACAGAGACAATACACAGTAACAGTCACCTTACAGGCAATACAATGGCACTAAATTCATATCTCTCAATAGTTACCCTGAATGTTAATGGGCTAAAGGCCCCAATCAAAAGACACAGGGTATCAGAATGGATAAAAAAGCAAAACCCATCTATATGTTGCCTACAAGAAACACATTTTAAAACCAAAGTCACCTCCAGATTTAAAGTGAGGGGGTGGAAAACAATTTACCATGCTAATGGACATCAGAAGAAAGCAGGGGTGGCAATCCTTATATCAGATCAATTAGATTTTAAGCCAAAGACTATAATAAGAGATGAGGAAGGACACTATATCATACTCAAAGGATCTGTCCAACAAGAAGATCTAACAATTTTATATATCTATGCCCCTAACGTGGGAGCAGCCAACTATATAAACCAATTAGTAACAAAATCAAAGAAACATATTGACAATAATACAATAATAGTAGGGGACTTTAACACTCCCCTCAATGAAATGGACAGATCATCTAAGCAAAAGATCAACAAGGAAATAAAGGCCTAAAGTGACACACTGGACCAGATGGACATCACAGATATATTCAGAACATTTCATCCCAAAGCCACAGAATACACATTCTTCTCTAGTGTACATGGAACATTCTCCAGAATAGATCACATCCTTGGTCCTAAATCAGGTCTCAACCAGTATCAAAAGATTGGGACCATCCCCTGCATATTTTCAGACCACAATGCTCTGAAGCTAGAACTCAATCACAAGAGGAAATTTGAAAAGAACCCAAATACATGCAGACTAAACAGCATCCTTCTAAAGAATAAATGGGTCAACCAGGAAATTAAAGAAGAATTGAAAAAAATTCATGGAAACAAATGATAATGAAAACACAACGGTTCAAAATCTGTGGACACAACAAAGGCAGTCCTGAGAGGAAAATATATAGAGGTTCAAGCCTTTCTCAAGAAACAAGAAAGGTCTCAAGTACACAACCTAACCCTACACCTAAAGGAGCTGGAGAAAGAACAAGAAAGCCTAAACGCAGCAGGAGAAGATAAATCATAAGGATCAGAGAAGAAATCAATGAAATAGAAACCAAATAAACAATAGAACAAATCAACAAAACTAGGAGCTCCTTCTTTGAAAGAATTAATAAGATTGATAAACCCCTGGCCAGACTTATCATAAAGAAAAGAGAAAGGACCCAAATAAATAAAATCATGAATGAAAGAGGAGAGATCACAACTAACACCAAAGAAATGCAGACAATTATAAGAACATACTATGAGCAACTTTACGCAAACAAATTTGACAATCTGGAGGAAATGGATGCTTTCCTAGAGACATATAAACCACCACAACTGAAACAGGAAGAAATAGAAAGCCTGAACAGACCCATAACCAGTAAGGAGATTGAAACAGTCATCAAAAATCTCCAAACAAACAAAAGCCCAGGGCCAGGTGGCTTCCCAGGGTAATTCTAACAAACATTTTAAGTAGACTAATTCCTATTCTCCTGAAACTGTTCCAAAAAATAGAAATGGAAGGAAAACTTCCAAACTATTTTATAAGGCCAGCGTCACCTTGATCCCAAAACCAGACAAGGATCCCATCAAAAAAGAGAACTACAGACCAATATCCTTGATGAACACAGATGCAAAAATTCTCACCAAAATACTAGCCAATAGGATTCAATAGTACATTGAAAGGATTATTCACCATGACCAAGTGGGATTTATTCCAGGGCTGCAAGGTTGGTTCAACATCTGCAAATCAATCAACGTGATACAACACATTAATAAAAGAACAAGAACCATATGATACTCTCAATAGATGCCAAAAAAGCATTTGACAAAGTATAGCATCCCTGCCTGATCAAAACTCTTCAAAGTGTAGGGATAGAGGGCACATACCTCAATATTATCAAAGCCATCTATGAAAAACCCACTGCAAATATCATTCTCAGTGGAGAAAAACTGAAAGCTTTTCTGCTAAGGTCAGGAACAAGGCAGGGATGTCCATTATTACCACTGCTATTCAACATAGTACTAGAAGTCCTAGCCTCAGCAATCAGACAACAAAAGGAAATTAAATGTATCCAAATCGGCAAAGAAGAAGTCAAACTATCACTCTTTGCAGATGATATGATACTATATATGGAAATCCCAAAAGACTCCACTCCAAAAGTGCTGGAACTTGTACAGGAATTCAGTAAAGTGTCAGGATATAAAATCAATGCACAGAAATCAGTTGCATTTCTCTACACCAACAACAAGACAGAAGAAAGAGAAATTAAGGAGTCAATCCCATTTACAATTACTCTCAAAACTATAAGATACCTATGAATAAACCTAATTAAAGAGGCTAAGAATCTATACTCAGAAAACTATAAATACTCATGAAAGAAATTGAGGAAGACACAAAGAAATGGAAAAATGTTCCATGCTCCTGGATTGGAAGAACAAATATTGTGAAAATGTCTATGCTACCTACAGCAATCTTCACATTTAATGCAATTCCTATCAAAATCCCATCCATTTTTTTTCAAAGAAATGGAACAAATATTCCTAAAATTTATATGGAACCAGAAAAGACCTCGAATAGCCAAAGGAATATTGAAAAAGAAAGCCAAAGTTGGTGGCATCACGATTCCGGACTTCAAGCTCTATTACAAAGCTGTCATCATCAAGACAGCATGGTACTGGCACAAAAACAGACACATAGATAAATGGGAAAGAATAGAGAGCCCAGAAATAGACCCTCAACTCTATGGTCAACTAATCTTCGACAAAGCAGGAAAGAATGTCCAATGGAAAAAAGACACCCTCTTCAATAAATGGTGTTGGGAAAATTGGAAAGCCACATGCAGAAAAATGAAATTGGACCATTTCCTTACACCACACACGGAAATAGACTCAAAATGGATGAAGGACCTCAATGTGAGAAAGGAATCCATCAAAATCCTTGAGGAGAACACAGGCAGCAACCTCTTCGACCTCAGCCGCAGCAACATCTTCCTAGGAACATTGCCAACGGCAAGGGAAGCAAGGGCAAAAATGAACTATTGGGATTTTATCAAGATCAAAAGCTTTTGCACAGCAAAGGAAACCACTAACAAAACCAAAAGACAACTGACAGAATGGGAGAAGATATTTTCAAATGACATATCTGATAAAGGGCTAGTGTCCAAAATATATAAAGAACTTAGCAAACTCAACACCCAAAGAACAAATAATCCAATCAAGAAATGGGCAGAAGACATGAACAGACATTTCTGCAAAAACAACATCCAGATGGCCAACAGACACATGAAAAAGTGCTCCACATCACTCGGCATCAGGGAAATACAAATCAAAACCACAATGAGATATCACCTCACACCAGTCAGAATGGCTAAAATCAACAAGTCAGGAAATGACAGATGCTGGTGAGGATGCGGAGAAAGGGGAACCCTCCTACACTGTTGGTGGGAATGCAAGCTGGTGCAACCACTCTGGAAAACAGCATGGAGGTTCTTCAAAATGTTGAAAATAGAACTACCCTATGACCCAGCAATTGCACTATTGGGTATTTACCCTAAAGATACAAACGTAGTGATCCGAAGGGGCACGTGCACCCGAATGTTTATAGCAGCAATGTCTACAATAGCCAAACTATGGAAAGAACCTAGATGTCCATCCACAGATGAATGGATAAAGAAGAAGTGGTATATATATACAATGTAATACTATGCAGCCATCAACCGAAATGAAATCTTGCCATTTACGATGATGTGGATGGAACTAGAGGGTATCATGCTTAGCGAAATAAGTCAATCGGAGAAAGACAACTATCATATGATCTCCCTGATATGAGGAAGTGGAGATGCAACATGGGGGGTTAACGGGGTAGGAGAAGAATAAATGAAACAAGATGGGATTGGGAGGGAGACAAACCATAAGTGACTCTTAATCTCACAAAACAAACTGAGGGTTGCTGGGGGGAGGGGGTTTGGGAGAAGGGGGGTGGGGTTATGGACATTGGGGAGGGTATGTGCTATGGTGAGTGCTGTGAAGTGTGTAAACCTGGCGATTCACAGACCTGTACCCCTGGGGATAAAAATATATGTTTATAAAAAATAAAAAAAATGTTTATTAAATGAAAAAAAAAGATTTGAAACTGTAGCTATGTAGCAATCTTTAAAGTTTCATAAGTAATTCTTGAATTTACAGATTATTTCAAATAATATGAAAACTTAATAATATATTTAAAAGTGAACCAAGAACCAAAAAAAAAAAAAAAGAAATTGACAAAACCCTGCTTAGGTACCAATGGAGCATAATGTTCCTCGTTTATGAAACTTCTATACACTCCAACATTTCTATACTATCAAAAGTTGTTATGCAATAAGTAGTTGCAATGTATTCAGAAGATCTATGCTTCAAGAAATAAGCTTTTCACTTTCTATGCTGTTTTAATTGGAGAGTAGAACTGGCACACTTCCAAAGTGTTAGCAACGCACTCATTGACAAACACAGTACATGATCAGTTACTTTTTACTTCAGGATTATACTATATGTCATCAATTACCATGTAGAGTCACACATACTTGAGAGCAAGCAACATCAATGCATGGAGTACATCAAAACATATATATATATATATGTGTGTGTATATATGTGTGTATATATATATATATATTCTATCTATCTCAAAATACCTGGGAGTACTTATCAAAGCTAGTCCAAAAATCTGGAGTCCAAAAATCTGAAAATTAAGGGTGCTAATCTGCTGAATTATTTGGATGGGTCTACATTGTATAATGCACAGAAATAAATCTTGACCGTAGTGTATTTTTATCTTTAAATTTTCCCCTGCTAAAGGCCTGACCAGCCCAGAAGAGCTTTCAAATTATAAGTTGGTACAAAACTACTGACAGAGGAGAGGTGGATCATAGGAGTCAGACAAATATCTGTGCCAATTTTCTTGTGTAAGAGAATGCTTGTAAAATCATGGTAAGGCAAAATATCACAAAGTATGTGGGGTCCACATGTTGTTCTTGCATAGAAGGATGCACTTAACTGGCACAGGAAGTGTTCTTTCTAAAGAAATTGATCAATAAATTGAAAAAAGAAAAAAAAAAAAAAGACCAGTCCTAGTTGATCACTGGATTGTAGGGTTTCCTAACCAATTTCATTATGATTCAGGGGTTGCTGTTCTTGGCCAAATTAAGCAGTAACAGTCAGAAACTTTTGGTCTCCTTTAGATCTGTCAATGTAGTATAATCTTTTGCCTTCTGTGGATGATCCAGGAAGAAATTAAGCATTTGGGAAAAAGTAAAATAAGTTGTTCCATCTTATTTAAAAAATGTATATGGCTGGAATTCTATCACAATACCAGATTACATCAAGAATTTTATTTATTTATTTGAAAAAGAGAGAAAACAAGAGATAGAGCATGGGCAGAGGGAGAGGGGCAGAGGGAGTAGGAGGAGCAAAGGGAGCAGGAGAAGCAGACTCACTGCAGAGCAAGGAGCATGTGCTGGGCTGGGATGGATCCCAGGACTCTGGGTCCATGATCTGAGTAGAAGGCAGATGCTTAACTGACTGAGCCACCCAGGTGCCCCAAGAATTTTATTTTGGAATCACATATGCTAATGATCTTAAAAGTAACATAATACTATGGAATGCTTTCTAAAATGTCTACAGAGAGTTTACAGATTATGAAATTATGATATTGACTACATTGAGCAAGAAACTATACTTCCTTGAACACACAGATTGGCAGGTCAAACAGAAGAACATGACAATGTGACATCATGTAGCAACAGAACACTGACAAGACACTTCTAATAGTGCAAATTACAAAGAAAATAGTGTAGTAAAAATTGCTTTCCCCACATGATACTGTTTGTTCTATCATGTGAAATTTGGCCCTTACAGTTTTAACAGTTTGGGGGATGTAGAACAAAATAAGAGAGACTGATTGTGTTTTTAGTACATCCAGGGAACACAGACTGAGATCTGGACTGGCTATATTCTTCCTGGATTTTTTATGTATCATTTCTACCTTGATAGAGGACTATGATATACTTTACTTCTTGGATATATATGAATAAATTTATGTTCCTAGCTAGCAGTTTGTGGTTGCTTTCTTTAGAATTTATCAGCTCTAGCTACAAGTATAAGTACAGAAATATGAGCTAAGAGCCATAAAACCTCATATATATGTATATATATATAAAACACTATTTTTTTCTAAAAATTTTTCTTGATAGCTTTCCCTTTTGCCTACTCTTTAAGAACGTTACTATCCCTTCTATTTTCACTGTTTATGTAAAATATGATTATGGTGCTTAATTATCTTCATGTATGATATTCTTTGTCTTTCTTAGTACTTGAAACTCTTTGGGTGTGGGGAGAAGGCATAATTATCTCTGATGTATCCTTTGAAGTGCTTAGTGATGCTCTGTGGACACCTTATATATCAATTGAAAAATGTGAATGTGACAGTTGTACAACCTGGTATTATCTAAATAATTACCTAAATGCTGTGTGGAATGTATTATCTGATATCATCATAACTCCAAGTATCTAAATAAAGCATAAGCATTTTATAAATAATAGAGATGCTGAGTTACATACAGCCAGAAGGCATATTTTAGAAATGTCAAAATATTGATAACTTACATTAGTCTTGAATATCCTATCTCTACATCTGATGAGACTGACATAAAAAAAGGGATCTTTTGATATTACTAAACTCACTGGATATGTAGGAAGCAGATATATTTTGTATCAAAATACACTCAATGTTATAAAAATATAACAGAGCCAAATGTAGTTAGTGAATTATTTACTTTTATTTTAAAAGTCAACTTACTGTTCATGTAAGAATTCACTGTTAGCTATTTTATATTTTATTTCTTTCCAAAAGTAAAAACACATAAATTGCAAAAGAGCTTAAAAGTGCAAATTGATTAATTTTCTTGAGCTTATCAGATACCTGAGTCCACACAGCATAACGTGTGGAGAATTTGAGAGAACTTGGAAAGGGATAAAAGCATTTTACATGTGGAACAGATGTGAATCTTTAGGAGCCAGAGGACAGACTGTGGTAGCCCTAATAATGGTCCCCCACAAAAATGTCCATGTCTAATCCCAGAACCAGTGAATATGTTATGTTCATGGTAAAGGAAAATTAAGGGTGCTAATCTGCTGAATTATTTGGATGGGTCTAATGTAGCCACAAAGGACCACAGAAGTAGAAAAGTGAAGCTTAGAGTAATGTGATATGAGAAGGATGCAGCTTACCTTTGCTAGCTTTGAAGATAAAGAACTAGGCACATCCTCTAGAAGCTGGAAAATATGAAGAAATAAATCCTACCCAGAGCCCACAGAAAGGAGGCACCACTGGCAACACCTTGATTTTAAGCCTAGTAAGATTCGTGTCAGACTTCTAACTTACAGTACTGTAAAAATAATAGATTGTGCTGTCTAAGCCACTAACTTGTGGAAATCCATTACAGTAGCCATGATAAACTAGAACACAAGTCAAAGAACTGACCTGGCATCTGGGGGGTGATATATGGGTACCTGTAAGGAGCATTAAAGTTCAGGCATTAAGTCATCCAAGCATTAGTTCACCACGGCAGTTCACCATGGCTTATATAGCCATTGGAGGCTATATAAGCTGGCAAAAAGATTCAGCTGTGTTTTCATAAACATATTATTAAAGGCTGAATGTGGAAATTTAAAGCTGCAGGTTGCTAGACATACAGAGACTTGTACCTACCTATAGTCTTTTTTCTCCACAAACTTTACAGGCAGTCATAGTCACAAGGAAGATCAAAAAGAACATGAAGAAACTTGTTCTTGTAATACTGGCTAATAGAGGGGAAATTCTGCCAAGATCCAGCTCCCTTATCTCTGTTATGGAAGGAAAATTTTAAACTTGCAGGAAGAAGAACAAAATCTGTGTCCATAGAACACTGGTGGAAACCTCTTGGAACTATATGCTGCTTTCAAGAAACATATTGTTTTTATTTTCTTTTCTTTTTTTTTTTTCTTTCTTTCTTTTCTTTTTTTTTTTTTTTTAAAGATCGTATTTATTTGACAGAGAGCTCAAGAGAGCACAAGCAGGAGGAGCAGTGGAGACAGAAGGAGAAACGGGCTCCCCTCCCCACTGAGCAGGGAGCCTGACCTGGGGCTTGATGTCAGGATTCTGAGACCATGACCTATTTCAAAGGCAGATATGTAACCAACTGAGTCACTCAGGCATCCTGAGAAACCTATTTTAAACATAAAGGCATATCAGAATTAAAATAAATAATGAAAAGTTGTGCCATACAGAGAAACAAAACAAAAGCAGAATAAGATATCTAAAATTAAGAAGGAGAGTTCAGAATAAGGAATATAATCAGAGATAAAGAGGGATATTATGTAATAATAATAAATTCTCTAAGGTGGTATGGCAACAATAAATGTGTATGCACCTAATAATATTGCCACAAAATAAATGAGGCAAACTTGATACCTTTGAAAGGAAAAATAGACAAATTCACAATTATAGTTGTAGAATAAACATTTTTGCTAACGTGAAATTTTTTAATATGCTAAGTGAAAGAACCAGGAGAAAGAAAATCAGTAAAGATAGAGCTGACCTGAACAATACTGCTTACCAACTTAACCCAACTGAGAGTTACAGAAAACTCAACAAATTCAGAATATATGTTGTCTAACAGGACATATGCACATTCACCAAAATGGGGGAAAAAAAAATCTTAACAATATTGAAAGAACATATATCATGCCAACGATATTCTCAGATCATAACAAATTAAACTAGAAATCAGTTTGAACAATCAGCAAAAATATTTGGAAATACAGAATTTTTGAAAAAATAATGTGAATAAATAAGGGACACTGAAAGAAAATTTAAAACAAAAATTAACTAAAAAGTTAAAACACTTCAAAATTGTTAAATGCAGCTGACATACTTAGAGGGAAATTTATAGCATTAAATGTTTATATTAGGAAAAAAAGAGAGATTAGGTTGATTACCTTAGTTTGTGCCTTAAGAAAGTAAAGAGTAACAAGCTAAAAGAAAACAAAAATAAATAATGAAATTATTTAAATTTAATTAAGTTTAAAGCCTAAAACAATAAGCAAAACCAATGAAAACACAGGTTATTTTTTTAAACACTGAATGAAGATTCATCTTTGAAAAGATGAATAAAGTGGACATAACAATGAACAAAGTGGACAAGAACCATAGTCACTCACCAAGAAAAAAATAAGGCAAAAATTGCCAATATTGGAATGAAAACTGAGGTATCACTATAGTCCCCATAATGCTAGGTGAAATGAGACAGAGAAAGAACAATACTATATGATCTCACTTATATGTGGAATCCAACAAATAAACAAACACCCAAAACAAGCTCATATATATGAAGAATCGATTAGTGTTTGCCAGAGGTGGAAACTGGGTAGGCCAAATGGGTGAATGCAGTCAAAAGGGACAAACTTCCAGCTACAAAAGAAGTAAGTAATAGGGAATGTCATGTACAGGATGAAAACTACAGTTAACAATAATGTACCACATATTTGAAAGTTTCCAAGAGCATAGGTCTTCAAAGTTCTCATCACAAGAAAAACATTTTGTTACCATGTACAACAAAGGATGTTAACTAGAGTTATGTGGTGATCATTTTGCAATACGTACAAATATTGAATCATTATGTCATGTACTTCAAGCTAATATGATGTTGTATGTTAATTAAACCACAGAAAAATCAAACAAGGTATCAGGGGAAGACAAGATGCCATAGAGATTTTGCAAAATGGATTAACTGGGTTACTAATTTATAGCTTCACTGAAGTAGATGAGGAGAAAGTAATTGACAAAAATCATTTGGAACAATGTTTTGTCTAGATAAATGCAAGGTTAAAGACAAACAATATACTGTAGTTGATAATTTTGTTTCTCACAAGACTATAATTTAGCAATACTTATTGTATATTAAGGTTGAACAAGGACTATATATAATGAGAGCCAGTTTTCTCAGTCTCAGAAGTTTCAAATGAGTAAGGAGGAATGCTGTAATGTACACTGTAGTTGGGGTTAGAGATAGAGATGTCAGTATGAACTCACATAGAGAAATACAGAAATGCATATAATCATTTGTTTGGAAATGAGTTAACATGTTTATTGTGCTTGTTTTAATACATGTCTGCAAAATTTTTTTTATACTTCCCTCTAACAGGTGGAACATAATCTCTATCCCTTTGGATACAGGCTAGACTTAGTCACTCACTTCCAAAGAACAGAGGATGGAAAGGTAAAATAGTAACATTTCATTAGAGAAACCTGACAGAGACCACTTAACCAAATGGTTAACTTTAATGTCATGGTAGTGACTCATGTGGATACCATGCACCCCCGATAGGATGAAGGGCACTTCTCTTATGCGGCATTGTCTCCCAAAATCCATAGCCTTAATTTAATCATGGGAAAACATTAAGTAAACTCAAATTGAAGGACATTCTACATAATTTCTTAACCCTATTCATTCAAAGTGTCATGAAAAACAAGGAAAGACAGAGCTGTCATAAACTGGAGAAGATGTGACAAATAAAGATAATATAAAAAAAATACCCCTGGAATATAAAAAACATCAGTGGAAAGCTGGTTAAATCCAAGTAAAGTCTGATTTCATAGTATTTCATCAATATTAATTTCTTAGTTTTGAGAAAAGTACCCTTGTTATATAAAATGTTGACATTAGAGAAAGCTGGGTAAAATGTACACAGGAAACCTCTGTGTTATTTAAGGAACTCTACTGCCTATCTAAAATTCTTCCAAAATAAAATTAAAAAAAAAAAAAGAAAAAGAAAAAAGTGGTTTCAGCCTATAATGAAATTTATGCATAAAGAGAAAGAGTATTATCAAAATAACAAACCAAAGCAATAAACATTTGTCCTAGGCAATTTTAAGTATAATCTCATCACAACACGAACTACCTACCTATTGCCACAGTAATAGCAATCATGCCAAAGATTTTAATTCAGTATAAGAGAAAACCAATATTGTATTTAAAAAAAATGCATGTATCTTCTGTGTTATCAGACTATCTGGTGTAATAGAATTGACAAGGTCAGCTCATTTATATGCATGTAATCATCACCTCTTTAAACACTGAGAAGAAGTAAGATTAGGTCATTGACAGAAAAATCTGTTGCCCTATTTTCATAGCTAAACAAGTTTTAAACAGGTTAAAATATAATACAAGGAGAGTATAATTACAATCTATGATGGTCATTTTGGATGCAAATGGTACTCAAAAGATAATTTTAAAATTAAAATACCTCATCTTTAGTTTATAAAATATTTTACTAAATATTTTTAAACTGAGGCACAATCGTTAATATTGTAATAATGAAAAATTATAAATGTTTTATGTGAAAGAGTTTTTAAAGGACAAGAAATATGGCTTAAATTTAAACAAATAATATTTTAAAATATCACAATATATAAATACTAGTGAGAATGATTTTTATTAAATTTTCACAGGTAAAAATATACAAATGATGTATACAACCAAACTAATTTTCTACAGAAATTAGATAATAACCTGTTATTATTAATCCTAACCTTTTAAAAGACATCATGAGCATAATGGTATTTTTGCTTTCTATGGTAAGGATGAAATATCAGTTTCTAGAATATTTTCAGATACTCTGGATTGACATATTGTTTCCTAATATTTCATATTAAAGATGAAATATTTCTACAATGTTATTTAAAATTAAAGTAAGTAGAAAGTAGAGCACTACAAATATGTACCCAATATTTACTTGGTAGCAAAAGATGGGTCAGTCTGTCTCAAAGAACTGAATCTTTCATGGGAGGAAGCAAGATGGTGGAGGAGTAGGAGACTGAAATATCATTAGGTCCCAGGAGTTCAGCCAGATAGTTACCAAACCATTCTGAACACCTACAAACTCAACAAGAGATAGAAGAGAAGAAGAGCAGCAATTCTAGGAACAGAATATCAACCACTTCCTGAAAGGTAGGATGTGAAGAGAAGTGAATCCAAAGTGACAGGAAGATAGACCATGGTGGGAGGGGCCGGCTCCCAGCAAGCGGTGGAGCAGCAGAGCACAAGATCAGAAATTTTAGAAATCTACTCTGCTGAGTGACATCGCTTCAGAGGCTAAGAGGGGGTGGAAATCTCGCAGGGACAGTGTGGTCTCAGGACCCCTGGGTCACAGAAAGACTGCAGGTGTCTGAGTGTGGCAGAGGTAGCAGGGAAGCTGGCTAGGTGATGGAGATGGAGCCAAGGAGTGCACTCTCAATTCAGGGTTACGTTAAACCATGATCTGAGGCACAGTTGGACCACTGCTATTTGAGCAGGGACCCCACAAGTGGCAGATCTGGAGAGGACCCTCCACTTCCTCCTCTGGGAGGAGTGGTGAAGGAGTGTGTAGCAGGAATCTCCTGGGTTTAGAGACTCCAAACGGGGCTGTGTGCCAGAGGTAGAAAGGCTCAGTCACAGGCTGGGTGAGCATGGAGTGTGGCCAGAGACCAGGGAGATGGGAGGGATTGACCACTTTTCTCTGAGGGTGCACTGAGAAGTAGGTTGCACTGAGAAGTGGGGCCCCAAGCTCTCAGCTCCTCCAACCAGAGACTGGGAGGCTGCCATTTTCATTCCTGTCCTCCAAAGCAGTACAGAAAGCATTCAGGGAACAAAAGCTCCCAAGAGTGAACCCAAGCAGATTAGTTAGCCTGGCCCCGCCTAAGTACTTCTGCCTTAGGGAAAGACATTTGAGCATCACTGCAACAGGCCCCTCCCCCAGAAGAAGAACCAGAACATCCAGCCAAGACCAAGTTCAGCAATTAATGAGAACTGCAGAACTTCAGAGCTATGGGAAAGCAACACATAGAATTCGTGGCTTTTTTCCCATGATCATTTAGTCTTTCAAAGTTAAATTTTTTTAATTTTATTTTTTTCTTATTTTTTTAACATTTCCTCTTTCCTCTTTTAACATTTTTTAACTAGTTTATCTTATCAGTACCTTTTAAAAGATATCTTTTTAAATTTTCATTATTACAGTCATACTTTTTCTCTTCATTGTATTTAACCTTATTTTTTGTATACATATAGGCTTTTTTCTGTAAAATTTTGGGATACAACTTCTTCTAATAGATCAAAACATACCCTAAATCTAGCACATGGCTTTGTTCAAGTCTCCAGCCTGATCACATTCTTTCATCTTTTTTTTTTTTTTTTTTTCTTTTCCAACCAGCTAATCTTATCAACTCCTTTTTTGGAATCATTTTTAATTTTCATCTTTATAGTCATATTCCATCCCTTCATTGTGTTTACCCTTATTTGTGTGTGTGTGTGTGTGTGTGT
Source organism: Lontra canadensis (assembly GCF_010015895.1). Lineage (NCBI taxonomy): Eukaryota > Metazoa > Chordata > Mammalia > Carnivora > Mustelidae > Lontra > Lontra canadensis. The sequence continues at coordinate 4,824,118 of NW_022631047.1, read as the reverse complement.
ATGTATATATGTATGTATGTATGTGTATGTATATATATATATATATATATCTGTTGTTCTTTCTATAATTTATTTCTTTCTATATTTTTCCTCCCTTTCTTCTACCCCCAGTTTCAGGTCTCTTCTGATTTGGCTGGTGTATTTTTTTCTGGGGTCTTTGCCACATTTCAGTATTTTGTTCTCTCATTCACCTATTCTTATCTGGATAAAATGACACGGTGGAAAAACTCACCACCAAAAAAAAAAAAAAAAAGAACAAGAGGCCATACCTACAGCTAGGGCCATAATCAATATGGACATTAGTAAGATGTCAGAACTAGAGTTCAGAATGTTGATTATCAAGGTGCTAGCTGGGTTTGAAAAAAGCATAGAAGATACTAGAGAATCCCTTTCTGGAGAAATAAAATCCCTTTTTGGAAAACTAAAAGAACTAAAATCTAACCAAGTTGAAATTAAAAAAAGCTATTAATGAGGTACAATAAAAAATGGAGGCTCTTACTACTAGGATAGATGAGGCAGAAGAGAGAATTAGTGATATAGAAGACCAAATGATGGAGAATAAAGAAGCTGAGCAAAAGAGAGACAAACAACTACGGGACCAGGAGGGGAGAATTCAAGGGATAACTGATACCATAAGATGAAATGATATTAGAATAATTGGGATTCCAGAAGAAGAAGTAAGAGACAGGGGTCAGAAGGTATATTGAAGCAAATTATAGTAGAGAATTTCCTTAATATTGCAAAGGGAACAAGCGTAAAAATCCAGGAGGCACAGAGAACCCCCCTCAAAAATCAATAAAAATAGGTCCATACCCCATCATCTAAACAGTAAAACTTACAAGTCTTAGTGACAAAGAGAAAATCCTGAAAGCAGCTCAGGTCAAGAGGTCTGTAACATAAAATGGTAGAAATACTAGATTGACAGCAGACCTATCCACAGACACCTGGCAGGCCAGAAAGGACTGGCATGATATATTCAGAGCACTAAATGAGAAAAGTATGCAGTCAAATATACTATATCGAGCTAGGCTGTCACTGAAAAGAGAAGGAGAGCTAAAAAGCTTCCAGGACAAATGAAAACTAAAAGAATTTATAAACACCAAACCAACCCTACAGGAAATATTGAAAGGGGCTCTCTAAGCAAAGAGAGACCCTAAAAGTAGTAGACCAGAAAGAAACAGAGAGAAAATACAGTAACAATCACCTTACAGACAATACAATGGCACTAAATTCACATCTTTCAATAGTTACCCTGAATGTAAATGGGCTAAATGCCCCAATCAAAAAACACAAGGTATCGGAATGGATAAAGAAACAAGATCCAGGGGTGCCTGGGTGGCTCAGTGGGTTAAAGCCTCTGCCTTTGGCTCAGGTCATGATCTCAGGGTCCTGGGATCGAGCCCCGTATTGGGCTCTCTGCTCAGCGGTAAGCCTGCTTCCTCCTCTCTCTCTCTCTGCCTGCCTCTCTGCCTACTTGTGATCTCTCTCTCTGTCAAATAAATAAAGTAAAAAAAAAAAAACACAAGATCCATTGATATGATGTCTACAAAAAACTCATTTTAGACCCAAAGACACCACCAGATTTAAAGTGAGGGGGTGGAAAACAATTTACCATGCTAATGGACATCAAAAGAAAGCTGGGGTGGAAATTCTTATATCAGATAAATTAGATGTTAAGCCAAAGACTATAATAAGAGATGAGGAAGGACACTATATCATACTTAAAGGGTCTGTCTAACAAGAAGATCTAACAATTTTAAATATCCATACCCCTAACATGGGAACAACTAACTATATAAACCAAATAATAACAAAATCAAAGAAACATATTGACAATAATACAATAATAGTAGGGGACTTTAACATACCCCTCACTGAAAAGGACATAAATAAGCAGATCAACAAGGAAATAAAAGCTTTAAATGACACACTGGACCAAATGGACATCACAGATATATTCAGAACATCCCATCCCAAAGCAACAGAATATACGTTTTTCTCTAGTGAACATGAAACATTCTCCAGAATAGAGCACATCCTGGATCACAAATCAGGTCTCAACCAGTACCAAAGCATTGGGATCATTCCCTGTATATTTTGAGACCACAATGCAATCAGAAGAGGTAAGTTGGAATGAACCCAAACACATGCAGCCTAAAGAGCATCCTACTAAAGAATGAATGGGTCACCCAGGGAATTAAAGAAGAATTGAAAAAATTCATGGAAACAAATGAAAATGAAAACACAACTGTTCAAAATCTGTAGGACACAGCAACAGCAGTCCTGAGAAGAAAATATATAATGATACAAGTCTTTCTCAAGAAACAAGAAAAATCTCAAATATACAACCTAACCCTACACCTAAAGGAAAGAACAAGAAAGAAACCCTAAACCCAGCAGGAGAAGAGAAATCATAAAGATCAGAGCAGAAATCAATGAAATAGAAACCAAAAGAACTGTAGAACCAATCAATGAAACTAGGAGCTGGTTCTTTGAAAGAATTAATAAGATTGATAAACCCCTGGCTAGACTTACCAAAAAGAAAAGAGAAAGGACCCAAATCAATAAAATCATGAATAAAAGAGGAGAGATCTCAACCAACACCAAAGAAATACAAACAATTATAAGAACATATTATGAGCAACTATACGCCAGCAAATTTGACAATCTGGAAGAAATGGATGCATTCCTAGAGACATATAAACTACCACAACTGAACCAGGAAGAAACAGAAAACCTGAACAGACCCATAACCAGTAAGGAGATTGATGCAGTCATCAAAAATCTCCCAACAAACAAGAGCCCAGGGCCAGATGACTTCCCAGGGGAATTCTATCAAACATTTAAAGAAGAATTAACACTTACTCTCCCGAAACTGTTCCAAAAAATAGAAATGGAAGGAAAACTTCCAAACTCATTTTATGAGGTCAGCATTACTTTGATCCCAAAACCAGACAAAAACCCCATCAAAAAGGAGAATTACAGACCAATATCCCCCATGAACACGGATGCAAAAATTCTCACCAAAATACTAGCCAATAGGATTTAACAGTATATCAAAAGGATTATTCACCACGACCAATTGGGATTTATTCCAGGGCAGCAAAATTCGTTCAGCATCTACAAATCAATGTGATAGAATACATTAATAAAAGAAACAAGAACCATATGATACTATCAATAGATGTTTAAAAAGCATTTGACAAAACACAGCATCCTTTCTTGATCAAAACTCTTAAAAGTGTAGGGATAAAGGGTACATACCTCAGTATCATCAAAGCTATCTATGAAAAACCCACAGTGAATATCATTCTCAATGGGGAAAAACTGAGAGCTTTTCCCCTAAGTTCAGGAACACTATAGGGATGTCCACTACCACCACTGCTATTCAACATAGGACTAGAAGTCCCAGCCTCAGCAAACAGACAACAAATAGAAATAAAATGTATCTGAATCAGCAAAGAAGAAGTCAAACTCTCACTCTTTACAAATGATGTGATACTTTAGGTGGAAAACCCAAAAGACTCCACTCCAAAACTGCTAGAACTCATACAGGAATTCAGTAAAGTGGCAGGATATAAAATCAATGCACAGAAATCAGTTGTATTTCTATACACCAACAGCAAGACAGAAGAAAGAGAAATTCAGGAGTCGATCCCCTTTACAATTGCACCCAAAACCATAAGATACCTAATAAAACTAACCAGAGAGTCAAAGAATCTATACTCAGAAAACTATGAAGTACTCATGAAAGAAATTGAGAAAGACAGGAAGAAATGGAAAAAATGTTCCATGTTCATGGATTGGAAGAACAAATATTGTGAAACTGTCTATGCTACCTAAAGCAATCTGCACATTTAACACAATCCCTATCAAAATATCATCATTTGTTTTCAAGGAAATGGAACAAATGATCCTAAAATGTATATGGAACCAAAAAAGACCCTAAATATCCAGAGGAATGTTGCAAAAGAAAGCCAAAGTCGGTGGCATCACTATTCCAGACTTCAAGCTCTATTACAAAGCTGTCATCATCTAGACAGTAGGGTACTTGCACAAAAACAGACATGTAGATCAATGGAACAGAATAGAGACCCCCGAAATAGACCCTCAGCTCTATGGTCAACTAATCTTTGACAAAGCAGGAAAGAATATCCAATGGAAAAAAGACAGTCTCTTCAACAAATGGTGTTGGGAAAATTGGACTGCCACATGCAAAGGAATAAAACTGGATCACTTCCTTACATTATACACTAAAATAGACTCAAAATGGATGAAAGTTCTAAACTTGAAATAAGAATCCACCAAAATCCTTGAGGAGAACATAAGCATCAACCTCTTTGACCTCAGCCACACTAATTTCTTCCTAGAAACATCACCAAAAGCAAGGTAAGCAGGGCAAAAATGAACTCTTGGACTTCATCAAGATAAAAAGCTTTTGCACAACAAAGGAAACAGTCAACAAAACCAAAAGACAACCAACAAAATGGGAGAAGATATTTCCAAATAACACAGCAGATAAAGGGCTAGTATCTAAAATCTATAAGGAACTTAACAAACTCAACACCCAAAGACAAATAATCCAATCAAGAAATGGGCAGAAGACATGAACAGATACTTCTGCAAAGAAGACATCCAAATGGCCAATAGGCACATGAAGAAGTGCTCCACATCACTCGGCATCAGGGAAATACAAATGAAAACCACAATGAGATACCACCTCATGCCAGTCAGAATGGCTAAAATTAACCAGATATTGGCGAGGATGCAGAGAAAAGGAAATCCTCCTACACTGTTGGTGGAAATGCAAGCTGGTGCGGCCACTATGGAAAACAGTGTGGAGTTCCCCAAAAAGTTGAAAATAGAGCTACACTATGAGCCAGCAATTGCACTACTGGGTATTTACCCTAAAGATACAAATCTTGTATCCAAAGGGGCATGTCGACCCCAATGTTTATAGCAGCAATGTCCATAATAGCCAAACTATGGAAAGAGCCTAGATGTCCATCAAAAGATGAATGGATAAAGAAGATGTGGTATATATATACAATGGAATACCATGCAGCCATGAAAAGAAATGAAATCTTGCCATTTGCAACAATGTGGATGGAACTAGAGGATATTATGCTGAGCAAAATAAGTCAATCAGAGAAAGACAATTATCATATGATCTCCCTGATATGAAGAATTTGAGAGGCAAAGTGGGGGGTTAGGGGTAGGGAAGGAAAAAATGAAATAAGAAGGGATCAGGAGGGAGACAAACCATAAGAGCCTCTTAATCTCACAAAACAAACTGAGGGTTGCTGGGGAGGTGGGGGGTAGGGATAGGGTGGCTGGGTTATGGACATTGGGGAGGGTATGTGCTATGGTGAGTGCTGTTAAATGTGTAACCCTGATGATTCTCAGACCTGTACCCATGGGGCAAATAATATATTACATGTTAATAAAAATTAAAACAATTTTTTTTAAAAAAGAACGCCACATAGAACTCCTGAAAATATTCTTATCTCATTAAAAGGGGGTAATATTTCTCCTGAACACTCAATTAATAGCAATAATCTTGTGAAAAAATATAACCTTAAAACCTAAACTACGTGATTCCTTTGTTGTATGTTTATCGTGCCTAATTGGACTTGATCACCCTGATATGTACTACATTTGCACTCACCTTAGTAAGTAGTCCTGGCTTCCATTTCTCAACTTAGCTAAAATCAACAATACCCATCATGCCAGTAACCTAAGCTGAAAATGTAAAGAGGGAGGCTTCCAAAACAACTTAATTAGTAGAAGCTAATGATGACATCTGTATATGACCATCTGCATAAAAGATAGGTTTTTATGATGTTAGAACATTTGTTGAATGAAAGAATGGTGTCAAGAGGCAAGGGAAAGACTCACAAAGGATCCTCAGTGTAATTCTTTATGCATTGAGCATTTGATGTATGTTTTACATAGATGCATTATATATCTTTAGGTGTTATGTCTATGCATTTAAGATATGTAACCTTATAGTTATCTTATTATGAACATTATTTCTGTGATGTAAACAATTCTATTGTACATTTAAAACTAAGGTATTATCATTTGTTTTCCCTTGGCATAATAAAATAAAAAACCAGCTGGGACTATGCGTCAGGGGTTGGCAATCTATGGGCTACCACATGCTTAATTTGGGCCACTGTCTATTTTGTAATTAAAGCATTATTGGACACAGCTTCGCCCACTTGTGTATTGTTTAAGTCTGTTTTTGTGATAGAACCACATTGCTGAATAGCTACCACAAAGACTATATGGCTTGAAAAGCCCAAAGTATTTATATTTACCATCTGGCTCTTTACAGGTAAAGTTTGCCAACCTCTGCTAGATATTATTGCATCAACATTGATTCTTTCACTCCACAGAGCCAATTTTAACCTCTGCTTCAAAGTACTGTGGTTAATAGAGCAGGCCTTTAGTTACAGTAACTGATAAATTCTAACTAAGCAACATGTGTTGCTGTATTACCCTGGTCAAATTATTACTTATTTAAAATTGATTCATCATTTGCACTTTAAGAAAATTTATTTATCGTATTTACGTTTAAGGTTCTGGTAAAAACTAAATTAAAATACCCATGCAAAAACATTACACAAATGCCTGACACTCAGTAAATTCTCACTAAATATTAGTTTTTTTGTTAATAAATATTAATGTACATTCAGTCTCCTTCATGAATCCTTCACTGTTTATGTCCCAGTTCCAGGGTAGTTTTGTAATTCTAACTTTAAAGTCATCTACTCTTTAATCACTTATTTTTTTCTAATTATTTCACAGCATTAATAATGTCTTACTATTACACTTTTAAGATTCTTGTAGGCATGATCTATGTCCATAATAATACAAATAAAAATTCAAACTCTCCACCAAAAATGATTAAGAGAAAAAAAAAAGTAGGCCAACTGGTGAGCTGCAAAAGTAATAGGAAGAGAATTCTTATTTTGATTTATGTGGCAGTCGGAAATTGTCCAGTTGGTGTTGGATAATTGAGGTGACATGTTTACTAAATTCTATGATAGAAATTTCAAGGATATTGAAAAAGGGGCTGATAAAAAGTTGAGTTCAAAGGAAAAGAGGAATTCACTGTGTGAAATTCATGCTATTGGTATCAATTTCATTGCAAAAATCTCCTTTTTAAAAAAATTCAATATAGAAAACATGTTGGAATAAAATAATTTTCTGATTAAGTGGCTCCAAAAAAATCAAAGAAGAATATAAACGTTAAGCTTAAAAGTTGGCTATTCCACATTTTTTAGCCTTATATCATCAAATGTTGATCAAAATATTAATGATGCCATAAGTATGTAGTTTCTATAATTTTATCAAAAACTGAAATGTCTAGAATAAAGATTAATCATTTAGTATGTAAACACTGATGTAATGCTGAATTTCCTGATTAAAATGTCAATATATCCTCAAGGTAAAAAATCTTTCCTCAGCATGTTATTTTCCCCAGAATAAATAAAATACTATTTTCCCAGTTTTCCTATTCCAAAAGGAAAGAGTACTCTTACTTTATATTTTCTTTTTTTTTAATTTTTTTTAAAGATTTTATTTATTTGACAGAGAGAGATCACAAGTAGGCAGAGAGGCAGGCAGAAGAAGAGGGGGAAGCAGGCTCCCTGCCAAGCAGAGAGCCCAATGTGGGGCTCAATCCCAGGACCCTGAGATCATGACCTGAGCCAAAGGCAGAGGCTTAACCCACTGAGCCATCCAGGTGCCCCCTACTTTATATTTTCAAGAGCCTTTATGTTGGAGCACATGTGTGGAAACTTACAGAATTAGTATACATACATTTGGATATATTGTGATAGGAAGGAAAAAAGTGGAGGAATTTAAAATTTGGTGAACAAAGGAATATAATTTCCTTGAGGAAAATTTGGTATATAAGTAATATTTTTAATAATCTATTCTACTTCATATATTTATAAATTTAAGGCTATTTAAACTTGCATAAACATACACAATTAAGTCTATAATGGGTATTTAAAATGGCAAACTGCCATTCCAACCCACTTAATTCTTTAATACTTAAATATATTTCATTTCACTCATAATGACAAGAGAATCTTACTTTCAGTCACATTATATCTATAATACATGGTCCTGGCATTTTATTTCCTCCCTTTCTAGTTCAAAAGACAGATTAATAGTCACTTGGCCTCTTTCACTTACACTAAAACTACCATGTCATACATAGAACATACATTAAGTATGTGTAAGAAAAAGGAACATTTTAATTTTTCTTACATTATCACAACATTAAATCCATACATATACATGAAATTCAGTAATTCAATCCTGAAAAAAGAGAGGCTACTTTATATATATTAAAAGTTAATAAAATGAACAGTTAGCACAGACATGATTAGATTTACTGAATCCAAATTCCTCCTCCCAGCTGTAATAGTAGTTATTTAATCCAGCTAACATAATAAACAGAGTCTACAATTGTATCCAGGACAAATTCATGGATACTGAACTTACCCTCCCACCATAAAAACATACAAGAAACAAACCAGAAAACTAGAAAAATATATAAAGCAACTGTTCTCAGGCCTTGGACAAGAGATGGCATGAGGTTGTTTCCCCGGGCATAATAAATCAGAGAAGCACTACATCAACACCAGTTTTCTGCCTTAGAAACCCTTTCAGAGAGTAGCATAGGGAAATAAAACCCAAAGAGTGGCAGCAGTGGAGGAAATAGTGGACTGGCTTTGGCACAGAAGACAGCTGAATAATTAAGAGGCAAAAGTGTCTATCTGTGCTAGCAGTAATAAAATCCAGTACTTTTTAAAGGACTATAACACAATCCAGACTCTCAACAAAATAGCATCTACTATGTCAAGCATAAAATCGAAGTTTACATTAAAAAAAAAAAAAAGTGACAACATCCAGGAAAAGAAAACAGTCATAAAAACAAAATGAGGGATGATACAGATATTAGAATTAGAAGATACATAATTAAAACTTAGCATTATAAACAGGTTTAATGAATTAAAGGAAAGGTGAATATTTTGAATAAAAATAAAAGGAATATTACTAGAGAAATGGAAATTATTAAAAGGGATTGAATGAAAATTCAACATGGAAAATTACAATAACTAAAATAAAATATCCCTAGAGGGATGAAATTAGTAGAAGATCAGAAACTTCATGAGAAATAAACAGTTAATTTGAAAACTGGTTAATATAAGGTATTCAAACTGAAGCACAAAAATTTAAAGGACTTTAAAAAAAGAAGAAGAAATAAAATAAAGGAGACCCAGTGGCCCACAAGATTATAGCAAGATGTATAATATTCTATAATTTGAGTCCCACAGGAGAGGAGAGAGGAGAGAGACTGATGCAGAAAAATCACTGAAAAAAATAAAGACCCCAAATTACAGTGTATAACTTCAACAGTATAAAAGACTAAAAAAGCTATGTGGACACATACAGTTTTAGGGTTCTTGTGTTGCTTGTAAAATGATAAAATTTGAATATTTGTCTATGATAAGATCATGACATATACCGAAGTCCCCAGAGCAGTATATACATACATGCATGCATGCATACATACATACATACATACATACAAAAGCTGTGTGGCTAAAATAGCAACAGAAAAGATAATGGGAATATTAAAAATAATTAACAATAAGACAGGAATGTAGGAACAGATAAGAAACAATATAAGGCAAATACCAAGGTGGTAGACATAACTACAAACATATAAATAAAGATAGTAAATGTAAATTGATTAAACACTCAAATTAAAGCCACTATATCTACTTAAATAAAAACACTTATTTTTGTGTGTGGTAAGAACATTTAACAAGAGATGTACCCTCTTAACAGATTTTTAAGTGAACAGTACTGTGTAAGTATGGATATGATATTGTAGAGCTGCTCTCTAGAACCTACTCATCTTGTAACGGACCTTTACATTCATAGAACAGCAACTCCTCATTTACCCCTCCCTCCAGCTCATGACAACCATTATTCTTCTTTCTGCCTTTATGAGTTTAACTATTTTAGCTACATCCTATAAGTGAAATCATGCAGCATTTGGCCTTCTCTGACTGACTTATTTAACTTACAATCCTCAAAATTTATTGTGTCACATATGACAAAATTCCCTTATTATTTTAAGGCTGAATTATTATTGTATTGCATATGTATATAGCACATTTTCTTTATTCAAATACCTGTTGATGGATATTAATTAGTTTCCAAATCCTAGCTACTGTGAATAATGCAGCAGCGAACATGGGAATGCAAATACTTCAAAAATCCTGATTTCAATTTCTCTGGATATATACAGAGAAGTGAGATTGCTGGGTCATATGGTAGTTACTTTTAAAAACTTTGTGACCACCCTATTTTTCCATAGTGGTTGCACCATTCTCACCAGTGTACAAGGGTTCCAATTTCTCTATATCTTCAACAATGTTTGTCATCTTTGGATTTTTTTAATTCCAATAGGTGTGAGATGATATCTCATTGTGGTTTTGATCTGTATTTCCCTGACAATGAGTGAGGGGGGTAACTTTTTATATACCTGCTGGCCATTTGTAGGCCTTCTTTGAAAAAATTTTCTATTCAAGTTCTTTGCTCACTTTTTAATCAGGTTATTTGGGTTTGTTTGTTTGTTTTGGATTGAATTTTAAGATTTCATTAGTATTTTCAATATTAGCCTTTTTATCAGATATATGGTTTGTAAATAATTTCTTGCATCCAACAGGTCATCTTTTCATTCTGTTACTTGTTTCCTTTGCTGTGCTAAAGGTTTTTAGTTTGATGTAAATCTACTTACTATGCAAAAGAATGAAATTGGACCCTTATTTTTATACCATGCATAAAAATTAAATAAAATGGATTAGAGACTTCAAGATAAGGCATACAACTATAAAAACTCCTAGAAGAAAACAAGGAAAATCTTCATGACATTGATCTAAGCAGTGATTCTTGGAAATGCCAACAAAATCACAGGCAACCAAAGGAAATATAAGAGACACATTTTTTAAGTGCTGAAGTCCCAATCAGACTGATAATGAAAGAGTAGAAAATTCAAACTGTAGAACACTAAGCATAAGAAGGCTGTGTGACTTTATACCAAACAGACTTCAACCAAGAGTTTGACACCAGTGGTAAAAGGATACCCCCTAATAATAAAAACGATCAATTATCAAGAAGACAATGCAAGTTTAGAAATGTATGCACATAGTAGAAATTCAGATATGTGAATCAAAACCTAGAAGAACTAAAGGGAGAAAGAAACACAGTCACAATTTCTGTTAACTATATTGACATTTTTCCTGTAGTAAATGATAGAATATGTAGACAAAATGCCAGTAAGGATGAAGAAGATTTGAAAATACTATCAATCATCTTAATTAATTGAAATTTGTAGACATACTACCTACACTTTGCAACATACACGTTTTAAAGAGCCTGTTAAGCATTAACCAAGATAGAATATATGCTTGGTTAGAAAATGAGTCTTAACACATTTCATAGGATTTCATTACACAGACTGTGATCTTTTACTGTGACTGAACTAAAATTAAAATCAATAACAATGTCTTTAGCTAAGCTCCAAAATATTTGAAAATTCAGAAATACATCAGTAGATAAAATTGAAAAATTCCTTGAATTAAAAACTTACAGAACATATACAGTCACAAATAAAAGATCTAAATAATACCATGTCTACTATAAAAATTTATTTCTCATTTCAAAAGCTTCTCACAAAGAAAACTTCAGGTCTGATGGCTTTACTTGTGAGTTTTATTAAATATGTAAGAAAAATATAATACTAACCTCATAAATTTCTTTCATATATATATATATATACAGTAAAATAAGCTCCCAAACTTGTTTTTGTCAGCACAATTCTGAGAGTAATAATAATAATGAGAATGATATTTCAAAAAGAGAAAATTAGAGTAAAGTCTCTTATGAACACATAAATAATATTCATCAAATATTGGCATTAATCCATCGACATAAAACAAATAGCACATCATGAACAAGAGACATTTATCCTAAGAAAGTAAGGTTGTCTCTACATTTAAAAATCAGTATATTCATAACATTAATGGAGTAAAGGAGAAAAGTCATATAATCATCTCAATAGAGTAGAAACAGCATTTAATAGAAATAATCATTTATGATAAAATAAAATCTCTGAGTAACTAGCATGAGAAGAAAACTTCTTCAATCTGGAAAATGGCATTTATAAAAAGACCTATAGATACCATTAAGGTAGATAGAACACTGCCTTGTGTCCTAATCCTTGTACCCTGTGAATATGTTACCTTGTATGGTAAAAGGGAGCTTATAAATATAATTAATATTAACTAAAAACTTCGAGACTGGAAGATTAACCTTGATAAATTGAGTGAGGTAAATCTAAGAACATGAGTCCTTAAAAGTAGAGAGTATTTCCTAGCTGTAGTCAGAAAGAGAACCAGAGAGATGGTGGCGTGTAAATGACTAAGCAAACTTTGAAGATGAATGAAAGAGGCCAGTGTCAAGAAATGTGGATTGCCTCTAAAACCTGAAAAAAGAAAGGACACAAACTTTCCCCTAGAGCCTCAAGAAAGGAAGAAGCCTATGGGTGCCTAGGTGGCGCAGTCAGTTGGGCATCTGACTCATGATTTCAGCTCAGGTCATGATCTCAGAGTTGTGCCATTGAGCCCCACTTCGGGTTCCAGGCTCAGTGGGGAGCCTTTTTGTGATTCTGCCTCTCCTCTTCTTCCCCAACACTCTCTAAAGTAATAAATAAACTTAAAAAAAAAAAAAAAAAGAAAAGAAAAGAATACAGCCTATTGACACTGATTTTAACCAAGAGAGACTTGTGTTGGGCTTCTAACCTACAGAACTGTAAGATAATAAATTTGTACCATTTTAAGCCACTAGAATTTGTGATAACTCATTATGGCAGCACTAGAAAATGACTACACTCATAATCCATAAATGTAAACTACGGCATGTGTTATAAGAAAAGCAAGAATTTGCCCAGTTACCATTTCTATTCAACATTTTACTAGATTTCATATCCATTGCCCAAAGGCAAAGGAAAGAAGTAAAATGGATAGTATTTGGAAAGGAAGAAGAAACATTATCATTTTCATATGACATGATTGTGTACATAGCCATTTCTCTGGAATTTCCCCTGATACTATCAGACATAGCAGAGATAGTAACTGAATTTAGAAAAGCTCAATATATAAAAATCAACTTTATTTTCATATAAAAGAAGCAGCTGGGTAATTAAGTGAAAGTAACATTATCATTAACAATAATATCACACAACTTGACATAATTAGGGATATATTTAGTGAAGTATATTTAAGACCTACATTAAAATGACAAGATAATACTGAGAGATACTAAGAATACCCAAGTAAATGGAAAGCTATACATATTCTCTGAATAAAAGCCTCAATACTGTTAAGATAATCTATTTTCCATGAAATAATCTGTGCATCCAACAAAATCCCAATCAAAACATGAACAAGTTTTAAAATAGATACTACCAAGGTGCTTTTAAAGTTTATATGGATATAAAATGAACCTAGCACAACATCTGAGGTTTTACATTGGCTTATTTCAAATATTACTGTAATGCTAAAGTAATCACATAGTGTGGTATTGATGTATGAAAAAAAAAGTAGATTAATGGAGCTAATGGAGCTGAGTAGATAATCTGAGGATAGATCAGCATTCATATGGTCAGTACAGAGAGCACAAAAAGCACTAACCATAATATAGGACAAAAAAATTTCAAATCATACTATATAAAATTTTAGAAGTCACCTTTAAAAAAAGGCCACACCTTGGGAGAAAATGTTTATTGTACATCCTATCAGACTGTCTTAGCAAAGGATGTGATAGATACTACCTAAAGGCAGATATATGACTAGTGAATAAGCACAGGAAATGGTGCTCAATAGTGTGTACATCATGAGGAAGTGCAAATTAAAAACACAATGAGGGGTGCCTGTATGCTCCAGTCTGTTAAAGGGTTGCCTTTGGCTCAGGTCATGATTCTGAGGTCCTGAGATTGAGCCCCGTGTCAGGTACCCTGCTCCACGAGGAGCGTGCTTCCTCCTCTCCCTTTCACTCTGACCTTGCTCCCTGCTCATGCTCTTGCTCACTCTCTCTCTCTCAAATTAATTTTTTAAAAAAGGAGAAGTCCTAAAAAAAATTAAAAACAAAAATAAAAACACAATAAGATATTGTTATATACCCTGAAGAATGGCTAAAATTATTTTAAAATAACTGATAACACCAAATGTTGGTGAGGATACAGAACATATAGAACTCTCATATACTGCAGATGGGAACATTAAAGTGTTTGCACATTTTTCCAATTGAGAAAAAATTTGGCAGATTTTTGCAAGTTAAAAATATATACACTCTATAACATAACCATTCGCTTCTAGGTATTTACCCAATAAGATTTGAACACATGGTTCTAACATGTACAAAAATTAAATACCATTTCTATTCACAATAGTCACAATCTGGCAACAACACAACTCAACCATGTATTAGGGAGCAAATTGAGACTTTTAAAAATGAAATATTATTTGTCAGTGAAAAGGAATAAACTACAGACACATAAAACATCATGAATGAATCTCAAAGAAACACATAGAGAAAGAAGTCAAGTGCATGCATGTGTGCATACATACACACACACACACACACACATACATTTATTTTGAGAAAAAAAAAAAAGTGTTCCCTTTGGATGAGAAGAAAGAGGGCTTCCAGGTGAGTATCATAAAGGGCTTGTCTTTACTGCATATCTGTTAACGGGGGTATAGGTTCTACTGGTATTGCATTTGTCCAAACCCTTTTGAGCTATATATTTAAGACCTATGCATTTAATTATTTTTAATTATATTTCATTTTTAAACATGGAAAACACTGGAAATGATATTAATTCCTGTGGCAGACAGGTACTTCTAGGAAAGCAGGAGTAATTTCATTTCTCCTCTGGATTTGGAAACATTTGTCTTGCAGAATACTGGGGCTGGACCCACCCTCTGCCTCCTTGTTTCTTGGGGGTGATGCTGGATGCTACTTCTTGTTTGGAATTTTCCTCCTTTCAGCTCCCCACCCCTTGCTGAAGGTAAGAGGAAGGGACCATTGAATTTTACATCTAAATTCATGCTTTTGTGTCATTTTCCCCCAGTATTAATTATGTCACTATTACTCTTACTTCTGTGTCATCACACCTGAGAGCTCTTCCAGTTATCTTCCTGTCCTCTCCTCTCCTTTCACAGTATCTTTTTTTACTTTTAAACAAAGACTTAATATTCAATTTCCATGAAAGCTCCTTACACTTTTCTGATCTGCTAATATTCCCTTTCCATCACCTCTCCTACCACACCTTGCCACAGACACCTATTAGACTCCTATCAGAGACATGAACTGCTGAGCCATGACATGCAGAACTTACATATCATCATGTTCTGTAATTTACAAAAACATGTTCATTCTTATATCTTACTTGACATCTAGAGCAACTTAAGTATTGCTTTAATGGATTAAAAAATAGTTTCTCACAAGCCTGCTTGTGCCAAATTCAGGCAAGTATTAAGCAAAAGATCCTGGTTTTGAAAAAAATTGAGGGACAATGGGAGAAGGTAAAAGGAACTTTTGCTTCCAATAGAAATATTTTTCTCAATAGTCAAATAATATGAAAATAGCACATACTGCCTAATACTTTAGTCATAAAAGCAAGAACATTTTATGTCGGCTGGCACGATAAGTAGTTGTGGTTATCACAGAAATTAATCAGTTAGAAAGGATAATTAAAGGCAATAATGCAAATTTGATACTAATGCTATAGCAGATTTTGAGCTTGTTTTCCCCTTAGGTCTCCTGAAATTATCTTATATATTCTTAGTTTGACTCAACAACCTTTTATTCTCAAGATGACATCTCATATACTCTCTTTGCCTAGTCATTTATTTCTCCCGTTGTTATTTTCACATAATATTCTTTGCCTTGGACAACACTATTACTCAAGTTAGCCCTGTCATAGTGACTTTGCAGGAAATAAATGAAGCTCTTTTTCTTCACTCTCTTTCTCTCTCTCCTTTTTTAATATTTTATTTATTTGAGAGACAGAAATCATCTGAGAGAATACACAAAGGGGAAAGGGCAAAGGGAGACAGAGAAGCAGGGTGCCAGCTGAACAAGGAGCCCAATGCAGGACTTGTTCCTAGGACCCTGGGATCATGATCTGAGCCAAAGGCAGACACTTACTGACTGAGCCACCCAGGAGTCCCTAAAGTTCTCCTTCTTTTGTGAAGATTAGAGGGCTTGAACAGTATGTAAGATTGCAAATTTTTTTTATTGTGTTAAGTTTTCACCATACAGTACAACATTAGTTTTTGATGTAGATTTAAATTAAGTTCCATCTATCAGTTAACAATTTTTTTATATGCTATAATATGAAATCACAGTTTGGTTCAGAGGATCTCCTCTACTTAAAGGAATGAAGGACCATATGGTTTTATGTAAATTTTAATACATAAGGCTAGGGTGTACCAAAAGATAAAATGTAGTATTGTGGTAAGAGAAGCCAAAATGTGAAAAATTGGATTTGATTTAAGTTTTAGAAACAATGGAAGAAGGTATATAGGCAAATAAATTACTTGACTAACTACATTCTATGATTGATTTTATTCTTAATTTCCCCACCTCTAAAACTAGGAAGTTGAATTTTTAGACAACATGTAAGGGCCCTTTCAATTCAAAAGGTATATGATTTTATTTCACGTAATACTTTCATTTTATTGATAAATACAAGAAAGCCACTATCCTCACTCATCTATTACATTGAGTTGATTTTCTTTTTCCTGGTTAAGCTAACACCTCAACTGAGAAGATGAAAGCTTGGTGCAGTTAAATAAATTCATGCATAAGAATGAGATTAAAGGTAATAACTACTTTTTTGAAAAACCTGAGATGATAAAATAGATAAAAAAGAGCATGAGGGTGCACCAAATGAAACTTTAAGACTTCTTGATATCAAAATTTATTAATAAGTTCCACAGTGGTTTACAGAATAATGTGCTAGAGTTCCATTTTCATTCCTTAAAATTATCCTATTGCAAGTCAGTATTTTTGTTACTTTGCTGTTTTTGCTGTTTAAACATTATATTCTTGGACATCCAATCAGGATTTGGCTACATAGTATGTTTGTTTAATTTTGTTACTATCAAGTGAAATACTGCTTGTCTTTATGATTTTCTCCTTTGAACTTGTTCTATTTTTATTATAAAATTTTACACTTGATTGTGGGTTTTCTATTGTTAAACATTTAAAAGTCACATACATCAAATAAAAGACATTTTCTTTTCCCTTCTTGAAATCAATATTTTAGGTCTAGTTATATAGCAGTAATTATCTCTCATTTGATAATTTGATAATTGGTTAATTTGATAAATTGAATAGTTAGATAGTTCTACCAAGGGTTCTAACATTATTGTCTTTATATCTAACACAGCTACAAAGTTACTTATATTAATACTAAGAAATACTGTTATAAGGAATTTATGTAACTTTCTTCATGGTTTGCCTTGCTTAAAATTCCTCTTTAACAGGAATACATTTTCAAGTTTTGTTAATTGGGAAACTTTCATCAAATGTCTTTGGATGTAAATTACACTCAGCAGTAAAATATAGATAGCAATTTCTGAAGGGTTTCATGTTTTAACAGTGGGTTAAATTCTAAGCAAAGCCTACCTATAGCCTGTGCAAATATACAAATATATTAGGTTAGAGCACTGCGTTTGCCTTCCATATTAAAGGAATGAATAGCCATTAGGGTGAATAAGTCATTTGAGAAATTCTGCAAAACACAGTAGAAAACATTTTTTTTTCTAGCATCCATGAGATTTAGAAATTACTTCATATTGCAGAGTTTAATCACTCTCATTCTTCACAGAGACAACTGCAGATTACTTTGGCCATAAAATAATCTTTCTTCTTTAACACTTACCTTCTTGAATTTGATACTTTTATCCATTACTGAAACTAGATGTCAATGAAATATTATTTAAGTTAATATAAATAAATTTCTACTGAAATCAAAGTGTGAATACTTTCTTTTTTCATTGATTTATGCATATCTACAATTATTTAGATACAATTATTTGTACAGTGTCCATTATAAATAGGAAAAGTAAATCACACAATTGAATAGCTAAATAGTTTTCAATGTAACCTTTTGAAAGTCACAATCTCAATGATCATGTTTGCTCTAGTTTTTTTCTCCTTGATGTAAAATAATCTGAGTAAAATAATCTCTTCTCTTAAAGTTTCATACATTTAGGTTCAGGAAATTTCTCCATTATTCTTTTAAATATGGAAAAAGACAAATCAGATTTCCCTTACTTCTTATCCGGCTAATCTGAGTGAAGTTAGTGTATGTAGAGAAGCCATTATATTCTCATGCATAATTACACACACATGAAGTCCTGCCAATGCTGTATATTAGATTTTATAGGACACATTAAACAGTATGTGTGAAGTTACATTTGTTTATGACATAGACACAGTCAGATTATATTTTCTTGTGTTCCCAGAATATTCCTATGAACCACATACAAATCAGTGCATTGCAAACAATGTACTCATGGAATACCCTAAATATTCATGATATTGCTTTGCATTTGTGAAAACATTAGTTTACAAAACACCCTTTTATGCAGAATTTTATGTTAAAATCAGTGTGCATGAGACATTTCAAAATAATTCCACACAGACATTCCATACAAGATAAAATGTAGATTTACATGTTTTGTATTAGTTTGCTAGGGCTGCCATAACACAATACCAGACTGAGTAGCTTAAATGACAAAAATTTATTTTCTCACAGTTCTGAAGACTGGAAGGGCAGGATCAAAGTGTCAGCAGATTTGCTTTCTTCTGCAGTCTCTCTTTCCTTAGCTCACAGATAGCCACCCACATACGTGGCCTTTTTTCTGTGGGTGAACATTCCTGGTATCTCTTCCACTTATAAAGACCAGTCATATCAGATTAGAACCCACAGACATGACCTCATTTATCTTTAATTATCTCTTTAAAGGCATTATCTCCAAGGTGCTGGTGTGGTTCAGTCAGTTAAGCATCTGCCTTCAGCTCAGGTCATGATCTCAGGGTTCTGTGACTGAGCCCTGCATCAAGCAAGACCTTTTTCATAAGGCTCCCTGCTCAGTAGTGAGTCTGCCTCTGCCCATACCCCCAACTGTGTGCTATTTCTTTCAAATGAATGAATAAAATTAAAAAAAAAATAAATAAAAGCTCTACCTCCAAACCCAATAACTGGTTAGGTACTGGGGGTAGAACTTCAGCATATGAATTTTGGGGGTACACAATTCAGTCCATAAACATGTTTGTAGTGACTATGACAGCTATAAGGTATGACTTCTCTTTATATGTAGTTGGTGTAGTAACACAAGCTTAGGTAGTTCCATTTTGGTGGGAGGACACCCAGACCCCCAACATCTCATGGTAGGTGGCTTATGACAGCTGTGCTCTTGTCCTTAAGGCTATTTTGTTTTTCCTTTTTATTTGGCTAATCTAGCTTCTTCTCACTATTAGTACTTTAAACACAGTACAATTTCCCACCACTGATTTGCCAAGTCATCTAAGTTACATGTGATTTGTTTCTGGGAGCTGTCACTCCTTTTATTGAGTTGAAATTCATATTATGTAAACCATTATTTTACCATATTAATCATTTCTAAATGAACAATTCAGTGGCATTACGCATAATCACAATGTTGTGCAACCACCATCTTTATCTAAACATTTTCTTCATGCCAGAAGAAACCACCATACACAGTAGCACTTACTCCATATTCTTCCATCTTCCACATTCTACCATATTCTACCCAACTTCCATGGTATGACCTGGCAACCACCAACTTGCTTTTTGTCTCTATGGATTCACATTGTCAGTATATGTCCTATTAACAGAATTATATAATATGTGAACTGTTATAGGTAGTTTCTTTCACTTAGCTCAGGTTTTCAGATTCCCTGATGTACTATTTATCAGGACTTCATTCTTTTTATCCCTGAATATCCTTCATTTTATGGACATATCCCATTTGTTTATCTATTCATTGTTGGAAAACATTTGGGTTGTTTTCACCTCTAGGCTATTGTGAGTAGTGCTTCTGTGATATGCATGTACATATATTTGTTTGAGTACCTATTTTCGATTCCTTTGGGTATTCAAATAGAAGTGGAAATTCTGCATTATATGCTAATTCTATAATTACCTTCTTGAGGAACCATCAGACTTTTTCCTCAGGGGCTGAACTATTCTACCTTCACACCAAGAAATTATGACACTTACACTCTTCTCCACATCCTTCCCAACACCTAGGCTTTTCTGTTTCATTACTGTTATTGGTGCTGATGTTGTTAGACAGCCATTCCTAGTGAATGTGAAGGGTTATTTCTCTGTTGTTTAGATTTTTGTTTCCATATGAAGAATTATCCTAAACAAAGTTTCATGTGCTCATCAACCATTTATCTATCTTCTTGGGAGAAATGTCTATTCAAGTCCTTTGCTCATTTTTTAAAATTAAGATGTTTGTAGTGTTGAGTTGTAAGTATTCTTTATATATGTTACAACTACACCTTATTAAATATATTATTTGTAAATACTTTCTTCTGTTCTATCAGTTTTCATTTCAACTACCTTAATGTGCTTTGATGCACAAAAATGTATAATTTTGATGAAGTTCAATATATCTATTTTTTTCTTTTGTTCCTTGTGCTTTTAGTGTTATATCTAAGAATCCATAGTTAAATCCATAGTCATGAAGATTTACTTCTACTTTTTCTTCTAATAGTTGAATAGGTTTAGTGCTTATATTTAGGTCATTGACATTTTTTAATAAACTTTTTTTATGTGGTGTGAGTGGTCCATTTTCATCATCTTGCATGTGATACATGTTGTCCTCACACTATTTCTTGAAGAGAGTATACTTTCCCCATTGCATGGTTGTGGCACTCTTTTTGAAAATAATTGGCTGTAGATATATGGCTTTATTTTGGACTCTCAATTCTATTCCTAGGGAATATATCCATCCTTATTTTGGTACTACACTGTTTCAGTTATTGTATCTTAGTAGTAATTTAAAATCAGAAAGTGTCAGTCCTGCAACTTTGTTCTTCTTTTTCAATATTGTTTTGGCTCATGTGATTCCATATGAATTTGAGAGTCAGCTTTTCCAGGACTGTAAGAAAGGTTGTTGAATGGTTGATAGATGTTATACTGCAACTGTAGATTGCTTTGGGGGAATACTGCCTTTCTAACAATAATAATTCTTCCAATCCATGAACATGAAGAGCTTTTTTATTCATTAAGCTCTTTCTTAATTTCTTTCAAAAATGTACACTTTAGAGTGTGCATGCCTTCACCTTCTTGTTTAAATTTATTATAGGTATTTACTCTTCAGATTTCCTTTACAAATGGAATTGCTTTTTAAATTTCCCTTTCAGGTTATTATTTGCTGCACAAAGAAACAAAACTTTCTTTTAATGTGTTAATCTTATATTCTGCAACTTTTCTGAATTCATTTGTTACTTCTAATAGGAGTTTTGGTGGATTATTTGGGGGATTTTCTACATATAGAATTATGTCATCTGCACAAGAAGACAGTTTTAGTTCTCCCTTTCTAATTTGAGTGTCTTGTATATATTTTTCATGGCTGATTACTCTGCCTAGACTCATTAGAAGGTTAAATAGAAGCTGTGGAAGCAGACATCCTCATCTTGTTCATGATATTAGAAGAAAAGCATTCAGTTTACTGAATATAGTGTTAGCTGTGATTTTTTTCCCTAATTTCCTGAGTTTTCCTTTACCATGGCAGTGTCAGATTTTGTGAAATGCTTTTTCTGCATCAATTACAATGCCATGTAGCTTTTTAAAAATTCTTTGATTTTATGTTGATTTTATATTTCAACATAAAATCATTGATTTTATGTTGAAAAACCCTGCATTCTTGGGATAAACTCCACTGTTATAGTATATAATTCTTTTAATATGCTGTTGGATTCATTTTGTCTAGTATTTTGTTGTGGATTTAATCTCTTTATTGTTATAGTTATGTTCTGATTTATCTATTTTTTTGAGTCTGTTTGGTAATTCACATGTGTCTGAAAATTTGCCCATTTCATATAGGGTATCTAATTTTTGGTATATAATTGTTCATATGATTGTTCTGTTAAAATTGTTTTTGTATCTGTAACATTGATGGTAATTCCCCAAACTCATATTCTGATTTTAGTTATTTGTGTCTTCTTTTTTCTTAGTCTAACTAAAGGTTTGTTACTCTTTTTTAACTTTTCAAGGAATCAACTCTTGGTGTTAATTCTTTTTTGTTCCTTGTTTTGTTTATCTATGCTCTAATCTTCATTATTTCCTTTCTTCTGTTAGCTTTGGGTTAAGTTTGTCTTTTTTAGTTTCTTAAGATGTAAAGTTAGATTATCAATTTGAAAATTTTCTTTCTTTTTTTTTTTTTTTTTGACCCTCTGGTTATTTCAAAGTGTGTTGTTTATTGGGGCACTTGTGTGGCTCAGTTGGTTAAGCATCCAACTGTTGATTTTTAGGTTGGGTCATGATCTCAGGGTTGTGAGATCAAGTCTCACATAAGGTTCTGAACTGGGCGTGGAGCCTGCTTAGGATTCTCTGTGCCCCTTTCCCTATCTCTCCCCACCCCCACTTGCATGGGTATGTGCTCTCTCTTCCAAAAAAAAAAAAAAAAGAATTAAAAGCTTGTCATTTAATTTATAAAAATTTAAGGATGTTTTAATCTCACTGTGGTCAAAGAATATTCTCATGATTTACGTAACTTTAGTTATCTTGATATCTGCTTAAGAGCCCAATATATGGCAAATTTTGATAAACAATCCATGTGCATTTAAATAAAACTATATTCTGCCATTCCTTAATTCAGTTCTTTTCATATTTTCTTAAGTTGTTCTGTCTAAAGATTTTGTGTTTTCCAAATCTACATCTTTATTGAGGTTCTGATTTTTCTAATAATGACAGAGAGCAAGTGTTGGAAACATCCATTAAGTTTGTAAATTTGTTCTTTTAGTTATATCTAAATTACATCTTATGTATCCTATTGGCTATGGTATTAGACACATGCACACTTAGAATTGTTATACATATTCATTATGTATTAACAGTTTTATCAAATAAAATATGTTCTCTGGTCCAATTAATAATTTGATTCCTATTTGGTTTTAGTATAGTTACACCTTTATTACTCATATTTCCATGCTATATTCTTTTTAAAAATTTTCCTCCTTCCAGAGTTCTTATGTTTACTGCCTCTTATGTGTGTATTTGACAGACTTGTGGCAATAACTGTCTGATGTTAGGGTTTCCAATTCGAGATGTAAGAAAAAGGTGTTCTTGTGCTTTCTGTCTGATTGTGGCAGTCAATGGGGCAGTACAGGGAAAAAAAATACAATGAAATAAAAAAAATTAAAGTGTGCCTCTTATGAGCAATCTAGTTTATTTTTTTAAAAAAGTTGGGCAATTTTGGGGGGATGCCTGGGTGGCTTAGTTGATTAAGTGTCCAACTCTTGATTTAGGGTAAGGTCATGATCTCGGGATCTTGTTAGTTATACACTTCTTATTTTGGATTTTCTTTGTTTGTTTGCTATTATTTTAGAGACTACAATAGGCATTCTGGATTCATTGAAGTTTGACAGAAATATCTACTATCTTATTTTCATGTATGTATTTTTCATTTTTTTCTTTTCCCTTCTGTATGTCAATCTGAATATTTCTTCTTACTCACCTACACACAGTCTACATTTTTTTTCTTTCTGCTTTATCTAATCTATTGTTAAACCAAAATGAGAATATTTAATTCTCACTGTTGAATTTTGTTGTTGTTCTAGAAACAGGAACTCTGACACAGGAAAGAAACAAATGAGTTTATCTTAGAGTAAATCATTCTCTGTTACAATTCTTCAAGTTATCTATTCTTCTGAACTATTAATTACAATAATTTGAAGGTCTATGTCTACTAACATTATAATCTGCCACAACAATGGTCTGTTTCTCTTGTATGCTTTTCTTCTTGCCTTTTCCTTCTTTCCCCTCTCATTTGGGCTTCTCTAGGGGCATATCTGTTAATTGTATTTTGAATAATAGACATTTTAAATAAAGAATTATAGTGTCCCTACATAATACTGTTTTCATCAAGAAACAATTAATTTATGTCCCCGGCTATTTCATGATAAAAGCTATCTATGTCTTTACATCTTTGTGTTTTATAGAATTACAAGTTATATCTCCTTATCATTTAATCATATGACAATTTCTCTCTTTTAGTGTTGCTATTGAACAATCAGCTGTCAAATTATTTGTAAATTTAACCAAAGTATTCTCTTCGGTTATTTCTTTTTCAATTAAGGGTGCTATTTTTTTAAATAAATACCTGTTTACTTATAAAAGTATGGGAGAGGTGATTTATTTAAAAATAAAGTAGCAAGTATAAGTCTAGTTGTTATAAAACCAATCACATCATAAGGTAGTTGTGAATTTAAGATTACATAATCCATGAAGATATGTATAAGCATCGTATCCCATAATAAACACTGTATGTGTTCATCATAGTAGGGAATACTGATACATTCAGTGTTATTATTTATGTATCCAGCAGAAACATGGTCAGAAAAGCAGGCTTTATATTTTCTACTTTCATGTTTTTTACACCCCATCTCTAGCTTTCAAACTTAGATGAAAACATGGGTCCTGACTACAGATAATAGAAAAGAGAGGAAAAATTACATTAACTTATGGACAATGCAAGCTAAGTGGACCAGACTTATGAAGTTATTTTTAGGTTAAAAATATTCTGGATCAGACTCACGAAGTTTTTATGTTTAAAAGACCACACTTGTATAGACCAAAACCACGTGGTGATGACAATTCTCATTTGGCACACGTTTTAATCAATATTAGTTTTTAGAGGTCTCTTTTGTTTCTTTCCTGCATGTCTCTCTCTCTTACAATATTATTAACTTCTTTTCTTGAAGCTCATGCTGCCTCTTGGGCCAGATTACAGAGTAATGACTTCTAATCTCCTGGGTAGAAGTTTCAGCACTCTGGAAATCCAGTGGGGAAAGGCTGTAAAGATATTAAAAATATTTTTCTCTATCCTCTTATGATATCTTGTTTCTCCTTCAATGGTCAATAGATGACCTTATATTTTACTTTCTAGGAATACAGAAAATCTTAGATATACATATACTTTCATATTACTAATTTAAAAAACTTGAAACATTCTTGATTTTTATACCCATTCTATACTCTTTTAATTCAAATTACTATAGAAAACTCAAGGCTACTACTCTAAAGGCAAGGACCTCAAATGTCCTATAAACTACATATTCATCAGTTATCATTTCCTTTTCTTATACATCAATCTTTTTTTACCAACTAGGTACCCTCATATAATAATACATGGTTAAGAGTTATCTAACATTGAGATAGTATTCTCATCTTTTCTTATGCCTTCAGTAGTTACTTTAATAGGAACTTATCACAGATTATATCAAGCGAGTCTGTCTTGCTGCTATTTTAATCAAGGGACACATTATAAATACTCTTTGTTTATATATATGACATTTTAAAAATATTGGTACTTGGGTTTCTCAATAAATCCATATTTTATATGCAATTTTTAAATATTTCATTGGCATTAGATTGCCATATGTATAAACATATTCAATTAAATAGATTCTGTTTATCTCAGCTTGATCATATATCAGAATTTTATTTTTGAGAGTTATCAATGTCATGAATAATCTTTTTTTATAGTATTCATGCTATGCAGTAAGGGCACCATACCTTTTTCTATTAAAATTTACCTTAGTAAAATTTTAGAATATGACCAGTATTCTCTGTCTAGCCCCCTGATGTCATAATTGCTGTTTCTGAGAGGTCCCATATTTTTTGCTTGTTTTTCCCCCATACTTTATATATATTATGTGAATTATAAAATATTTATTAAATTTTCCAGTTTTCCTATGTGTAGCTTCTGAGTATAATGTAGGAAAGGTTGTAATTAGTGATTAATGTGTTAAATGAGAAACAGATGGTCTAAATAGGTGAAAGAATAGACAATTTCACCAGAGAACTAGATTCTATAAAATCTAACTCAATGATGAAGAGTGACATCACCAAAGTAGTAGAGTAGAAGATCCCAGCCACCATGCTCCTATAGAGAAAAATTAGACAGCTGTCCATGAACAAAAATAGGTCTGAGAGAGCTCAGGAGTCCACTTAAAAAGTTTAACAACATAGTAAAGCAAAACACCAGAAAATAAGTTCACAAAGGTAGGAAGAACAGCTTCATTTGCCTGCATCCTCTCATGGCCCAGGGCAGCTCTCTTTCTTACCAAAGAGAACTTCCTAGACTAAGAGAGCCTCTCTCACCAGGAAAAGGAGAACAAAATGAATAATCAGTTCCCCAACTTTTCAGTGCTTTCAACAAAGTATCTGCTTAAGTCCCAACCCTCCCAGATACCAGTAAAACTGAGACAGCTGGAAACAAGAAATAAACATGGGGCAAACAGTATTTACCACATGGCAGAAGTGACAATTGTACCCAACAGCCTGTGCTGGAGTGGATCCCAGCAACCTTTGCTACTTGAGGAGTTCAACAGCCCTTGTAGACACTTGGAACACCCCCAGCTTTCATCACTGAGAACCTCTTCATAGACCTGACTGATCCACAGAGGACCCCAATGGCTTTCTCCACTGAGGAAACCAACAGCCAACACAGCCAACACAGATCCTTTGCAGATTTTGCTTTGAATAAAAAACCTCAAAGCACCACAGGCTTTCCTATTTGCAGACACCAGCTACCCGAGACCCTCCCCACTCTGCACAGCTGCTTGTGGTCCTGGTCCCCACTCTGCACAGCTGCTTGTGGTCCTGGTACCAGCCCTGATTCCTGTCACTGGCCAGCACCAATGTGTGTGTCTGTAGCTAGTCTCTAAAGCTATGTACATGCAAGCCATTGGCCCTTGCTTCTATCACCAGCATCAAATTCTGTGTGAACAAGAGACTAGCACCTATAGCTACCCAGGTACATGCAGCCTGGACCCTGCAGCTACTTGGGCTCCCAAGACAGCCTTGACTCTTATCACTGGACTGCACTAATGTGCATGTTTTCAGCTAAATGCAGTCACAAACTAATATCTTCTCTACTTTCACTTCCAAAAAATTGAAGAGGGAGCCCCTCAAACTCATTTTACAATGCTAGAATAATGCAGATACCAAAGCCACAAGTAAAGAAAATTTCAGGACAATATCCTTATAGAGATGTATAGAGATATAAACATTCTCAATAAAATACTAGCAAATTAAACTCAGTAGCACATTAAAAAGATGATATACCATGATCAAATGGAATTTACCCCTTGGATGCAGGGATGTTTCAACTTAGAACAATCAATAAATGTGACACACTGCATAAATAGAATGAAAGACAAAAATTGTATGAACATCTCAATAGATGCTGGTAAAAAATTTGATAAAATCCAACATCTCAATTCTCTGATATAAACTTTCAATAAATTATGTGTAAAAGAAATATACCTCAACATAATAAAGGTATAAATGAGAAACCCACAACTAACATTAGACTCAATGGTAAAGAGCTGAAAGCTTTCCATTTAAGATAAGGAACACAGGATAAGAGCACTCACTCTCATAACTCCTATTCAACATAGTATTGGAAGTCCTAATTACAGAAGTTAGGCAAGAAAAAGAAATTAAAGGAATCCAAATCAGAAAGAAAAAAGTAAAACTGTCTCTATTTGCTGCTGGCATAGTCTTCTATGGAAATACCCTCTAAAGATTCCATCAAAACATTTTTGATCTAATCAATGAATTCGGTAAAGTTTAAGAATACAAAATCAACATACAAAAAATTAGTTGCATTCATATACACTAACAATAAGCTACATTAAGAAGAAATTAAGAAAACTATCCTATTCACATTAGCATCAAAAATAATAAAATACTTAGGAATAAATTTAACCAAGGGATGTGAATGATCTATAGACTGATAACTATAAGACGTTGATGAAAGAAACTAAGGACATAAATACATGGAAAGATATTCCATGTTCATGGATTAGAACAAATAATAGTATTAAAATATCCATATTATCCAAAGCTATTTATAGATTCAATACAATCCCTACCAAAATCCCAATGGCATTTTTCAAAGAATAGAAAAAACAATTGTAAAACTCCTATGAAACCACAAAGACTCTGAATAGCCACTACAATTTTAGAGAAGAAACAAACATGGCAGAATCATGCTTCCTGATTTTAAGCTATATTACAAAGCTACAATAATCAAAACAATGTAGTACTGGCATAAAAGCAGATACATGATCTGAACGAGAATTAGGAGCCTAGAAATTTACTCACACATATATGGTCAACTGCTATTTGTCAGAGGAGCCAAGAATACTCTGTGGGGAAGGGATAGTCTCTTCAGCAAATGGGAAAACTGGATATCCATATGCTAAAGAATAAAACTGAACCCATATCTCACACCACTCACAAAAATGAACTCAAATGGATTAAGGAATTAAACATAAGACCTGAAAACGTACATTCCCAGAAGAAAACAGAGGTAAAAACCTCCCTGAGATCAGTCCTGGCAACAACTTTTTGTATCTGACAACGAAAGCTTTTCAACAAGCAACGAAGAGGACAAGTCAATCAACAAAATCAACGAGTAAGACTACATAAAACTACACTGACAAAATCAAGGGCAACCTATAGAATGGGAAAAAATATTTGTAAACCATGTATCTGATAAGGTAATATCCAAATATATTTTTTTAAAACTCATAAAAATAATGAAAAAATATTTGTTAATGGCAAAAAAACAAACAATCCAATTTAAAAATGGGCAGAACACATAAACAGATATTTTTCAAAGAAGACATACAAATGGCCAACAAATACATGAAAAAGTGCTCAACATCACTGATCATCAGGGAAATGCAAATCAAAACAATAATGACTTCACACCTGTTAGAATGGTTATTATGGGGGGACAAAAGAGGTAACAAAGCTGAAGACAAAGAGAAAAAGAACACTTGTTACTGGAAGGAATACAAACTGGTACAGCCACTGCAAAAACCAGTCTGAAGTTTTCAAAAAATTTAAAATAAAGCTACCACGTGACCCAGCGATCTCACTGGATACATATCCAGAGGAATTGAAATCACTATCTTGAAGAGATTCCCATGTTTGTTATAGCATTATCCACAATAGCCAAGATACAGAAACAACCTAAGTGTTGACTGATGGGTGAATAAATAAAATGTGGTATAAATAGATATACAATAGTATATTATTCAGCCAAAAAAAGAAGGAAATTCTGTCACTTGTGACATAGATGGATCATGGGGGCATTATATAAGTGAAATATATCAGAGAAAGACAAATACTACGTAATCTCACTTACTATGTGGAATCTAAAAGTATTTAATCCATAGAAACAGAAAGTGGAACTGAGAGAATTAACATGTCATTGGGCTGTTTAGTCCACAAAGAACCTATCACCCAAGATTTGGAGCTGGAGGAGAAGGAGCCCATATTCTCAGCACACACACCTGGAGCAGAACATCCATCATACTGATCTGAGGAGAAAGGGAAAGGATTGTGGCTCAAATGCCACATGTTCTTCAGTGTTCTTAGAAGAACTTTACAAATTTTATTAAATATACTTAATCTCCATGTACTCTATGCTCTCTGGACAATTCCCACAGTTTAAATGTTACTTTTAAAAAATATAATATTCATCAGTTTTCACTGTTTTGTCAGGGGACAGGTCTGTGGAGCTTGTCATACTGTCATTTCAAAAGTCAAGTTCCTTGTTTTTTGTTTTGTTTTAAGATTTGTTTATCTGTGAGAGAGAGAGAAAGAGAGCATGTGCAAGCAGGGGGAGGGACAGAAGGAGAGGGAGAGAATTCTCAAGCAGGCTCCCTGCTGAGTGTGGAGCTTGACAAGGGGCTTGAGTCTCAGGACCCTGAGATCATGATGTGAGCTGAAACCAAGAGTTAGACTCTTAACCAACTGAGCCACCCAGGCACCCCAAGTTTCTTTTTCTTAACTACAAATTATATGGAAACTCAACTGAAGGAAAGCAACCCATCAAAAAGAAAATGGAATAAACTGATATTTGAGTTTCACATAAAGTCATGTTAACAATAGCATAAAGTATATGGTACATCTATTATTCTATGTGTCTTTCAAATACACAAAGAACTTAAAGTTTTATGTTCTTATTTATAAGCTGACTATGGTATTGAAATTTTCAATTATAATTTTTTATTCAGCACTGTAACAATTGTGAAAGAAAGATATAAAAAGTTCTACATCATAACATATTTTGAGAATATTTATCTCAATACCTAAGAGTATACAGATGAGTTATTAGAATGGGAAGCTTAGAGGAGTCATTAAATTAACCTGTGAAAATTACAGATAAAGATTTTTGTTGTTTCTTTTATGATATTTTATCTTCTCAACTATATAACACAAAAACTGAGATAGTATTTACATTTACTGATAATTTGTACAATCAAGGAAATATTTATATTTTAAGTAAATCAAATAAATACGACAGTAATACTAGTCAAAATACTTAAAATGAGACATAAATCAGATTAGTTGTTTTCATCTTAAGCTTTAAAACTAACTTCCTTGTAGGTTTGTTGCCTTAAAGGTTTGTTGCCTTAAAATCAAATAATTTATATTAATTTTTATAGTCTTTAACACTTTATTTTAAATTGGGAAACTCTAAGTAGTAGTTTATTGAAGTAATTTGATGTATTGAAATTTTCTTCTAATAAAGCATTTCCTCATTATTTTTAAGTCAAGAATCAATGGGAATCATCCCTAATCAACAGACTCACCACTGTATTTCTATTGGACTTGTTTTCTCAGCTTTCCCTCTGTATACCGTATCATTAGATTGACCTTCCACAAGCAATTGTCTTTTGGAATCTAATAAAAATATAATTAATTTTAAACATAACTTGTTTTGTATTCTTTAGTGAAAAAGGTTATCATAGCAGTCTCAGGTTTAGTCTGATATTTAGGTTTCTAAATTATACTACTCCCTCTACCTCCCTTTAGAATATTTTCTTTGATAATGATTAGCAAAACTATTAATAATGACTTCCAGAGAAGTACACACAAATCCCATGAAAACTGGATGATGGAGGAGACAAAAGAACTCTATTAAGTCATCCATAGCTTTGCAACACTGATTGAAAATCTTCAATTAGAAAATATTGTTCTGTGATAGCAAACCATTTCATTTTTAAAGTTTATATAAGATTGTAATTCTAATATATATTCTTGCATGGGTCATATCTGTAATGTGATTTTTAAAAACATATTAGAAGTGAGAGGGGGGACATTGGAGGGGGAAGCAAACCATGAGAGACTTCGGACTCTGAGAAACAAACTGAGTGTTTTGGAGGGGAGGGAGGTGGGGGGTTGGGTGAGCCTGGTGATGGGTATTATGGAGGGCATGTATTGCATGGAGCACTAGGTGTGGTGCATAAACAATGAATTTTGGAACACTGAAAGGAAATAAAATGGAAAAAAATTTAAAAAATAAAATAATAAAATCCCTCCCCCCAATAAAGATAACCATTCTTTCTGGAAATGTATTAGAAAGACACCAGTTCTGAGATGATTTATTTTTAACAAACTGTCTTCTATCATAAAGGGCCTAAGGTCAAAATTCTGTTAATATACCTTTATCTATAATAGAAATAATTTTGTTTCCCTGGGTTTTACTCTGTATACTGGTAACTAATGGAGTATGTCTACTGGAGGTACTGTTTAAGTGACAGGAAGTTTCTGATTCATGAACCACATGTCACAATAAATAAACAATCAGAACGTTACCTAATCTACTCTAACCTCTTAATTTTACTATTTAAAATATTGAGGCTCAGAAGGTGAATGTGCCCACCATGATTTATAACAGGGTTTTTTCTAAGATAACAAGGAAGCTCATTCCACTCCACTGCTCCTTTCCTTTGTGTCATTTGCCTACACTGTAAACAGCTTTTTTAAGTACAATTAGAAAATACAGCTAGAGAGACTTTTCTAAATATTTTTTGCCTCAATCAGTATTTCAGAACCCCTAACACCCGCATTTTGAAGCACAGAAGCATTCATCTCGCATTCAGATTACTGTAAAGATCATCTGTACCTGTTAGCTCCACAATATTATCTCCAAACCATATATTGGGATTTGTTTTGCCTGGACAATCTGAATTGTCTAATAAGAAAACTTGAATTCAATGAATAATCTTAAAACTCTCTGCTTTCTGTCTTTGTCTAGACATGATTTTTAACACATTCTCATTTTATTCAGACAAATGAAAATATTACAACATATTGATATCTGCTTTTCTCAGATTACTTCATTTATCATTGTTATCATAAGATCTGTGTTTCTATGTAGGAATTCAAACACACTTTCCACAATATTGGAAGTGAAGAACTGAAAGGATGATTCAGATCATATCCTGGTTTGATATTCAATGGATTACAGTAAAAGATAAAAATAGCTATGCTCATTTAAAAGCTAGTAAACATAAATTGGGAACATCATTTAAAAAATATTCTATTGGTGGCCAACATATATAGTACCACTTTTCATTTTATTTTTTGGAGATTCACATCATTGCTTAAAAAAGGGTAAACTGAAGATTTTAACTTCCTTTTCTATATGCCCACTGCATATTAAAATGTATCTTTTTACAAATCCCATTTCTTTAGATCTGAGACAGGAATAGAGAATTGAGTTAGCTAGATGAGGAATTTAGTTTTATACCTCCGATATAAAAAATAATTTAACAAAAGCCAAATCTGTGTACAAGTTAAACATCTAAAGAACATAAAGGCTTAACTCTGATGTTATTTTTACTCTAATGTTGTTGTCATTGAGGCCAATGGAGCATATTAACTTATTCTTTCAACATTTATTGAACATGTACAATGTAAAGTACCCCATGAGCTAGTAGTGAGTGTACAAAATGAATTATAAAGGATCAGTGCCTTCAGGGAAATAACTATGTATTTTAAAAAATGATGTATAAAAAATGTCTAACAATAATTTATTGAGGTTCACTTTGGAGAACAAATGAACAGTAAATAAGAATATGTTATGTGAAAACTAGCATACCACTGATTAATGAACCGAGCACTAATAAAGTGCCTGACTCTTTGCCTGTATTAGTTAATTTTTTTCTAAAAAGACTATTTAAAAAAAAACAAAAGATTTTTATTTATTTGACAGAGCACACAGGTGGGGAAAGGAGGCAGAGGGAAAGGTATAGGAATCTCAAACAGGGCTTGATCCCAGGAGCCCGAGACCATGAACTCAGCTGAAGGCAGACACTTAACCAGATAAGCCATCCAGGTGCCCCTGAAAAGACTAAAATTTTGTAACAGCAGTTTCAGGTTTACAACAAAGTTAGGAGCAAGATAGAGATTTCTGACACATGCATGGTCTCACACATGTATAACCTCTTCTCCTTATCAACATCACCAACCAGCACAGTCCTTTCTACCAAGGATGAACCTACAGTGACACATCATAATCACCCTAAGTCCACAGTTTACCTTGCGGTTCAATCTTGGTATTATGACCTATTTTTTATTCAGGTTGTTTGTTTTCTAATGATTAAATTTGAAGAGCTATTTGTATAATTTGAAAAACAGTTCTATCAGATATTTGTCAACATTTTTTCCCCACTCTCTAGCTTGTCTGCTCAATGTCTTGATGTTGTCTTTTGTAAAGCAGAGTTTTGAATTTTTATAACATTGACCTTATCAATTATTTCTTTCATGGATTGGTCTTTTGCGTTGTATTTAAAAGACATCACTGGGAAGTCTGGGTGGCTCAGTTGGTTAAATGTCTGCCTTCAGGTCAGGTCATGATACCAGGATCCTGGGATTGAGCCCCATGTCAGGCTGCCTGCTCGATGGGGAGTCTGCTTCTCCCTCTCCCTCTGCCTGTCACTCTCCCTCTTTGTGCTAGACCTCTCTGTCAAATGAATGAATGAATGAATGAATAAAAGACATCACCATACCTAAGATCATGTAGGTTTTCTTCTATTTATCTTCTAGGAGTTTTAAATTTGCATATAGATCTATGATCCATATTGAATTAATTTTTGTGAAAGTTACAAGGTTTGTCTAAGTTCATTTTTTTGCATGAGAATATCCAGTTGCTTCAGCACCATTTGTTGAAGAGACTACTTTTGCTCCACTGTATTGCCTTTGCTCCTTTGTCAAAGATCAATTGATTACATTTATGGGGGTTACTTTCTGGGCTTTCTAGTCTCTTCCACTGTTGTATTTGTCTCTTCTTTCCTAATACCACATTGTCTTCATTATTGTAGCTTTATAGTAAGCCTTAAAGTAGAACAGCGTCAGTCCTTTAAGTTCTTCTCTTTCAATATTATGTTGGCTACTTGGGGTCTTTTCCCTCTCTTTATAAACTTTAGAATCAGTTTATAAATAACTTGCTGGGATTTTGATTGACATTGCATTGAATCTGTAGATCAAGTTGGAAACAACTGACATCTTGATAATACTGAGTCTTCCTATCTGTGAACACAGAATTTCTCT
Source organism: Lontra canadensis (assembly GCF_010015895.1). Taxonomy (NCBI): domain Eukaryota; kingdom Metazoa; phylum Chordata; class Mammalia; order Carnivora; family Mustelidae; genus Lontra; species Lontra canadensis. The sequence continues at coordinate 4,789,326 of NW_022631047.1, read as the reverse complement.
CCATTTATTTAGTTCTTTGTTGATGTCTTTCATCAAAGTTTTGTAGTATTTCCCATATAGATCTTGCACATATTTTGTCAGATTTATACCTAATCATTTCATTTTGGATGTGCTAATAAAAATGGTATTGTGTCTTTAATTTCAAATTCCACTATTTACTGTTGGTATGTAGGAAAGCAACTGACTTTTACCTATTAAACTTGTATCCTATGAATGTGCTAATATTCTAATTTACCTGTGGAACTCTTTGTCTGAAATGAGTTTCAAGGGGATATCTGCCAATTTGTGAAACAGATGAGAAAAGAGTTGCTTTGGTCAATAGGTTTAGAGAGGTGCTATTTCTAAAATTTTCAAATATCTTATATTCAAACACATATTATAATTCCTAAGGGTATAATAGTTCCATTGATTCTCATTTTATAATTAAAGTTAAGCTAATTTTTAATTCACAGAGGACTGATTATAAGCTTGTCCATTTTTAATGCTTCCTCAGTATCTATATATTTACAGTACTACTTCATTTTGTTTTCTTAAAGTTACCATAGTCTTAATTCAGAAACCCAAGGCAGTTAGGAGTGTTCTTCATCTCCCTGAACTATTCCATGTTTATAGATAACCTAAGCATAGGTAAGGGAGTGGAACAGCTCTGAAATTTGAACTTATTTTGTGTTCCATATATTAGTTCTGGGGCTGTGTAAAAGGAAGTGAATTTATGTTTTGAATATTTACCACGTGGTAGGTATTGTGTTAAACATTCTATATATTCTATACATGCTGTATTTTATTTTCATCATACATTTTTAAAGCAAATATTATTTATCTGAGTTTATATCTAATGAAGATAATGAGAATAAAACTTAGAGAAATTGGATGGTTTGTTAAAACAATAAAATCAGCAGTAAGATACCCTGGGATTTAGTCTGTATTTGAGCCACTCTAGATATTGCTAATTATTTACCACATGCAGTAGTTATTTAACTTCATGAAATCTTCTGTGGAAATAGGATTTGTTATAGGACTTTTTTGTAGCTCTATAAACTATCATATGTTAATGCACTGTATGGGTAATAGGAGTTCAATAAATGATGGCTTCTCAGTTCTTCATTCTCTGTCTCCTGTTGTGTCTCCCCTTTTTTATATCCTCTTTTAAAAACACTTATGGCCAGAACCTTAATTAACAATATTTGAAGATATTTATATATATCTAAAACCAAAATGAGGTAAAAGCAAAACGTACAGATGATTACAGATGTTTAGTTGTCATTATCCAAAAACCAAAAAGTATATACAAAATCTAATATATGGTATTTCCAGTTAAATATAACAATATTAAAAACCACATACACATATTTCCATTCAAAAAGAATAAATTTTCATTTCCATTTTATTTTGTTGAATGACAAAGAAACTCTATTAATAACCCATTTCCCACTCTCAAGTAAGTTTTGGAGTTATAGAGGAAGTTTGGACACATGAACTAAGCAACAAAACATTTATGAACAAATTTAAGAACAGAAAAGGCTATCCATCATCAAAAAGAATGAAATTTTGCCATTTGCAAAGACCTGAATGGAGCTGGAGTGTATCATGCTAAGTGAAATAATCCAGTCAGAGAAAGACAAATACCATATAATTTCACTCATATGTGCAATTTAAGAAACAAAACAGATGAACATATGGAAAGGGGGAAAATAAAAAAAAAAAAAGGAGGAAAACAAACCCTAAGAGACTTCTAACGATAGAGAACAAACTGAGGGTTGATGGAGGGGAGGTGGATGGAGGATGGCCTAGATGGGTGATGGATATTAAAGAGGGCACTTGTGATGATGAGCACTGGGTGTTGTATGTAAGTGATAAGTCGCTGAATTCTACTCCCAAAACCCATATTGTACTGTATCTTAACTAACTGGAATTTAAATAAAGGATTTTAAAAAATAAAGTGAAAGTACAAAAAATTTTTTAAATAAATAAACATTGAAATTAATAGGTCATTTTATCTTATAGTTAAACATTTTTAGCTTTACACTTGAATAAATGTGTCAATTTGAAAAGGGAAAGGAATCCCATTTTGTGAAATGATACCTGATATCTTTCTCCCTATTTCCCTGCTTTTAAGGTCAGTTTCTCTTTTTTTGTCAGTTTCTTTTTTTTTAAAGATATTATCCATTTATTTGAGAGAGAGAGAGAGAGAATAAGCATCAGAAGGGGTTGGGGAAGGGCAGAGGGAGAAGGAGAAGCAGACTACCTACTGAGCAGGGAGCCCATTGCAGGGCTCAATCCCAGGACCCCTGGACTCTAGGATCATGACCTAAGCTGAAGACAGCTGCTTAACCTACTGAACCATTCAGACACACTTTAATGTGAGGTTCTTGAGTTAAAATCACTACTAAAGTACTTATATCAATATGACTTTATCTTGATTGACAGTTTTCTTATGTAATTGGCTGCTCCAATATTGGGGGCATAGATATTTACAATTGTTAGATCATCTTGGTGGATAGTCCCTTTAAGAATTATGTAGTGTCCTTCTGTATCTCTGACTACAGTCTTTAGTTTAAAATCTAATTTATCTGATATGAGAATCTCTACCCAGCCTTCTTTTGAGGCCCATTGGCATGAAAGATGCTTTTCCATCCCTTCACTTTCAGTCTGGGTGTATCTTTAGGTTCAGAATGGGTCTCTTGAACACAACATATGGATGGGTCCTGTCAATTTATCCAATCTGCAACCCTGTGCTGTTTTATGGGCGCATTTAGGCCATTCACATTGAGAGTGATTATTGATAGATACGTTTTTATTGGCATTGTGTTACCTTTGAAGTCTTTTTTTTCTGTAGATTGTCTCTATATTTCTGTTCAATGCTATTCTTAGGATTTTTCCTCTTTTATAGAACCCCCCCTTAATATTTCCTGCAGTGTTGGCTTGGTAGTTGCATAGTCATCATCACTAGCCATCAGGGAGATTCAAATTAAAACCACATTGAG